>NC_086451.1:266840276-267146526 GCF_028390025.1 Pseudophryne corroboree | reverse complement strand
TTCTTTGACGCCATCAGATAAAGGTATTTGCCAGTAACCATTGGTCAGGTCCAATGTGGTGAGAAACCTGGCTGTTCCCAGCCTTTCTACAAGCTCATCCACACGGGGCATGGGGTATGCGTCAAACTTGGACACCTCATTTAACTTACGAAAGTCATTACAGAAGCGTATGCTACCGTCGGGCTTCGGGATGAGCACTATGGGACTGGACCACTCACTGTTAGACTCCTCTATGACTCCAAGTTCTAACATGGTTTTAACTTCTTTAGAAATAGCTTCTCGCTGAGCTTCAGGAATCCTATATGGCTTTAAATGAACCCTGACCCCTGGTTCTGTGACAATGTCATGTTTTATTATGGTCGTTCGGCCAGGCAGCTCTGAAAATATCTCCCTATTTTGGATGAGAAATTCTTTAACCTGATTGTTCTGATCAGCTGATAATGTCTGACACCTTCACTGCGGGAAGCAACCGGGGTGAAGACACCGAAGGGCAAGGCTCCGCTGACAGAGACAACCTATCTTTCCAGGGTTTGATTAAGTTAACATGGTAGATCTGTTCGGGTTTTATCTTTCCCGGCTGGTATACTTTGTAATTAACCTCATTCACTTTTTCCCTAATCTCAAATGGACCCTGCCATTTAGCTAGGAATTTGCTTTCCACAGTGGGTACCAAAACAAGAACTCTATCTCCAGGAGCAAATTCCCGTATCTTGGCACTCCGGTTATAGACCCTCTGTTGAGCACTTTGGGCCTGTTCCATGTGCTCTCTGACGACAGGTACCACGGCTGCAATCCTATCCTGCATTTGTGTTACATGTTCAATAACGCTTCTATAAGGAGTGGGCTGTCCTTCCCACGTCTCTTTGGCAACGTCCAACAGCCCTCTGGGGTGTCTACCATACAACAAATCAAATGGAGAAAACCCCGTAGAGGACTGAGGAACTTCTCTGATGGCCATTAACAAGTAGGGCAACAAACAATCCCAGTTTTTCCCATCTCTCTCAACAACCTTTTTTAACATACTTTTTAATGTTTTATTAAACCTTTCCACCAACCCGTCAGTTTGGGGATGGTAGATGGACGTCCTGAGGTGAGTGACCTTAAATACTTTGCACAATTCTTTCATGATCCTTGACATAAATGGAGTACCTTGGTCAGTCAATTTCTTTTGGTATTCCCACTCTACTAAAAACCTGCACCAGCTCCCTAGCTATCGCCTTGGTTGTGATAGTGTGTAAAGGGACAGCCTCAGGATATCGAGTGGCATAGTCAATAATTACCAGGATATACTGATGGCCCCGAGCAGACTTTAACAAGGGCCCCACGAGATCCATGGCTATTCTGTCAAACGGGACCTCTATAATAGGCATGGGAACTAGTGGGCTCCTGAAATGGGGTCTAGGGGCATGATACTGGCATTCAGGACAGGAAGAACAATATTCAGACACTTCTTTATAAACCCCTGGCCAAAAGAACCTTTGTAAAACTCTTTCAGTGGTTTTTTCTGCCCCTAAATGTCCTGCGGTAACGTGACTATGAGCTAAATCTAGTACCGTTCTCCGATAAGGCTGGGGAACTACCAGCTGTTCCACCACATCCTCACCCTTTTTGACAATGGTGGTACAAGAGCTCATTACAGATGGCCATGTGGGGATACGTAACCCTGTCACCTGGTACCACAGGTTCCCCATTAACAATCTTAACATTCTCTCTAGCCTTTATTAAGGTAGGATCCTTTAACTGTTCAGACGCAAACAGATCCTTCTTTACCTCCAGGTCAGGCACGCTTTCAGTTCTAACTACTATGTCTCTGTTCCCAGCAAGAGGGTCCTCACTGGACTCCCCATCTGTCACTTCCCCAGCCAAACTAGCAAAAGTCAAAGGGTCAGAAAGTTCCGAAGACACACGTACATCTATAAAATCACCGGTATTATCAACTGGCTCTTTACTTCTCACATCTGTTGATAACCGTGATTCCCACAGTTTCCAAAAATGAGGAAAATCCCTCCCTATTATGGCCTCATGCACCAAGGTGGGGACCAGTCCCACTTTAACCATTGCTGACCCACAACAAGTTTCTATATTCACTTCAGCAGTGACATAATGTTGGGTATCCCCATGTATGCAAGTTACCCCAATAGGTATTTGCTGGACCTTTAAGGGGTTCACTAACCCAGCTTTCACGAGGGTAACTAAACTTCCTGAATCTAGCAAGGCCTCTACCCGGTTACCCTCTAAGTGTCACGATCCGGGTATCTGGACGCCATTTCTTACCCATCAGATGCCTCCTAAGGCTGGCTCAGTGCTCCAGGACCGGATCCCATCTGTTATCCTGATGTGCATATTCCCGCATCCTCTCCTGTCTCTCTGGACGCTGTCACAGTAACGCCTTATACATCTGGCATGGCGTCTCCCGCGGCCTCCGCCGCCGTTCCTGAGCTTCTGCATTCAGAGTGGCGATTACGTCAGCCGCGGCCTCCGCTGTGTCCGCGTGGTTGGATGTGCACCTGTCAGCCTGGCGTCTCCGGTGGCCGGCGCCGCCATTACTGTTTTCCAGACCACATGGATTATAAACCAAACTTCCCTCCAAGTGTCTGCATGGGCGCAGCCATCTTGGATTCTGTCATCTGATCATATTCACCAATCTGCTGTCTGTATTATTAATTTGCATAATTGCCTAGCCAATGCCTTCCTTGCTGCAGGTATAAATAGGTTGTGCCTGAGCAAGGAAGGCGTCAGTGCTTTGGTTGTCAAACCTAGTTCCAGTTTGTCTCTCTTCTGTGAATGTCTTCCAGGTTCCAGCTCCTGTCTCCAGACTTCTGCTATAGAGACCCGCACCAGCATTCCATCTGCGGTGTAGCCTGACTCTCCGATCCATACTGGACTCACCTGTTTCCAGCTACAACATCACCTGCTTCCAGCTCAGCTTCCAGCAGTGTACAGCTTCTCTTAAAGGGCCGGTGTCCTTTCTGCAGTTTACCACTCTCCACCGGTATTATTATTTCTCCGCTCTCAAATTCTACATTTCATCTACATTGCATCGCTCTCAAGCTTTATTTATTATTTAACTGGTTCCAGCCAGTATCCACTCCGTGCCAACACCTGTCTGGTTCTAACCAGTACCCACAGCAGCATTTTATCTACAGCAGTCCAGCTTTCCCTGGAACACCAGCTGGTACGACCCTGGGCTTTCCTCATTGCTACAGTTGAGCCTGGTAAGGACTTTCCAACTTGCAGATAATAAGAACTGTCTCATACCACCAGAGCTCTGTGGTCCCTGCCACCCTGTAGTACCCAGGAACTGTATTATTATTTCTCTGCTGATTTTTATGTTACTTTTTACTGCTACTGTGATGCATGGAGTTTGTCATAAATAAATATCATTGACTTTTACTCAAGTTGTCGTGGTCACGCCTTCGGGCGGTTTCTCTTCATGTTACTTACAGGTCCAGGGGTCTGATACAACCTCCCAGGTTCCGGTACATCTCAGCCCCTACAACTGAGGCTGCCTTCCGTCAGCTCAGGCCCTCAGTTGTGACAGTAAGCACTGACCAAATGAATCCAGCCGGAGACCAGGATCAAGCGGCCAGGCCGATGCAAGAACTGGCAGCCCGACTTGAACATCAGGAGGCTGCACAGGGCCACATCATCCGCTGTCTCCAGGATCTCTCTACTCGGCTGGATGGGATTCAGACAACTCTCCGTGGATCAGGCGCATCTGGGGCATCAACCACAGTGACTCCAACTATAACCCCACCCACCTTACCCGTTTCTGCTCCACGTCTTCATCTTCCAACGCCAGCAAAATTTGACGGATCTCCAAGATTCTGCAGGGGATTTCTCAACCAGTGTGAGATTCAGTTTGAGCTAAAACCTGGCAATTTCCCCAGTGACCGTACAAAAATTGCCTACATCATCTCTCTTCTCAGTGGCTCAGCCCTTGACTGGGCATCACCGTTATGGGAGAGGTCCGACACCCTGCTATCTTCTTACACTGCATTCGTGTCAACATTCAGGCGCATCTTCGACGAGCCAGGCCGGGTAACTTCAGCTTCGTCTGAGATTCTCCGTTTACGCCAGGGATCACATACTGTAGGACAATATCTTATACAGTTCCAGATCCTGGCATCCGAACTGGCATGGAACGACGAGGCCCTGTATGCTGCATTCTGGCATGGTTTATCTGAGTGTATTAAAGACGAGTTAGCTACCAGAGACTTACCCTCCAAGTTAGATGAGCTAATCTCACTTTGTACAAAAGTTGACTTACGTTTCAGAGAGAGAGCAACTGAGCGTGGAAGATCATCTGCTCCAAAATCTTCTGCTCCTCCTCCTCGCCAACTGTCACCAACTAAAGATGACCCCATGCAAATTGTCCGTTCCCGTTTAACTCCTGCTGAGCGTCGAAGACGTCTCTCCGAGTCTCTCTGTCTTTATTGTGCAGCTCCGTCTCACACCATTAATGCTTGTCCCAAACGTCCGGGACTCCAGACCCTAGCTCGCCAAGGAGAGGGCCGGCTAGGAGTAATGATCTCCTCTCCATCCCCTCAAGATTGTAATCTCCCAGTCTCGCTTCAAGTTGCTCAACGTTATCAGAACGTCATTGCCCTCCTTGATTCCGGAGCAGCTGGGAACTTTATTACCGAAGCCTATGTTAAACGGTGGTCCCTACCCACCGAGAGACTTCCTTCCTACTTTTCCTTAACTGCCGTGGATGGCAGTAAAATTTTTGATACAGTTATTGCTCTAAGGACTCTACCAGTTCGTCTGAGAGTGGGAGTTCTTCATTCCGAACTTATTTCACTTTTAGTGATTCCAAGAGCCACACATCCTGTGGTCCTGGGCCTTCCATGGCTCCGTCTTCACAATCCTACAATTGATTGGACGACTACGCAAATCCTGGCATGGGGTCCCTCCTGTGCTGAGACATGTTTGTTTAAAGTGTTGCCTGTCTGTTCTTCCTCCCCCAGGTCGTCTGATGTTCCACCTCCTCCATATCAAGATTTCACGGATGTGTTCAGTAAGGCTTCTGCTGATATCCTTCCTCCTCATAGAGAATGGGACTGCCCGATTGATCTCGTTCCAGGGAAGGTTCCACCTCGAGGCCGAACTTATCCGTTGTCTCTGCCCGAGACGCATTCTATGGAGGAATACATTAAAGAGAACCTAGCAAAGGGGTTCATTCGACCTTCTTCTCCAGCCGGCGCAGGCTTCTTTTTTGTAAAAAAGAAAGATGGTGGTCTGCGGCCGTGCATCGACTACAGAGGTTTGAACGACATTACCATCAAGAACCGCTATCCTTTACCCCTGATTACTGAGCTCTTTGACAGAGTTAGCGGAGCTACCATCTTTACAAAGCTGGACTTGAGAGGTGCATACAATCTCATCCGGATCCGTGAGGGTGACGAGTGGAAGACCGCATTTAACACCCGTGACGGACATTATGAGTACCTCGTCATGCCCTTCGGATTGAGCAATGCTCCAGCTGTCTTCCAGCATTTCGTCAATGAGATCTTCAGAGACATTCTATACCGTCATGTCGTGGTCTATCTAGATGATATCCTCATTTTTGCCAACAATTTAGAGGAACATCGTTTTTGGGTAAAGGAGGTTCTGTCCCATCTCCGTGTCAATCATCTGTATTGCAAATTAGAGAAATGCGTCTTTGAAGTCAAGTCCATTCCGTTTCTAGGGTACATTGTGTCCGGTTCCGGACTAGAGATGGATCCTGAGAAACTACAAGCAATCCAGAATTGGCCGGTACCCTTAACCCTCAAAGGGGTCCAGAGGTTCTTAGGGTTCGCCAATTATTACCGAAAGTTTATACGAGACTTTTCCACCATTGTGGCGCCTATTACTGCTTTCACCAAGAAGGGTGCTAACCCGTCAAAGTGGTCTGAAGAAGCCAATCAAGCTTTTCATCTTTTAAAACAGAGGTTCATCTCTGCGCCTGTCCAGAAACAGCCTGACATCGACTCTCCTTTCATCTTAGAGGTGGATGCCTCCTCCGTTGGAGTAGGAGCGGTGTTATCTCAGAGGGCTAAAGATGGCCATTTACATCCTTGCAGTTTCTTCTCACGGAAGTTCTCCCCAGCGGAACGCAACTATGCCATTGGCGACCAGGAGTTGCTAGCCATCAAGCTCGCTCTAGAGGAGTGGAGATATCTGTTGGAGGGAGCTTCTCATTCAATCACCATCCTTACAGACCACAAGAACCTTCTATATCTGAAAGGCGCACAATGTCTCAATCCTCGTCAGGCCAGATGGGCACTTTTCTTTTCCAGGTTCGACTTTAAACTCCAGTTCTGTCCGGGCTCTCAGAATCGCAAGGCCGATGCCCTTTCCCGCTCATGGGAGCAAGAAAATGAGTCAGAGTCTTCAGACAAGCATCCTATTATAAATCCGTTGGCATTCTCCACGGTAGGGATGGACTCTACGCCCCCCATCAGGGTTTTTGAAGCCGACACTAAGGAAGAAGCTCATGCATTGGGCCCATGCTTCCCGCTTTGCCGGACATACAGGTATCCAAAAAACCCTGGAGTTTATCTCTAGGTCCTATTGGTGGCCAACTCTGAAAAAGGACGTTTTGGAGTTTATTGCATCTTGCCCAAAGTGTGCTCAACATAAAGTATCCCGCCAGTCGCCTGCGGGGCAACTGGTTCCACTATCTGTTCCCCGTCGACCATGGACCCATTTGTCGATGGATTTTATTACAGATTTGCCCATGTGCAACAAGTTCAATACCATCTGGGTGGTAGTTGACCGTTTCACCAAGATGGCACACTTCATTCCTCTCACCGGCCTTCCGTCAGCTTCCAAGTTGGCTCAAGTATTCATACAAGAGATCTTCCAACTCCACGGTCTTCCAGAAGAAATTATCTCAGATCGAGGAGTTCAATTCACAGCCAAATTCTGGCGAAGTTTATGTCAAGTCCTCCAAGTCAAGCTAAAGTTTTCCACGGCTTACCATCCTCAGACCAATGGTCAGACTGAGAGGGTGAATCAGGACTTGGAGTCCTTCCTCCGCATCTATGTGTCCTCCTCTCAAGATGACTGGGTTCAATTACTTCCCTGGGCCGAGTTCTGTCATAACAACCAGTATCATTCTTCATCTTCTTCAACACCATTCTTCACCAACTTTGGATTCCACCCTAAAGTCCCTGAGTTCCAACCGCTTCCAGCAACTTCTGTTCCCGCAGTGGATATCACCTTGCATCAGTTTGCCAATATCTGGAAGAGCGTACGATCAGCTCTGCTCAAGGCATCGTTCAGGTACAAGAAGTTTGCGGATAAGAAGCGTCGAGCAGTTCCTGCTCTCAAGGTGGGTGATCGGGTATGGTTATCCACGAAGAATTTGAGGCTGAGAGTTCCCAGTATGAAGTTTGCACCTCGCTTCATCGGTCCTTTTAAAATTGATCAAGTCATCAATCCTGTTGCTTACAGACTCCAGTTACCTCCTTTCTTAAAAATACCCAGGACATTCCATGTTTCCCTGTTGAAACCGTTAATCTTGAATCGGTTTCATTCCTCACTTCCTCCAACTCCGAAAGTCCAAACTCAACGAGGCGTTGAGTATGAAGTGGCCAAGATCCTGGACTCACGTCACCGTTACGGTCGACTTCAGTATCTTATTGACTGGAAGGGTTATGGCCCTGAGGAACGTTCATGGACCAATGCTTCTGATGTCCATGCTCCTGCCTTGGTCCGGAGATTCCATTCCAAGTTTCCTCAAAAGCCAAAGAAGTGTCCTGGGGCCACTCCTAAAGGGGGGGGTGCTGTCACGATCCGGGTATCTGGACGCCATTTCTTACCCATCAGATGCCTCCTAAGGCTGGCTCAGCGCTCCAGGACCGGATCCCATCTGTTATCCTGATGTGCATATTCCCGCATCCTCTCCTGTCTCTCTGGACGCTGTCACAGTAACGCCTTATACATCTGGCATGGCGTCTCCCGCGGCCTCCGCCGCCGTTCCTGAGCTTCTGCATTCAGAGTGGCGATTACGTCAGCCGCGGCCTCCGCTGTGTCCGCGTGGTTGGATGTGCACCTGTCAGCCTGGCGTCTCCTGTCTCCGGTGGCCGGCGCCGCCATTACTGTTTTCCAGACCACATGGATTACAAACCAAACTTCCCTCCAAGTGTCTGCATGGGCGCAGCCATCTTGGATTCTGTCATCTGATCATATTCACCAATCTGCTGTCTGTATTATTAATTTGCATAATTGCCTAGCCAATGCCTTCCTTGCTGCAGGTATAAATAGGTTGTGCCTGAGCAAGGAAGGCGTCAGTGCTTTGGTTGTCAAACCTAGTTCCAGTTTGTCTCTCTTCTGTGAATGTCTTCCAGGTTCCAGCTCCTGTCTCCAGACTTCTGCTATAGAGACCCGCACCAGCATTCCATCTGCGGTGTAGCCTGACTCTCCGATCCATACTGGACTCACCTGTTTCCAGCTACAACATCACCTGCTTCCAGCTCAGCTTCCAGCAGTGTACAGCTTCTCTTAAAGGGCCGGTGTCCTTTCTGCAGTTTACCACTCTCCACCGGTATTATTATTTCTCCGCTCTCAAATTCTACATTTCATCTACATTGCATCGCTCTCAAGCTTTATTTATTATTTAACTGGTTCCAGCCAGTATCCACTCCGTGCCAACACCTGTCTGGTTCTAACCAGTACCCACAGCAGCATTTTATCTACAGCAGTCCAGCTTTCCCTGGAACACCAGCTGGTACGACCCTGGGCTTTCCTCATTGCTACAGTTGAGCCTGGTAAGGACTTTCCAACTTGCAGATAATAAGAACTGTCTCATACCACCAGAGCTCTGTGGTCCCTGCCACCCTGTAGTACCCAGGAACTGTATTATTATTTCTCTGCTGATTTTTATGTTACTTTTTACTGCTACTGTGATGCATGGAGTTTGTCATAAATATCATTGACTTTTACTCAAGTTGTCGTGGTCACGCCTTCGGGCGGTTTCTCTTCATGTTACTTACAGGTCCAGGGGTCTGATACAACCTCCCAGGTTCCGGTACATCTCAGCCCCTACAACTGAGGCTGCCTTCCGTCAGCTCAGGCCCTCAGTTGTGACACTAAGAACACATCACACATTTGTTTTTCCAGCTCAGGTGAAGGTACCACAGTACAGGCTAACCTAGCAAAGAAAGACATTCTGCGACATTCAAAGCCAGCATCACAGTGCATGGGTTCTTGCGTGACTGGGCAATTGGCAATAACATGACCTGGCATACCACACCTAAAACATTTAACCACACGATTATCAACCCGTTTGGGCAGCACAGACCGTTCTAGCCCCATTGGCCTGTCTCCAGGGCCAGTGTTTACAGTCTCTCCAGCCTTGCGTTCTCTTAACCGCCCAGCAACGTTTTCCCACGGAACAGTCTTACCAGTCTTTATTGAAGGGCGCTGTCGAGGATCTATGGGTTGCTGGGTGGTCATCAGTAGTTCCTCTGCTGCCAAATACCTCTCTACCATGTCCACTAATTGGTCAGCAGTACCCGGGTTTCCATGGCTCACCCACTTGCGCAGGACCATGGGCAAAGATCTCAAGTAGCGGTCCATGACGACTCTTTCAACCATCTGGGGACCAGTTAATGTCTCTGGCTGTAGCCATTTTTTTGTTAGCTGGATAAGGTCGTGCATCTGGGAGCGCGGAGGCTTCTCTATGGCGTACACCCAACGGTGCACCCGTTGTGCTCGTACTGACAGCGTGACTCCCAGGCGGGCCAGGATCTCAGTCTTTAGTTTATCATAGTCCCGAGCCTCAGCAGGGCTTAAATCAAAGTAAGCGTTTTGGGGCTCACCTGACAGGAAAGGTGCCAGCAGACTGGCCCACTGTGCTTTCGGCCAGTTCTCACGCTCAGCAGTCCTTTCAAACGTGGTCAGATAGGCCTCCACATCATCAGCCTCTGTCATTTTCTGCAGGAAGTGACTGGCCCGTATAGAACTAGAGATGGTCGGAGCACTGACGGCCACATCTCCAACCCGAGCTGCAAGTCTCTGCACCACTTCTGCTAAGGCCTCTCTATCCTGACGCTGTTGCCTCCAATTTTCCTCCATAGCCATCTGCTACTGTCTGTTGGCCTCTTGCTGAGCCACTGTAGCTTGCAGCAGGGCTTTAAGCAGTTCCTCCATATCGACAGATTTTTCAGGCGGCTTTGTAGCTGCTTTCACCCAGGACATATATCAAACCCTCGGGGTGAATCTCAGCAACTTCACATTGTGCTGTATCTGCATAAACCACCGTTTTCTGCAGGCCTCATGAAGCTGCTGCTTTCACTTATGCGCAGAGCGGTGTGCTCGCATTCTCCACCAAGTTGTAACGCTGTAAGGGCACAAGGTGCCGTTTCCTGGGATAAATGGCAGCCTGCAGCAGCTGAGGAACCACACAAGTCCAGTTTCCGGTACAACTGGCCCCAGCCAGTTGTTTATTAGACAGAAAATAAAACAAACAGCAAAAGAAAATACCTTGCCTGTCCGGCACTAAATAAACACAAGATGTTCCTAACTATCACTAAACAAAACACAGAGTTCTCCAGTACCCTGTATAGCTCACTTGTATCAGGAAGCGTGTCTCTCTCACAGAGATCCTGCAGTCTTCCCAGGCAGTCTGCACACCATAATCAGGCCAGCAGCTCTATAACACTCTAACACAGCTGAAAGCCTGATTAGCCTTCTGTGAGGCCAAAGACCTGAACTGGGCCCAATGTCTGGAACTTGCCCCATCTCTCCATTAGGGTCCTTACCCAGCTTTTCCAACAAACTGAAAAGGTTCTGACAAAACAAAACAAAAACATATTCCTAGAAGTTTTCATTTTTCTAATACATGTAAGACAAGAACCTGGGACAAACATACCTGCCCTCAAACACTATCCCAGTGTTCTTGTCACAATATATATATATATATATACACATATACACATACACATATAAACATATAAAATTGTATGCGCTCATTTGATGCAATTTAGGAGCCCATCGGACCAGCAGTTTGGAGGTTATGAGGTATATAAATGCGCACCCATTTCAGTGCTGTCATGTTTGTTGTCATTTTACAGATTAAATTATGACAATTAACATGAGCAAACAATATTCCACATGCATCCTTTCACAGGGAAACGCATGTCTGCTTCATGGTTTTAAAAATAAAATTATTAATGATACGGAAGCGATGTGCTTAGGGTCAGTTTTCTGGGGGGATCAAATAATACTTTGCAGCATGGTTGGTGTAATGGTTAGCATTACAGCTGCCCAGCCCTAAAGGGATGAAAAGGGTATTGGCATAATGACATCATTATCTATGCGTGGCTTGTGTTGTGTGAACGATAACGCCCAAATGGACAATTAGATCCAAATTTGTATTGTATCTACAGTGTGTAGACTTTAATAAACTACAAAAATGGTCCTGTCACGTTTTACCGTATCTGCTACAGGTGCTCCTCTGGTAACGCCAAGAGCCATAGATTAATATTTACTTAACACATCTCAAATTTACATCTCTATAGATATACCAAATTACTAACACTCATGTATATGTACAACCGTGAAAATGATAAAGTCCTGTGTGAAGAACGGGTAGAAATGCACTGACATGTTTATTTGGGTATGGGTTGTTGGGTCGACCCAACTTAGGACGACACTCATTAGGTCGACCATTGAAGGTCGATATTTGCATTAGGTTGACATGGGCGTTAGGTCGACAGGTCAAAAGGCATGAGGTTTTTCTCTTACGTCCTAGAGGATGCTGGGGACTCCGTAAGGACCATGGGGTATAGACGGGCTCCGCTGGAGACATGGGCACTCTAAAGACTTTAGAATGGGTGTGCACTGGCTCCTCCCTCTATGCCCCTCCTCCAGACCTCAGTTAGATCCTGTGCCCAGAGGAGACTGGGTGCACTGCAGGGGAGCTCTACTGAGTTTCTCTGAAAAAGACTTTTTGTTAGGTTTTTTATTTTCAGGGAGCACTGCTGGCAACAGGCTCCCTGCATCGTGGGACTGAGGGGAGAGAAGCAGACCTACTTAAATGATAGGCTCTGCTTCTTAGGCTACTGGATACCATTAGCTCCAGAGGGTCGGAACGCAGGTCTCACCCTCGCCGTTCGTCCCGGAGCCGCGCCGCCTTCCTCACAGAGCCGGAAGATAGAAGCCGGGTGAGTATTAAGAATAAAGAAGACTTCAAGGCGGCAGAAGACTAAAGATCTTCACTGAGGTAACGCTGCGCACCATTGCTCCCACACATACACACACAGCGGGCACTGTAAGGGTGCAGGGCGCAGAGGGGGCGTCCTGGGCAGCAATATTAACCTCAAGGTACACTGGCATATAGATTAGATACTGCGGAGGTGGTATATTAAAAAAAACCCCACCAGTATAAATAATTTGAGCGGGACCGAAGCCCGCCGATGAGGGGGCGGAGCTTGATCCTCCAGCACTAACCAGCGCCATTTTCTCCACAGCACACTGCAGAGTAGCTGGCTCCCCGGAATCTCCCCTGCTGAACACGGTTACAAAGGGCAAAAAAGAGGGGGGGGGGCACATTTAATTGGCGCAGTGAGTGTAATTTATATATATATATATATATATATATATATAAAAGCGCTGTACTAACTGGGATTTTATTCCAGTGTCCGGTGGCGCTGGGTGTGTGCTGGCATACTCTCTCTCTGTCTCTCCAAAGGGCCTTATTGGGGGACTGTCTCCATATAGATATATCCCTGAGTGGGTGGGGGTGTCGGTATGTGTGTGTCGGCATGTCTGAAGCGGAAGGCTCATCTAGGGAGGAGGTGGAGCAGATGATTGTGGTGTCTCCGTCGGCAACGCCGACACCTGATTGGTTGGATATGTGGAATGTTTTAAATGCGAATGTGTCTTTATTACATTAGAGATTGGACAAAGCAGAGTCCAGGGATAAAACAGGGAGTAAATCCATGGCTTTGACTGTGTCACAGGGCCCTTCTGGGTCTCAGAAACGTCCACTGTCCCAAGTAGCAGACACTGATACCGACACGGATTCTGACTCTAGTGTCGACTACGATGACGCAAGGTTACACCCAAGGGTGGCCAAAAGTATTCGTTATATGATTATTGCAATAAAAGATGTTTTGCATATCACAGATGACCCCTCTGTCCCTGACACGAGGGTATGCATGTTTAAGGAAAAGAAGCCTGAGGTAACCTTTCCCCCATCTCATGAGCTGAATGAGTTATTTGAAAAAGCTTGGGAAACTCCAGACAAGAAACTGCAGATTCCCAAGAGAATTCTTATGGCGTATCTTTTCCCGGCACAGGACAGGTTACGGTGGGAATCCTCACCCAAGGTGGACAAGGCTTTAACGCGCTTGTCCAAAAAGGTGGCGCTACCATCCCCAGACACGGCGGCCCTCAAGGATCCTGCTGATCGCAGACAGGAGACTACCTTAAAATCAATTTATACACATACGGGTGCCTTGCTCAGACCGGCAATAGCGTCGGCTTGGGTTTGTAGCGCTGTAGCAGCTTGGGTAGATACCTTGTCAGCTGACATTGATACCCTAGATAGGGATACCATTTTATTGATCGAAGGTCACATTAAAGATGCAGTCTTATATATGAGAGACGCTCAGAGAGACGTTGGGCTGCTAGGTTCGAGAGCCAACGCCATGGCGATTTCTGCTAGGCGAGCCCTGTGGACCCGCCAATGGATGGGTGATGTCGACTCAAAGAGGCATATGGAAGTTTTGCCTTACAAGGGTGAGGTTTTATTTGGGGAAGGTCTCGCGGGCCTGGTTTCCACAGCTACCGTTAGTAAATCTACTTTTTTACCTTATGTTCCCCCACAGCAAAAGAAAACACCACAATATCAGATGCAGTTCTTTCGGTCGCATAAGTCTAGAAGAGGTCGGGGCTCATCCTTCCTCGCCAGAGGTAAGGGTAGAGGGAAAAGAATGCCTGCTACGGCTAGTTCCCAGGAGCAGAAGTCCTCCCCGGCTTCTACTAAATCCACCGCATGACGCTGGGGCTCCACTGAGGGAGTCCGCGCCGGTGGGGGCACGTCTTCGACTCTTCAGCCACGTCTGGGTTCAGTCAGACGTGGATCCTTGGGCAATGGAAATTGTATCCCAAGGCTACAAGCTGGAATTCGAAGACGTGCCTCCTCGCCGGTTTTTCAAATCGGCTTTACCAGCTTCTTCCCCAGAAAGAGAGAGAGTTTTAGCTGCAATACAAAAACTGTGTCAACAACATGTGGTTGTCGAGGTTCCCCTAGTTCAACAGGGGAAGGGGTACTATTCAACCCTATTTGTGGTCCCGAAACCGGATGGCTCGGTCAGACCCATTCTAAATTTAAAATCCCTAAACCTGAACTTGAAAAAGTTAAAATTTAAGATGGAATCGCTCCGGGCAGTTATCTCCAGCCTGGAAGGGGGGGATTTTATGGTGTCACTAGACATAAAGGATGCATACCTTCATGTCCCCATCTATCCCCCTCATCAGGCGTACCTGTGATTCGCTGTACAGGACTGTCATTACCAGTTTCAGACATTGCCGTTTGGGCTTTCCACAGCCCCGAGGATTTTCACCAAGGTAATGGCAGAAATGATGGTGCTCCTGCGCAGGCAGGGAGTCACAATTATCCCATACTTGGATGATCTCCTGATAAAAGTGAGATCGAGAGATCAGTTGCTGAAAAGCGTGTCGCTCTCCCTGAGAGTGCTGCAGCAACATGGCTGGATTTGAAATCTACCAAAGTCACAGTTGGTTCCAACGACTCAGCTATCTTTCTTAGGCATGATTCTGGACACGGAACAAAAGAGGGTTTTTCTCCCGATGGAAAAAGCCCAGGAACTCCAGAACATGGTCAGAGACCTGTTAAAACCGAAAAGAGTGTCAGTCCATCAATGCACTTGAGTACTGGGAAAAATGGTGGCAACCTACGAGGCCATCGCAAGTGGTCCGGGTCCCATCTTCAAATTCATCAGAAAATAAGCCTGTTCCCCAGGGCCAGGGTGTCTCTCCTGTGGTGGCTGCAGAGTGCTCACCTTCTAGAGGGTCGCAGGTTTGGCATTCAAGACTGGGTTCTGGTGACCATGGACGCGAGCCTCCGAGGATGGGGAGCAGTCACAAAAGGAAGAAATTTTCAGGGAACATGGTCAAGCCAGGAGGCTTGTCTACACATCAACATACTGGAATTAAGGGCCATATACCACAGCCTACGACAAGCAGAGAATCTTCTTCGCGAACTACCGGTTCTGGTTCAATCAGACAACGTCACAGCCATGGCTCATGTAAACCGCCAAGGCGGGACAAAGAGCAGAGTGGCAATGGCGGAAGCCACACGGATTCTGCGCTGGGTGGAAAATCACGTAAGCGCTCTGTCAGCAGTCTTCATTCCGGGAGTGGACAACTGGGAAGCAGACTTCCTCAGCAGACACGATCTCCATCCCGGAGAGTGGGGACTTCATCAAGAAGTTTTTGCAGAGATAACAAGTCTTTGGGGACTTCCTCAAATAGACATAATGGCGTCACGCCTTAACAAGAAGCTTCGGAGGTTTTGTGCCAGGTCAAGGGACCCTCAGGCAGTAGCGGTAGACGCCCTGCTGACACCATGGGTGTTTTAGTCGGTCTATGTATTCCCTTCTCTTCCTCTCATCTCCAAAATATTGAGAATCATAAGAAGAAAAAGAGTGCACACAATACTCATTGTTCCAGATGGGCCTCAAAGGGCCTGGTATTCAGATCTTCAGGAGATGCTCACAGAAGATCCATGGCCTCTTCCTCTCAGGGAGGACCTGTTGCAGCAGGGGCCCTGCGTGTTCCAAGACTTACCGCGGTTACGTTTGATGGCATGGTGGTTGAACACCGACTCCTAGCTGGGAAAGGTATTCCGGAGGAAGTCATCCCTACTCTGATAAGGGCTAGGAAGGAGGTGACGGCGAAACATTATCACCGTATCTGGAGGAAGTATGTTTCTTGGTGTGAAGCCAAGAATGCTCCTACGGAAGATTTCTACCTGGGCCGTTTTCTCCACTTTTTACAGACAGGAGTGGATATGGGCCTGAAGTTAGGCTCCATTAAGGTACAGATTTCGGCCCTATCTATATTCTTTCAGAAGCTTCTCTCCCAGAAGTCCAGACTTTTGTAAAGGGAGTGCTGCACATCCAGCCTCCTTTTGTGCCCCCAGTGGCACCATGGGACCTTAACGTGGTATTACAGTTCCTTAAGTCACACTGGTTTGAACCTCTTCAAACAGTTGAGTTGAAATTTCTCACTTGGAAAGTGGTCATGTTGTTAGCCTTGGCATCTGCGAGGCGGGTGTCCGAATTGGCGGCTTTGTCTCACAAAAGCCCCTATCTGATTTTCCATGTGGATAGAGCAGAGTTGAGGACTCGTCCTCAATTTCTGCCTAAGGTGGTTTCATCGTTTCATATGAACCAGCCTATTGTGGTGCCTGTGGCTACGGGGGACTTGGAGGATTCCAAGTCTCTTGATGTAGTCAGGGCCTTAAAAGTTTATGTAGCCAGGACGGCTCGGATTAGGAAAACAGAGGCACTGTTTGTCCTGTATGCAGCCAACAAGGTTGGCGCCCCTGCTTCTAAGCAGACTATTGCCCGCTGGATCTGTAACACGATTCAGCAGGCTCATTCTACGGCTGGATTGCCGGTACCAAATTCTGTAAAGGCCCATTCCACTAGGAAGGTGGTCTCTTCTTGGGCGGCTGCCCGAGGTGTCTCCGCATTACAACTTTGCCGAGCAGCTACTTGGTCGGGTTCAAACACTTTTGCTAAATTCTACAAGTTTGATACCTTGGCTGAGGAGGACCTCATGTTTGCTCAATCGGTGCTGCAGAGTCATCCGCACTCTCCCGCCCTGTTTGGAGCTTTGGTATAATCCCCATGGTCCCCAGCATCCTCTAGGACGTAAGAGAAAATAAGATTTTAAACCTACCGGTAAATCTTTTTCTCCTAGTCCGTAGAGGATGCTGGGCGCCCGTCCCAGTGCGGACTGAATTCTGCAAGACTTGTATATAGTTTTTGCTTACATAATGGTCATGTTACAGTTTTGATCAGTCTCGGGCTGATGCTGTTTTGTTTCATACTGTTAACTGGTTCGTATATTCCATGTTATATGGTGTGGATGGTGTGGGCTGGTATGAATCTTGCCCTTAGATTAACAAAAATCCTTTCCTCGTACTGTCCGTCTCCTCTGGGCACAGTTTCTCTAACTGAGGTCTGGAGGAGGGGCATAGAGGGAGGAGCCAGTGCACACCCATTCTAAAGTCTTTAGAGTGCCCATGTCTCCTGCGGAGCCCGTCTATACCCCATGGTCCTTACGGAGTCCCCAGCATCCTCTACGGACTAGGAGAAAAAGATTTACCGGTAGGTTTAAAATCTTATTTTTACTCTTTTTGGTGTTGTTTTCTCTGTAAAGTGATGGGGAACCCAAATTAGTGCACCATGTCCCCTCGCAGCTTCAGGCTCAGATTACCGTTCCAATCGTAGTCCACGTGGATCGTTAAGTATGAAGAAAAGAAAAAAAAAATACGATTTTTTTCCTTAAATTTCATGTCGACCTTTTGACCTGTCAGCCTAGTACATGTCGACCTAACGGCCTTGTTGACCTAATGCATGTTGACCTACAGTGGTCGACCTAATGAGTGTCGACCTAACGACCATAACCCATTTATTCAGCCAAACACTATATTAGTCAGTCAGACTGTGGATAGTTAATTGATTTATTCAAACTACCATACGTTTTGTGTTCTGCATGTCACATTTTTAGGAGTCAGCTGTTTGTGTTCATAAAACACTGAACAGTTCATGTACATGTGAAAATAACAAAGTTGCAATTTAATATAATTGTAACAGGCACCTGACAAATGATACTGTGCTTATAAATTGTAACATTCCTCAATACTTAATAGTGCCACAGTCCAGAGGAACAGAAGAACAAATAAGAATTTACTTACCGATAATTCTATTTCTCGGAGTCCGTAGTGGATGCTGGGGTTCCTGAAAGGACCATGGGGAATAGCGGCTCCGCAGGAGACAGGGCACAAAAAAGTAAAGCTTTACTAGGTCAGGTGGTGTGCACTGGCTCCTCCCCCCATGACCCTCCTCCAGACTCCAGTTAGGTACTGTGCCCGGACGAGCATACACAATAAGGGAGGCATTTTGAATCCCGGGTAAGACTCATACCAGCCACACCAATCACACCGTACAACTTGTGATCTAAACCCAGTTAACAGTATGACAACAGAAAGGGCCTCTTAAAGATGGCTCCTTAACAATAACCCGAATTAGTTAACAATAACTATGTACAAGTATTGCAGATAATCCGCACTTGGGATGGGCGCCCAGCATCCACTACGGACTCCGAGAAATAGAATTATCGGTAAGTAAATTCTTATTTTCTCTATCGTCCTAAGTGGATGCTGGGGTTCCTGAAAGGACCATGGGGATTATACCAAAGCTCCCAAACGGGCGGGAGAGTGCGGATGACTCTGCAGCACCGAATGAGAGAACTCCAGGTCCTCCTTTGCCAGGGTATCAAATTTGTAAAATTTTACAAACGTGTTCTCCCCCGACCACGTAGCTGCTCGGCAGAGTTGTAATGCCGAGACCCCTCGGGCAGCCGCCCAAGATGAGCCCACCTTCCTTGTGGAGTGGGCTTTTACAGTTTTAGGCTGTGGCAGGCCTGCCACAGAATGTGCAAGTTGAATTGTGTTACAAATCCAACGAGCAATCGACTGCTTAGAAGCAGGTGCGCCCAACTTGTTGGGTGCATACAATATAAACAGCGAGTCAGATTTTCTGACTCCAGCCGTCCTTGCAATGTATATTTTTAAGGCTCTGACAACGTCCAACAACTTGGAGTCCTCCAAGTCGCTAGTGGCCGCAGGCACCACAATAGGTTGGTTCAGATGAAATGCTGATACCACTTTAGGGAGAAAATGCGGACGAGTCCGCAGTTCTGCCCTATCCGAATGGAAGATTAGATAAGGACTTTTATAAGATAAAGCCGCCAATTCAGATACTCTCCTGGCAGAGGCCAGGGCTAGTAACATAGTCACTTTCAATGTGAGATATTTCAAATCCACCTTTTTCAATGGTTCAAACCAATGGGATTTGAGGAAATCTAAAACTACATTTAGATCCCACGGTGCCACCGGAGGCACCACAGGAGGCTGTATATGCAGTACTCCCTTGACAAAAGTCTGGACCTCAGGGACAGAGGCCAATTCTTTTTGGAAGAATATTGACAGGGCCGAAATTTGAACCTTAATGGATCCCAATTTGAGACCCATAGATAATCCTGATTGCAGGAAATGTAGGAAACGACCCAGTTGGAATTCCTCCGTCGGAACCTTCCGATCCTCGCACCACGCTACATATTTTCGCCAAATGCGGTGATAATGTTTCACGGTGACTTCCTTCCGTGCCTTAATCAAGGTAGGAATGACTTCTTCTGGAATGCCTTTCCCTTTTAGGATCTGGCGTTCAACCGCCATGCCGTCAAACGCAGCCGCGGTAAGTCTTGAAAAAGACAGGGACCCTGCTGTAGCAGGTCCCTTCTCAGAGGTAGAGGCCACGGTTCGTCCGTGAGCATCTCTTGAAGTTCCGGATACCAAGTCCTTCTCGGCCAATCCGGAACCACTAGTATTGTTCTTACTCTTCTTTGCCGTATGATCTTCAATACCTTTGGTATGAGCGGCAGAGGAGGAAACACATACACTGACTGGTACACCCAAGGAGTTACCAGTGCGTCCACAGCTATTGCCTGTGGATCTCTTGACCTGGCGCAATATTTGTCCAGTTTCTTGTTGAGGCGAGACGCCATCATGTCTACAATTGGTCTTTCCCAACGGTCTATTAACATGTTGAAGACTTCTGGATGTAGACCCCACTCTCCCGGATGAAGATCGTGTCTGCTGAGGAAGTCTGCTTCCCAGTTGTCCACGCCCGGGATGAACACTGCTGACAGTGCTATCACGTGATTCTCCGCCCAGCGAAGAATCTTGGCAGCTTCTGCCATTGCACTCCTGCTTCTTGTGCCGCCCTGCCTGTTTACATGGGCGACCGCCGTGATGTTGTCCGACTGAATCAACACCGGCTTTCCTTGCAGGAGAAGTTCCGCCTGGCTTAGAGCATTGTAGATTGCTCTTAGTTCCAGAATGTTTATGTGAAGAGACTTTTCCAGACTCGTCCATACTCCCTGGAAGTTTCTTCCTTGTGTGACTGCTCCCCAGCCTCTCAGGCTGGCGTCCGTGGTCACCAGGATCCAATCCTGAATGCCGAATCTGCGGCCTTCTAATAGGTGAGCCTTCTGCAACCACCACAGAAGTGACACCCTTGTCTTTGGTGACAGGGTTATTCGCAGGTGCATCTGCAGATGCGACCCTGACCATTTGTCCAACAGATCCCTTTGGAATATTCTTGCATGGAATCTGCCGAATGGAATTGCTTCGTAAGAAGCCACCATTTTTCCCAGGACTCTTGTGCATTGATGTACTGACACTTTTCCTGGTTTTAGGAGGTTCCTGACCAGATCGGATAACTCCTTGGCTTTTTCCTCTGGAAGGAAAACCTTTTTCTGAACCGTGTCCAGAATCATTCCTAGGAACAGCAGACGAGTTGTCGGGATTAAATGGGATTTTGGAATATTCAGAATCCACCCGTGTTGTCTTAGCACCTCTTGAGATAGTGCTAAAGCTGTCTCCAGCTGTTCTCTGGACCTTGCCCTTATTAGGAGATCGTCCAAGTATGGGATAACTAATACGCCTTTTCTTCGAAGAAGAATCATCATCTCGGCCATTACCTTGGTAAAGACCCGAGGCGCCGTGGACAATCCGAACGGCAGCGTCTGAAACTGATAGTGACAGTTTT
Organism: Pseudophryne corroboree; assembly: GCF_028390025.1. NCBI lineage: Eukaryota > Metazoa > Chordata > Amphibia > Anura > Myobatrachidae > Pseudophryne > Pseudophryne corroboree. The sequence continues at coordinate 267,125,659 of NC_086451.1, read as the reverse complement.
GAACAATGAACCTGAGGTACCCCTGGTGTGCGGGGTAAATCGGAACGTGTAGATACGCATCCTTGATGTCCAAGGATACCATAAAGTCCCCTTCTTCCAGGTTCGCTATCACTGCTCTGAGTGACTCCATCTTGAACTTGAACTTTTTTATGTAGAGGTTCAAGGACTTCAGATTTAGAATAGGCCTTACCGAGCCATCCGGCTTCGGTACCACAAATAGAGTGGAATAATACCCCTTTCCTTGTTGTAATAGGGGTACTTTGACTATCACCTGCTGAGCGTACAGCTTGTGAATGGCTTCCAACACCCTCTCCCTTTCGGAAGAGACGGTTGGTAAGGCAGACTTCAGGAAACGATGAGGAGGATCCGTCTCTAATTCCAACCTGTACCCCTGAGATATTATCTGCAGGATCCAGGGGTCTACCTGCGAGTGAGCCCACTGCGCGCTGTAATTTTTGAGACGGCCCCCCACTGTCCCCGAGTCCGCTTGAGAGGCCCCAGCGTCATGCTGAGGTTTTTGCAGGAGCCGGGGAGGGCTTCTGTTCCTGGGAAGGAGCTGCCTGTTGGTGTCTCTTCCCTCTTCCTCTGCCTCGTGGCAGGTACGACAAGCCCTTTGCTCTCTTATTTTTGTAGGAGCGAAAAGGCTGCGGTTGAAAGGTCGGTGCCTTTCTCTGTTGGGGAGTGACTTGAGGTAAAAAAGTGGATTTCCCGGCAGTAGCCGTGGCCACCAAGTCTGATAGACCAACTCCAAATAACTCCTCCCCTTTATACGGCAAAACCTCCATGTGACGTTTTGAATCCGCATCGCCTGTCCACTGTCGTGTCCATAAGGCTCTTCTGGCTGAAATGGACATAGCACTCACCCGAGATGCCAGTGTGCAAATATCCCTCTGTGCATCACGCATATAGATAAATGCATCCTTTATTTGTTCTAACGACAGTAAAACATTGTCCCTATCTAGGGTATCAATATTTTCAATCAGGGATTCTGACCAAACTACTCCAGCACTGCACATCCAGGCAGTTGCTATAGCTGGTCGTAGTATAACACCTGCATGTGTGTATATATTCTTTTGAATAACTTCCATCTTTCTATCTGATGGATCCTTAAGTGCGGCCGTCTCAGGAGAGGGTAACGCCACTTGTTTGGATAAGCGTGTGAGCGCCTTGTCCACCTTAGGGGGTGTTTCCCAGCGCGCCCTAACCTCTGGCGGGAAAGGGTATAATGCCAATAACTTTTTTGAAATTATCAACTTTTTATCAGGAGCAACCCACGCTTCATCACACACGTCATTTAATTCTTCTGATTCAGGAAAAACTGTTTGTAGTTTTTTCACACCATACATAATACCCTGTTTTACGGTATCTGTAGTATCAGCTAAATGTAACGTCTCCTTCATTGCCAAAATCATATAACGTGTGGCCCTACTGGAAAATACGTTTGAATTTCTACCGTCGTCACTGGAATCAGTGCCCGTGTCTGGGTCTGTGTCGACCGACTGAGGCAAAGGGCGTTTTACAGCCCCTGACGGTGTTTGAGGCGCCTGGACAGGCATTAATTGATTGTCCGGCCGCCTCATGTCCTCAACAGACTGTTTAAGGGAAGATAAACCATCACGTAATTCCACAAATAAAGGCATCCATTCTGGTGTCGACCCCCTGGGGGGTGACATCTGCATATTTGGCAATTGCTCCGCCTCCACACCAATATCGTCCTCATACATGTCGACACCACGTACCGACACACACCGCAAACTCACAGGGAATGCTCTAATGAAGACAGGACCCACTAGCCCTTTTGGGGAGACAGAGGGAGAGTCTGCCAGCACACACCACAAAGCGCTATATATACAAGGGATATCCTTATATTAAGTGCTCCCTTATAGCTGCTTTAATATATATATATATAGCCATTAATGTGCCCCCCCTCTCTGTTTTACCCTGTTTCTGTAGTGCAGTGCAGGGGAGAGACCTGGGAGCCGTTCTGACCAGCGGAGCTGTGACAGAAAATGGCGCCGTGTGCTGAGGAGATAGGCCCCGCCCCTTTTTCGGCGGGTTCTTCTCCCGCTATTTTTCCAGTCAGGCAGGGGTTAAATATCTCCATATAGCCCCTATGGGCTATATGTGAGGTATTTTTAGCCTTGTATAAGGTTTATATTTGCCTCTCAGAGCGCCCCCCCCCAGCGCTCTGCACCCTCAGTGACTGCCCAGTGAAGTGTGCTGAGAGGAAAATGGCGCACAGCTGCAGTGCTGTGCGCTACCTTATGAAGACTGAGGAGTCTTCAGCCGCCGGTTTCCGGACCTCTTCACGCTTCAGCATCTGCAAGGGGGTCGGCGGCGCGGCTCCGGGACCGGACTCCACGGCTGGGCCTGTGTTCGATCCCTCTGGAGCTAATGGTGTCCAGTAGCCAAGCAGCAAATCCACTCTGCATGCAGGTGAGTTTACTACTTTCCCCCTAAGTCCCACGTTGCAGTGATCCTGTTGCCAGCAGGACTCACTGTAAAGAAAAAAACCTAAACTAAACTTTCTCTAAGCAGCTCTTTAGGAGAGCCACCTAGATTGCACCCTTCTCGTTCGGGCACAAAATCTAACTGGAGTCTGGAGGAGGGTCATGGGGGGAGGAGCCAGTGCACACCACCTGACCTAGTAAAGCTTTACTTTTTTGTGCCCTGTCTCCTGCGGAGCCGCTATTCCCCATGGTCCTTTCAGGAACCCCAGCATCCACTTAGGACGATAGAGAAAAATAGTTACTTGAAAAAGTTACAGAATTGACATATCCTACATAGCCATATACTCAACACGGAGACATTCTGGAAGAACAGCAGTGTGGATGGGTGTGGTATGGCTGACCGGCGGTCAGGAGACTGCCAGTCAGCATACCGACGCCGGAATAGGCGAGTGCAGCAAGCCCTTTGCGGGCTTGCTGTGCTCGCCACACTGCGGGCTCAGTGGCGACCTGGGTTCTATTCCCACTGTATGGGTGTCGTGAACACCCACATGTGGAAATAGTCCCTGTTGGTCAGTATAGTGAGGGAGTGGGATGTTGGTGGAGGTCATGTGACCGTCGGCTCCCGACCGACCGGTCACATGAATATCACCCATGTGGAATGTATCTAACTACACAATACTTACCATATTAAAAGGAAATGATTCTTTGAATTATGTGAACAGTATTTACTCACTATCTATTATAGAGAGTCAGTGTTAGCGGACATCTAAACAGTCAATATACGCACGTTCATATAAATGAGCTTTGGTTTCAAACAGCCTATTATAAGTTTAATATGCAATGTAATCATTGCAGAGTATAATAGTGGTGTAGAACTGATAAGACTGTATATTACTCACTACTGCTAATATTGAGAATTTATTCTTAATATTCTAAAAAATATAATGAACCTGAATAATAAACTTTACTCCAAATTCATTGCATCCTGAGTTCGGAGTAACAGTAATTGGAATGGACACAATTGCATATTGTTATTCAGAATTAGTGTATATTGGAAGGACTTTCATATACATCAATTCCCTTTCTCAGAGATAATGTAAATCTGTCTATTGATTTCAGTGGATATTTTGGTAATGGGATGTAGTTATAATGCTGTCGGGATCCCACCCCCCGTATACGGACAGCCGGCATCCCGTCCGCCAGTATATCATCCCCATTCCTTTGGTAATACATGTATTTATGTTTGCTTAAATGAATGCTCTGACAAGTGGAAAGTCATCAAATAACATCTTAATCAGTCAACTAATACCCCTTTCGGACTTGCATAGCCGGGTTGCACCCAGGAATGTGTACACAGGTGTGACCCGGCTTGAGACCCCTTTCAGACTTGCGGCCTGACCCGGCATATTGCCGGGTTGGTGACATTACCGCTGACGCTACCGGAGGCGGCACTTGGAGATGATCATCTCCAAGCGACGGCTCCTCCTATGCAGAGAACGGATGCTGGGTTGCCTTGACCCGGCATACCCATTCACACTGCACACATCCTGGGTCGGTTCCGGCTTCAACATAGGTTGCAACCTGGGATGAAATGCCAGGACGCTCGACCCGGTATATCGCTTTAGGACCAATTCAGACTAAGCAAAATCCCGGGTTGATGCACGTTCACATGCAATAACCCGGGAAGTGTTTGCTAGTCTGAAAGGTGTATGTTCTATACACCACCAATCCAGCTGGTTGGCAACTTTAATTTATATATATATATATATATATATATATATATATATATATATATATATATCTGTACTAAACTTTGAAGCTGACACTTCCTATTAATTATGGAAATGCAATCTAGTTGCACCTATCATGTGATGTAATGATCCCAAGATACAGAGCCGGCCATAGGTATAGGCAAAATAGGCAATTGCCTAGGGCATCTTGTATGCCTAGGGGCACAAGCAGCTTCTGCTGATTAAAATGATATGCAGCATGCCTATATTCTGTGTAGCATTTTGTATGCAGATACAGCCACAGTTGCACATAGTATATAGGCATGCTGCATATCATTTTAATCTGCAGAAGCTGCTTGTGAGCATCCTAGCCACATAGCAATGCAAATAAGATGCATTTTCATAAAAAATAGGCACCCAACGTTAGCAGTGCTGCCAGTTGACTCACGCCAGGAACTATATGTGTCATTATTTGTATAAGGGCATTAATAATGTGTTACATATGTGTAAGCGGCACTGTGTGTGTAATTATGTGTATAAGGGCACTAATAATGTGCGGCATATGTGTAAGGGACATTATGTGTGTCATTATGTGTATAAGGGCATTAACAATGTGTGGCATATGTGGAAGGGAAATGATGTGTATAAGGGCATTAATAAGGGTTGGCATAATGTGTAAAGCGCATTATGTTTATAAGGACATTAATAAGGGTGTCATATATGTAAAAGGCATTACTGTGTGGTATTATGTGTATAAATGCATTACCAATGTGTGGCATTATGTTATAAGGTGCTCTACTGTGCGGCGTAACATATAGAAAGGGCACTACTGTGTGGTCTAATGTGAATGAAGAGCAATATGGTGTGGTGTAATGTGAATAAGGGGCACTACTGTGAGGAGTAACGTATATAAGGTAAAGTGGTACTACTGTGTGATGTAATGTGAATAAGGGACAATATTGCATTATACATTGTGAATAAAGTTGCACTACTGTGAGGCATAAGTTGAATTGGGGGTACTATTGTGTGGCCATGCCCCTTGCCAGCAAAAACACATACCTTTTTGGGCTGTGCGCCAAATGAGCACACTGTTCTTATTTAAATTACAGGGGGTAGGGGAAAAAAAAGGACTGCTATGGGTGGGGGGTGTTGGTAATGGGAAAGGGGTGCAGGGTTAGAGGCAGAACCAGCGGTGGTGCTAGGGGGCACCAGGCAAAATCTTGCCTAGGGCATCATTTTGGTTAGGGCCGGCTCCGCCAAGATATTATAATTTTTGTGCATGGTGATATATGAGACAAACATAGTTTGGTCTACGGTTGGTGTATTTCTCTTATGCAATACGGCAAGAAATTATACATACTGAATTGTAACACAGCTGGTGCGCAATAGATTAGGAAATTTAGGGGCTAACATTTATAAATAATTATCATACGCTCATCAAATGTGGTCTAAAGGTGGGTACACACTAACAGATATATCTGCAGATCAATTGATCTGCAGATATATCTATGGACGGATCGAGCAGTGTGTTCAGCATACACACTGCTCGATCCGTCATGAACTGGGCGGGCGTGTACACACGCCCGCCCAGTTCAGCTGTCAATCACCGCCGGATCATGTGTACGCGCGGTCGGCCGACCGCCCCGTACACACACAGCGACGCGCCAATATATCGGTAGATATATTGGCCGTCGGCTGTGCTGCGGGGCCGACGCGATACGTCTGTGAACGACGGAGTTTACAGACGTATCGGCCATACACACTGGCCGACAGTCCCGAGATATATCGGTCGTTCAAGAGAACGGCCGATATATCGACCAGTGTGTACGGGCCTTTAGACTGATAGTTATTCTATCTTTATTTAGAAGAATCTGGGACCGTAAAATTAGATTACATCTGATCAAGCGACAATTAAAACATTTAGGGCAGAGACAACAGATGGACATTGCTCCTCCTTTTTAATCTTTACTACACAATTTATCGTCTAATAGCACATATTTGTATGTCTTTGTGTTTGTGTGAATTTTAACCTCTATTTTTCACTGTCAACAAATTTGTGATTTATTAATCACATTATTTTACTGTATTAAGTACATTAAAAGCTAAGTTTTATGTAAAAAAAAATATTTACCTTCTTGTGCGGCCAATATACAGTACTTTTTCTCGCTTCCATAAATATTTGAATTGCAACCTATGCATTGTCTGTTTATATTGTAACACTTATTTTTATTTTGTAACTAAGCATTCTTTTATTTTATTTTTGTTTTACTTCTTGGTAAATTATTTTTTTATTGGTGTAGTTCAATGTTTTTCAAATGGCGTGCAGTGGCACCCTGCGGTGTCTCAGGACACTTGCAGGGGTGCCTTGGATTGGTGGTTTAGGACCAATTCAAATGATTTATGGTCAATGTTATAGGCAAAACCAGTGCTGGCGGCTGCCAATCATAAAATATGTGGACAAACAGATGTGAATTCTATCACTCACCACATAACTGAGCCTAAGGATGTATAAACGCAATTTAATTAATTTCATATTTTTTTCTAAATTTCTCAACAAGACAATTTTGGCCTAGGGGTGCGATGAAAAAAAAATCTGATCCTCTAGGACGCCCTGATTTTAAAAAGTTTGGGAACCACTGGTCTAGTTCATATATGCTCTAGAACAGGCATGTCCAAACTGCGACCCTCCAGCTGTTGAGAAACTACACATCCCAGGATGCCCTGACACAGCTTTAGCATTCTCTGATAGCAAAACTGTGTCAAGGCATGCTGGGATATGTAGTTTCACAACAGCTGGAGGGCCGCAGTTTGGACATGCCTGCTCTAGAATGGTTTTTTTTTAGCCGGTGGGTCACATGGGAAGAGAGCACTCATTGAAGGGGCTGCAGTAAAACTTAACTAACTAAAATACATACAACTACAATACACAATGCATTCTCCTGCAAATGTATTACCTTAGCAGGATCAATATGAAACTTGACAAAGGTATACTGTATAAAGGATCTGACTGGTGCCACTTAGGGTGGCCAATCCGGGGCCTTTTTTTCAATTCCGGGTATCGTGATTGAAAAATTGTCAATCATCAAGATTATTTGCTGTGTGGCCGCCCCCGCCTGCTCCCATAAATTTACCATCCAACACCGGAGGGGGGAGGGGGGGGAGAGGGAGGGACACTTCCTGCAGGCTGTGACTTAACGTCACGCTGCGCAGAGGGAGTCGGGCAGAGTCTGAGCGTCCCGAAGATGTCAACGCTGCCTGGCATTTCAAAATCAAAGGGCCGCCTAATCCCGAAATTCCCGGGATTGGAGCCCAGCTGTTTTTGGGCCTAAATCCCGGGATCCCACCGATCCCGATACCGGGATTGGCCTCCCTGGTGCCACTTTATTCATTCCCCCAGGGTGAACCAGGGAGCACATGAGAAAGACAGAAACTCTAAAAATGTGTCCAGGAAGATGTTCATAAAAAGATTTTATTTCAGGCACTGGAATATCAGGCCCCCCCCCCCCTTACCAGTCAGCATCCTGTGTCACTGTCTCCCCAGCTCAGCACACGCTGCTCTGTGCTGCAGTGGAGGCAGGAGGGCTGATGCCGCTGATTAGTGGCAGCAGCCTCTCTGCCTGTGCATGGTGGAGGGATGGGGAAAGGGGGGGGGGGGGTGATCACACTGTCTACCCCCTTCCCTGGATTTATTTATTTGCTGCCAGTTATTTATATAGTGCACACATATTCCGCAGCGCTTTACAGATAATATTTGGCCATTCACATCAGTCCCTGCCCCAGTGGAGCTTACAATCTATATTCCCTACCACATATACACACAGACACATACACACTAGGGTTAATTATTATTGGATTGTGGGAGGAAACCAAAGTACTCGGAAGAAACCCATGCAAGTACAGGGAGAATATACAAACTCTGCACAGTTAGGGTCATAGTGGGAATCAAACCCATGACCTCAGTGCTGTGAGGCAGTAATGCTAACCATTACATCATCCATGGATTTGCCTCTGGTTGAGGGCTCATTCCCCCCCACCCCTGATTAGGCCACGACCCCTGCATACACTGGGCATGTCCAAGCTCTCTACGGCTCCAAATATAAGGGATTACAGAGAAAAATGCACAAATAAACTATAACTTGCCCTTGAATTTGTGAACATTAATATGACTGTGGGTACTAATTCAGGGAGCTTAGGACACTTAAAGTGAGAGGAGACCAGGGCCTATATTTACTAATAATCCGAGTTTGACCGATTTGTGTTTTTTTGTTTCTAAGTCCCAACACGTGAATTCACTAAGCACAAATCTCGGCAGTGTTTGGGCTATTCGTTATGGTTTTCAAGGCTAAGTTCAGAAATACGAATGAATAGACCATCGGTCAAATGCGGCTGTTATTTCATACAACACGGGTATTCACTATTAATTCGTATTTGGGGTTTAGTCTCTGAATGCTCAAGTGCTGGTGTTTTTTTTTGCGATTCGTTAAAAAAAGCAGCAAAAAAAATAGACCTGCTTTTTCCTGGCGAGTTTGGATAATCATGCACGGATCAGTGAGATCTGTGCATGGTTATCTATGGGAAAGGGTCGTTTAGTGTTAAAATTCAAAAAAAAAAATTGCGTGGGGTCCCCCCTCCTAAGCACAACCAGCCTCGGGCTCTTTGAGTCGGTCCTGGTTGCAAAAATATGGGGGGAAAAATTGACAGGGGTTCCCCCATATTTTAGCAACCAGCACCGGGCTCTGCGCCTGGTCCTGGTGCCAAAAATACGGGGGACAAAAAGCGTAGGGGTCCCCCTTCAGCCAATCAGGGAGCGCCACGTCGTGGCACTCTCCTGATTGCCTGTGCGCTCCTGAGCTGTCAGTCAGGCTGCGCACGGCAGAGATACAATGTAGCGCATAGGTGCTACATTGTATCCAATGGTGGGAACTTTGCAGTCAGCGGTGAGGTTACTCGCCGTCAACCGCTGACCGTAAAGTTCCCACCATTGGATACAATGTAGCGCCTATGCGCTACATTGTATCTCTGCCGTGCGCAGCCTGACTGAGAGCTCAGGAGCGCACAGCCAATCAGGAGAGTGCCACGATGTGGCGCTCCCTAATTGGCTGAAGGGACCCTCTGTGACAGGAGTCATGGGGGGTCTCGGCAGTCGGGGAAAGGGGTCCCATGTATAAACATGGGACCCCTTTCAGTGCGTGGTTTGGGTTTTTCGGTTTGTTTTTTTGCCAAGTACGTGGATTACAAGCTCAGAAGAGGACCGATCTACACTGGATTTTTGCGAGTATAATTTTATTCACAGGTACCCCATGGATTCTACTTGGAGAAGTGGACCGACCCTCGTGTGAACATAGGTAAGTATGTATGAATGTAGGTGTGCATGTATGTAGTAAAGTTTTACTTTCAAGGTGTGTGAGTTCTGTTTTTATTTGGGTATTTTTTTTGTAGTAGTACAACAGGTACCAGCGGGCCCGTTTTTCCACTGCATGCTGGTACTTGTGGTTCTCCAAGTACCAGCTTGCGGGGGAGGCTTGCTGGGACTTGTAGTACTGCTACAAAAAACAATATTCTTTTTTTTTTACACATGGCTATCAGCCCCCCATCCGCAGCCCTTGGATGGGGGGGACAGCCTCGGGCTTCACCCCTGGCCCTTGGGTGGCTGGAGGGGGGACCCCTTGATTTAAGGGGTCCCCACTCCTCCAGGGTACCCTGGCCAGGGGTGACTAGTTAGTGATTTAATGCCAGGGCCGCAGGGACCTATATAAAAGTGTCCCCCGGCTGTGGCATTATCTCTCTGACTAGTGGAGCCCGGTGCTGGTGTTAAAAATATGGGGGACCCCTACTCTTTTTCCCCCCCGTATGTTTGACACCAGGACCAGGTGCAGAGCCCGGTGCTGGTTGTTAAAATATGGGGGAACCCCTGTCAATTTTGTCCCCATATTTTTGCAACCAGGACCGGTTCAAAGAGCCCGAGGCTGGTTGTGCTTAGGAGGGGGGACCCCACGCAATTTTTTATTTTAAACACTTTAATTTTTTTTTTTTTAAAGGTGCACAATGAAGCCCTGCACGGATCTCACAGATCCGGCAGGGATTCTTTGTGTTTTGTCAGGCAGTGTTTTACTCGTCACTCCCGTAAAACACTGTCTGACATTACGAATCACATCGACATCGGAAAAGACGAATGTTGCAAATTCAGCAGATTAGTAAATGACCGTATCAGGATTCAAAAAGTTGCAGTAAAATGCACCCGATACCATTCGAGTTCAAACACCCTTAAAAAAGGCTAAAACACGAATATTAGTAAATATACCCCCAGGGGGCATATTTACTACAGGTCTATTTTGACCGGTTTCGTATCAGAGATTTACTAAAGGCAAAAATTGACAAAAACATTGAGGACAATTTGTAAAGTCAACCACAAATCAAATATAAAATTGACCGAACAATAGACTAATAAGTGACGGGCGTTTTTTACCTTCATTATGAAACCTATAAAAGTAGATATCAATGACATTATAGCAATGTTTTTGCAATTGACCGATTATCATAAATTGCGCATACTCCAACGTCTAATAGTGATGCTGCTTGCAGTGCTTACCTTTACGCAGATTGATTGACAGTCAGGCACCATTTGTGGGCATTGATTGGGAGTGGTGGCAAAAATGCAGTTGTGTCATGGCCATTTTTGGGGACATGTTGCTGGCTGTCTGCAAATCCGTAACCAAACAGTGTGGTTCTAGCATCTCTGTTTAGGCTGCAATGCTGCGTGGCTGTGGCTTTACTCAAGCTGGCGATTACTGAAGGATCTGCGTGTCCACAGTTGCTGTTCTTTTGCGATTGCTCTGCTGGGGTGTCTCTGTACTTTTCAGGACTGCTGCTTTTTTTGTATGATTTTATCAAATCCTGGGTGTGCATAATCGCAGCTGCAATCACCATAGCGTCTATCAATGAATCAGGCCAGATGTTAATAAAAGCCTACTGTAGCAACAAAAACAGGTCCAACTTACATGATTTTAGCAGTTTTTATCAATTTTTAAAGAAATCAAGAAACACTTGAGGTTCTGCACACATCTCAAATAAAAAGGGAGACAACCAAGTAGTTCACTGTGACTGTAGGAAATATGGGCCTGTTGCAGAGATGGATGCAGGGCACATCTCTGCTGCGTCTTTGTACTCCCCACCCGCAAACGGCTCAGGTGGCACTGCGTGCAACGATGCAGGACCCGTTCTGCACATGCGTTCCCCACCATTGTAGATGTACATTTATCACAATTAGAGGAACACCAGCAACTTCTTGCATGTACTGTACAATGTTTTGTCTAACAGAAGACTAGCAGAAAGTGGTAGTTGTTTTTTGACCAATTTTTTATGTCTATAAATAGGCCAACATCGTCATCTGTTTTAAAATGTATTTTACAACTGTTAATAAATAAGGAATTTGGACCCTGAAAAATGCTGTTGATGTTGATCAGTTTAAAACCACTTAACTGGCATAGTCAGATCTCATGCGACTGCGCCGTCCCACCCTGTCACCCCCCCCCACACCCCGTTTTTGATGAGATCCATTCTGCAGATGTGCATAATATAATGTTCAAATATTTAGAAAAATACTTTTTAAACTTTATTAAAATAAAATAAATTTTAAAAAACAATGTTATCAAGAGTTTTGAAGGGAAAAATCGTCATCGATCTTTAGTCAATTTAGCCCCAATTTTTATTTATTAGTAGGGTGTTTTAAGTAAAAGTAAGAGATCATCCAATATAGTAAATAACATGAAATTATTAGGTAAATATTTTATTACAGTTTGTAATTTCTCTGTTTCTTTTCACTTCTTTTAACAAAGTGCAGTATGAATTAAAAAAAAAATTACATGTTGCTTGATGTGTTAATTTTATCATAATTTGGATGAAGGCATTTCTTAAAGCATAAGGTCACTCATCGCACATAGCGATTTGGTTGTATGCGATTGCGACTTATTTGCATTTTCATGCAGGTTGCAATTTATATTAACATTGATAATATTTAAGGTTATGACTCATAGATGCAATTCATGAAACTGATACACTTAAATGATATTGGCAACTAAATGTAATAAAGATTCAGTACACACACTGTACTATCTGGATAAACATGATTGGTGTACTCATTACGCACACTGCATATTGTTTGGACTTGTTCTGTTCTGTATTTTAATAGGATGAATCTGTTGACCCTGCAGAAACGATCGCACTGTGCAACTATTGAATATGAACTATACAAAGTTCTGACATTAAAAATGTAGTGCGTGTGTGTGTGTCTACAGTGTCCCTGCTCCTGAAACTATTGGGCCCTAAACACTGGGCGAGAATACTGAAAGATATGAACGATCTCGTTCATTAATGAACGAGATACCATTCATATCTTTCAGTGTGTGGAGGCACCAGCGATGAACAATGCGCGACCCCACGCACGTTCATCGCTGGTGCCCCGTTGCTTGTGCATGCAGGCCAATATGGACGATCTCGTACATATTTGCCTGCACTGCTATGGAACCGGGTGACGGGGGGAGTGAAGAAACTTCACTCCCCCCGTCATTGCCCCCCCCCACCGCTGGGTCGGCTGTATACGCCGTTGGGCAGCTCGGCGGCAGATCGCAAAGTGTGTAGGGCCCATAACTCCTTCAATCACCCATGATACTGGAAGACACAGGACATTCAAGATGAGATACTCCACAGCAGGACCTCCAGGCTTTGGGGGTCATTCCGAGTTGATCGCTAGCTGCATTCGTTCGCTGTGCAGCGATGAAACAAAAAAAAGGCACTTCTGCGCATGCATATGCGGCGCAATGCGCACGCACGTCGTAATTTTACAACAGCCAATGTAGTTTCACACAGGGTCTAGCAAAGTTTTTCAGTCGCACTTCTGACCGCAGAGTGATTGACATGAAGTGGGCGTTTCTGGGTGTCAACTGACCGTTTTCAGGGAGTGTTCGGAAAAATGCAGGCGTGCCAGAAAAAATGCAGGCGTGACTGGGTGAACGCAGGGCATGTTCGTGACGTCAAAACAGGAACTGAACAGTCTGAAGTGATCGCAAGCACTGAGTAGGTATTGCGCTACTCTAAAACTGCACAAAAAAACTTGGCTGCCGCTCTGCGATCCTTTCGTTCGCACTTCTGCTAAGCTAAGATACACTCCCAATGTCATGACTGAGGTTTTGTGAACCCGGTGTTAGTGAAGTCTGTGCGGGCGACTGGAGGACTATGTGAATACTTTCACTGACCTGGTTTGGGGGTGTTGTGGGCTTGGGGTTTCTTCCGGTGACCAGGAAGAGGGACCGCAGCAGAGATGACCGAATCTAGGTTCTCCTCATGCAGGATTTGGTCGGCAGACAGGAAGCAGGTATGGATGCTGGAGGTCTCCTGAAAGACAGAACTTGAAAAGGTGCTGAGGAAAGAATTAAGGAGTACCGGATGCTGGAGACACCAACTACGCTTGTGAGCACTGGGTTTTTGGAGGCACTGAGGTGCAGAAGTGCTTGGAGGCACTGAGGTGCTTGGAGGCACTGAGGTGCAGAAGTGCCTGGAGGCACTGAGGTGCTTGGAGGCACTGAGGTGCAGAGGTGCTTGGAGGCACTGAGGTGCCTGGAGGCACTGAGGTGCATGGAGGCACTGAGGTGCAGAAGTGCCTGGAGGCACGGAGGTGCTTGGAGGCACGGAGGTGCAGAGGTGCTTGGAGGCACGGAGGTGCAGAGGTGCTTGGAGGCACGGAGGTGCAGAGGTGCTTGGAGGCACCGAGGTGCTTGGAGGCACGGAGGTGCTTGGAGGCACGGAGGTGCTTGGAGGCACGGAGGTGCTTGGAGGCACGGAGGTTCTTGGAGGCACAGAAGCCACAGGGATACGGGAGCTCTGGAGATTACAACTACAACAGCAGTAAAACTGAAACACGGCAGCTGTGGTTTTCAATGGAGACTATGGAATACAGTACTGTGCCTTTAAGATAAACCACTACAGCTGTGCCTTTACATTGAGACTCATGGAAACAGTGAAATCAGTGGCAACACAAAAGTAAACCAAACAGGGTAACAAGGGAACAGTTTCCTCAGGAACTTAGGTACAAAGGTTACCTTTAGTGAGCTCAGCTTTAAGACTCACACAGAGCTGTGTGTGACACGAGGAACTGGCCAAGTTTCCAACTCAGCCTCCTGACTTATACTTCCTGGTCCTTGGTGATTGGTGAGCAGGATTAGGTGATACAGAGAGTCTCAGGCTGGCAGAGGATTGGACAACTCTGGCTCAGGTAAACAGTCACTGTCATGTGACTACTCTAGACTAGGCTGTGATGTAGAATGAGGCCTAGCAAGCCGATAGAACCCTGAAGCCTGAACTTCTGCAAAACATAAGATGCTGGTATTTAGGCCTAAACTTCAGATTACTGAATTCAGCCTCACACAGGAGCTCACCCCAGGTGGAGCTAATTAACTATTACCTTCCAGGCAGAGAACTCAGGAAAACTCATAGTGCTGACAAGCTGTTTAACTCAGTGAGTAAAAGACACAGGATCCGGGACAGATGGCAGGGGTAAGTCACCAAATATGAAACCTAGAGTCAGGATTGTGACATTATCCCCCTCTTCAAGGGTGGACTCCGGACACCCATCTTGAAACCTAGGGGAGCTTGATGAATAACTTGTACACAAAGCTTCTGAAAAGTGGAAACCGGAGGGTCCAGAAACAAAACTTAAGCTGGATTCTTTAGAAGTCTTCCTGATCTTCATCTTCTGAACAGGTAGACCATCCATCATAGACAAGACTGGAATTTCCTTCATCAGAAAGGACTGAGGAATAAACTGTAGACGGTTCCTCTCCTCGTTTTGTAGTGCAAGAAGATTGTGCTTTCGAAGCTAGCACTCCACCGAGGCTTAAATTAAATCTTGTTCTATAACGAGGACCTTTCATACAGAGACCTGTAGAGCTTTTTGGTGATTCTGGAACCTCTTCATGCGTGGAAGCATAACAGGAAGGAACAGCACCTCCCAGGAAAGGAGTAGTATCATAAACTGGATCAAATTCAGAGTCTGAGTCCAAGTCTAACGGAAAATACGAATCTCCTTTAGATACACAGTTTGAAAATGACCAAGAAGTGCACTGTAGCTTTGAATTCTTTGGCGGAGAACTTAGTATTGGGCTAGGAGAGACTCCTACATGACCAACCTTAATGGTCGGATTCTTACAGAAGGAGATACTTGGATTATCTTTGGCAGGACTGCACAAACTTACTTTTGTATCAGACTGTTGTAGTTTGAATGAAGACGAACTGAGATTCTTTTTGGAGCATGATCTTATAACGGAGTCCGATTCCGAGGGCTTTGGAGTAAATTCTTTAAAGACTGCATTACTAAAAGTCTGTAAATCATGGAACACAGGATCATTTCTCTCAAAAAGCATGTTGGCCCACTCCAAAGCTCTTCCTCTGAATGCCAGGAACAGATATCGAGTAACGTTGGAAGGAGTTACTGCACCTGAAGGATCAGACTCCATCAGAGAGAGAAATTGTTCAACCAGAGTGGCATATTGCAATAAATCTCCATCAAAGTAAATAGGTGGTAAACCATCAGACGAAAGCTTAGAGGCTGAAACTGGAGAAATCTTTGGCTGGACGAGTAGGACTGGATTGGATCCGAGGATACTTGAATTGGCTGGAGCCAACGGAGACTGACCAGGCTGGTCCTGGAGTATCGCTGGACCGGATGGAACCGGGACGGACTGACCAGGCGGAGCCTGGAGTATTGCTGGACCGGCAGGAGCCCCAACTTCACGGGGCTGGGCTGAGGCAAGAGCCCCAACTTCACGGGGCTGGGCTGAGGCAAGAGCCCCAACTTCACGGGGCTGGGCTGAGGCAAGAGCCCCAACTTCACGGGGCTGGGCTGAGGCAAGAGCCCCAACTTCACGGGGCTGGGCTGAGGCAAGAGCCCCAACTTCACGGGGCTGGGCTGAGGCAAGAGCCCCAACTTCACGGGGCTGGGCTGAGGCAAGAGCCCCAACTTCACGGGGCTGGGCAGCGCTCCGTAGACTCTCTGGCTGGGCAGCGCTCCGTAGACTCTCTGGCTGGGCAGCGCTCCGTAGACTCTCTGGCTGGGCAGCGCTCCGTAGACTCTCTGGCTGGGCAGCGCTCCGTAGACTCTCTGGCTGGGCAGCGCTCCGTAGACTCTCTGGCTGGGCAGCGCTCCGTAGACTCTCTGGCTGGGCAGCGCTCCGTAGACTCTCTGGCTGGGCAGCGCTCCGTAGACTCTCTGGCTGGGCAGCGCTCCGTAGACTCTCTGGCTGGGCAGCGCTCCGTAGACTCTCTGGCTGGGCAGCGCTCCGTAGACTCTCTGGCTGGGCAGCGCTCCGTAGACTCTCTGGCTGGGCAGCGCTCCGTAGACTCTCTGGCTGGGCAGCGCTCCGTAGACTCTCTGGCTGGGCAGCGCTCCGTAGACTCTCTGGCTGGGCAGCGCTCCGTAGACTCTCTGGCTGGGCAGCGCTCCGTAGACTCTCTGGCTGGGCAGCGCTCCGTAGACTCTCTGGCTGGGCAGCGCTCCGTAGACTCTCTGGCTGGGCAGCGCTCCGTAGACTCTCTGGCTGGGCAGCGCTCCGTAGTCTCTCTGGCTGGGCAGCGCTCCGTAGTCTCTCTGGCTGGGCAGCGCTCCGTAGTCTCTCTGGCTGGGCAGCGCTCCGTAGACTCTCTGGCTGGGCAGCGCTCCGAAGACTCTCTGGCTGGGCAGCGCTCCGAAGACTCCCTGGGGCTGGACCCTCTGAACCCCTCACTGGGGCTGAAGACACGGACGCCCCTCCTTGGGCTAAAGACACGGACGCCCCTCCTTGGGCTGAAGACACGGACGCCCCTCCTTGGGCTGAAGACACGGACGCCCCTCCTTGGGCTGAAGACACGGACGCCCCTCCTTGGGCTGAAGACACGGACGCCCCTCCTTGGGCTGAAGACACGGACGCCCCTCCTTGGGCTGAAGACACGGACGCCACTCCTTGGGCTGAAGACACGGACGCCCCTCCTTGGGCTGAAGACACGGACGCCCCTCCTTGGGCTGAAGACACGGACGCCCCTCCTTGGGCTGAAGACACGGACGCCACTCCTTGGGCTGAAGACACGGACGCCCCTCCTTGGGCTGAAGACACGGACGCCCCTCCTTGGGCTGAAGACACGGACGCCCCTCCTTGGGCTAAAGACACGGACGCCCCTCCTTGGGCTAAAGACACGGACGCCCCTCCTTGGGCTGAAGACACGGACGCCCCTCCTTGGGCTGAAGACACGGACGCCCCTCCTTGGGCTGAAGACACGGACGCCCCTCCTTGGGCTGAAGACACGGACGCCCCTCCTTGGGCTGAAGACACGGACGCCACTCCTTGGGCTGAAGACACGGACGCCACTCCTTGGGCTGTAGACACGGACTCCTCTATGACTCTAAATGGCTTGAACATTCTTCTCTGGACACCCAACTTGGGATAAGGTCTTTTAATCACCGGACCCCAGTCATAAATTTGAGTCTCTTTCAGAGTAGCCATCTTGATACCCCTGTCAGCAGT
Source organism: Pseudophryne corroboree (assembly GCF_028390025.1). Classification (NCBI taxonomy): domain Eukaryota; kingdom Metazoa; phylum Chordata; class Amphibia; order Anura; family Myobatrachidae; genus Pseudophryne; species Pseudophryne corroboree. Next base: position 267,107,932 of record NC_086451.1, on the reverse strand, counting down.
AGCAGGATCGGCTACTGTGGATGACTTATAGACATGAGCACTGTGATACTGAGATTTGTCACCATTCCCTGGCTTACGAAGAATGCAATCTTTAACAAAATGACCGGAATTTCCACAGTAAAGACAGAGGTGTAGCTCCCTACGCCGCTGACGTTCAGCTTCAGAGAGTTTGGGCCGTGGATAGCTCTGATGAACAACTTTTCCTTGCACAGAGGAAGAGACTATTAACTGGATGGGACAAAACAGGATCAACAACGTTGGTAGTATTCCTGAAGAGATCAGGCATCACAGAAAGAATACTAGATAAAAGTTCTTGTAACTGTAATAACATCTGGTAGAAAATCTGCAGTTGGTCAGGAGTCTTAGTGCAGAAGGTCAGAGAATCTCTGGAGAAAGAATTCCGCTGCAGACACTGTGCTAATTGATGCTGAGTCGACTCCAGACCTTCCAAGCGTCCTGCAATATTGCTTAGGAGGTCCTGCGTCAAACACTTTCGGCCGGGTCCATGTGGCCAGTTCCTACTGTCATGACTGAGGTTTTGTGAACCCGGTGTTAGTGAAGTCTGTGCGGGCGACTGGAGGACTATGTGAATACTTTCACTGACCTGGTTTGGGGGTGTTGTGGGCTTGGGGTTTCTTCCGGTGACCAGGAAGAGGGACCGCAGCAGAGATGACCGAATCTAGGTTCTCCTCATGCAGGATTTGGTCGGCAGACAGGAAGCAGGTATGGATGCTGGAGGTCTCCTGAAAGACAGAACTTGAAAAGGTGCTGAGGAAAGAATTAACGAGTACCGGATGCCGGAGACACCAACTACGCTTGTGAGCACTGGGTTTTTGGAGGCACTGAGGTGCAGAAGTGCTTGGAGGCACTGAGGTGTAGAAGTGCCTGGAGGCACTGAGGCGCTTGGAGGCACTGAGGTGCAGAAGTGCCTGGAGGCACGGAGGTGCTTGGAGGCACTGAGGTGCAGAGGTGCTTGGAGGTGCAGAGGTGCTTGGAGGCACTGAGGTGCAGAGGTGCTTGGAGGCACTGAGGTGCAGAGGTGCTTGGAGGCACTGAGGTGCAGAGGTGCTTGGAGGCACTGAGGTGCAGAGGTGCTTGGAGGCACTGAGGTGCTTGGAGGCACTGAGGTGCTTGGAGGCACTGAGGTGCTTGGAGGCACTGAGGTGCAGAAGTGCCTGGAGGCACGGAGGTGCTTGGAGGCACTGAGGTGCAGAGGTGCTTGGAGGCACTGAGGTGCTTGGAGGCACGGAGGTTCTTGGAGGCACGAAAGTGCTGAGGCACCGAGATGCTGAGGCACGGAGGTTCTTGGAGGCACGGAAGCCACAGGGATACGGGAGCTCTGGAGATTACAACTACAACAGCAGTAAAACTGAAACACGGCAGCTGTGGTTTTCAATGGAGACTATGGAATACAGTACTGTGCCTTTAAGATAAACCACTACAGCTGTGCCTTTACATTGAGACTCATGGAAACCGTGAAATCAGTGGCAATACAAAAGTAAACCAAACAGGGTAACAAGGGAACAGTTTCCTCAGGAACTTAGGTACAAAGGTTACCTTTAGTGAGCTCAGCTTTAAGACTCACACAGAGCTGTGTGTGACACGAGGAACTGGCCCAGTTTCCAACTCAGCCTCCTGACTTCCTGGTCCTTGGTGATTGGTGAGCAGGATTAGGTGATGCAGAGAGTCTCAGGCTGGCAGAGGATTGGACAACTCTAGACTCATGTGACTACTCTAGACTAGGCTGTGATGTAGAATGAGGCCTAGCAGGCCGATAGAACCCTGAACTTCTGCAAAACATAAGATGCTGGCTTTTAGGCCTAAACTTCAGATTACTGAATTCAGCCTCACACAGGAGCTCACCCCAGGTGGAGCTAATTAACTATTACCTTTCAGGCAGAGAACTCAGGAACACTCATAGTGCTGACAAGCTGTTTAACTCAGTGAGTAAAAGACACAGGATCCGGGACAGATGGCAGGGGTAAGTCACCAAATATGAAACCTACAGTCAGGATTGTGACACCCAATGGGCAGCGGCGGCATAGCGTTTGCACAACTGATAAAATCTGCTAGCGAGCAAACAACTTGGAATGACCACCTTTACCAAGATACTGCTACTCAGACAAAGCAATATGTTCCTTACCTGTCTGACATTGAGTATATACAGGTCCATGCCTGTAAACAGTGACTATATTCCCCAAGGGGTATAGTATGGAATGCCGGCGACCAGCATACCGCCGCCGGGAGCCCAACCGCCGGCATACCGACAGCATGGCGAGCGCAAATGAGCCCTTTGTGGGCTCGCTGCGCTCGCCACGCTGCGGGCACAGTGGCGTGCTACTTGCGCCACTCTATTCTCCCTCCAGGGGGATCATGGACCCCCACGAGGGAGAAAATCTGTCGGCATGCCGGCTGTCAGGATTCCGGCGCCGGTATACTGGGCGCCGGGATCCCGACAGTCGGCAACCTGAAGACCACCCTCCCCAAGAACTATTTGAATGCTAATTTATTCTTTATAGAAGCTTGGGGGCAGTACTGTCCGTGCGCATGCTAATGTAAATGTAATTCTTTTACTTTATGGTTATGGGGAAAAAAATATCACTCTTTTGCTTTGGAACCACACTATCGGATTGGACTATGTTTTGCGGCAAAAGTACATGGTTTTAACACAATTTTATTATTATCCTTTACTTATATGGAGCCACAAGTGATCTGCAGTGCGTAATTACAGAGTATTTCAAAACAAGAAAATAGTGACTTACACTTGAAGCCAATATAGGACACGTACAGGGAAAAGAAACATAGCTACAACAGCAGATGGAACTGACATAAGTATTAGAGTGGCAGAAAACCATGGGATTTGAAATTGTGGGAGGTTGGGAAGATGATCAGCTCAGTCTTAGACATGTTACGTTTAAGAAAGTGTTGGGACATCCAAGTAGAGATAGCAGAGAAACAGTTGGCTACACAAGTGAAGAGAGCAGTGGAGAGGTCAGGGGAGGAATGATCGATTTGAGTATCATCAGCATAGAGATGATATTGGAGGTTAAAAGAGCTAATGAGTTCACCTAAAGAGGACGTATAAAGAGAGAAAAAGGAGGAGGACCAAGAACAGGACCTTGGAGGACACCTACAGTTGGTGGAAGTGAGGGGAAGGTGCAGTCATGAGAGTAGACAGAAGGAGTGATGAGAGGTAGGAGAACAGCCAGGAGAGGGCAGTAACACACAGACCAAGGGAATGAAGGATTTGCAGAAGGAGACGGTCATCCAGTATCAAAAGCAGCAGAGGTCAAGAAGAATAGGCAGAGACTGCAAACCTTTCTGTTTTATGCAGAATAGCTGCTTTGTATAAAATTGCCTAGTGGTCATAATGTACCTTTATCCAGAAATATTGGCATAGTCAGATGCTGCACCAGTGAACATGAGACCACAGCCTGGCTGCGAAGGCAGATACACCGCCTCCATGTTTCCTATCACAGGAAACACAGGTGACATTATTGGACCACCCCAAAAACATCCATGACATGCCTGCTTTTCCAGCTGTCCTCCACCCAACACCACACTGCTGCCCTCCGAATGCCCACCGCCTGTCAATCACATCCTTCCGGGATGCCATCGCTATGTGGACTGCATACACTGCGCATGCAAAGACTGACGCTGAGCCGCAGTTATTGAAATCGCATCAGTTACAACTGATTCTGAATGAGGGCCTAAGACAGCTGATCTCATTTGCAACCAAGGCTTCCTGTAACAGGCAAGTCACTGACAGGTCTCCCCTCCCAGACTACCGACTGCTGATTATTATCCAGTGGCACTCTGCATTTTAATCAGAGCAGGACTGTTATGGCCTGAGTGGAGGATTGTGGCCTGCAGGTCATGCATAGCTGCACTACAACTTTTGTCTTTGAATAAACTTACCCTATAACTATTATTGGTAACTAGAGGTATTGTGAGGCTAATTACCTGAGGGCTATTTGTGTTGCAGAGACTGCACAATTGTAGTTTGGGGGTCTGTAGCCCATTTTAATATATGCATGATAATTCCTTTTATATAAAGGTATATTACTTTCACCACCTGTAGATTCTCACACTGAAACAAGTCTTCTTTTAGGATTGAAATACTAAAGTTTGATACACACTGTTGGCCAACCCAGCGGATTACACGGACATACCAATCACATCAGTGTGTCTACCCGATGTTGCACATCAAATCTGATGATATTGCATGATCATTCCATCCTTCATTAACATCGCTCAATGGGCCAAATTCAGAGTTGATCGCAGCAGCAAATTTGTTAGCAGTTGGGCAAAACCATGTGCACTGCGCAAGGTGGGGCAGGCAGATACAACATGTGCAGAGAGTGTTAGATTTGGGTGGGGTGTGTTCAAACTGAAATCTAAACAGCAGTATAAGAATAAAGCAGACAGTATTTACCCTGCACAGAAACAAAGTAACCCACCCAAATCTAGCTCTCTGCAAATGTTATATCTGCCACACCTGCAATGCACATGGTTTTGCCCAACTGCTAACAAATTTGCTGCTGCAATCAACTCTGAATTACCCCCAATGTGTACCCAGGTTCTGAAATATCAGCCCTTCGGGCCAGCATATCGGCTTGGTACATATCAGTGATGTGCGGTGAGGTCTTTGGCTGGGGAAGCATATACATATACACACACACCATAATGCAATGTTGCACCTCCCTGCAGCCCAGGTGGGGTGAGCAGCCTAGTTGTTTCCCATCCAGCTGACCCCCTCTCTCACCTGGGATGATGCTGCTGCTGGCTGGAAGGACAGAGGAACAAGAGGGGAGAGTGCCGGCTGCCGGCGCATGCACTCCAGCTCTGGGCTTCCCAGGGACACTGCTGCTGTAGTGACCCGGGACAGCTCCAACATTAGTAACTGCTGGGTCCCACCGCCGCTTCCCCCCATCGCGTATGGGTGATTGGACCAGCGGATCCAGCACGGAATCCTCTGTCCAATCACAGCTGTCTCGCTGACAGGGGAATGATTTAATGTGCCCTGAAAGCCCATCCCTGTCAACGAGTCACTTCTTTAAGTGCCACTTTCCCCTCTTTTTCTAATGGGCTTTTACAGCCCAGTGCTTGGCCCCGCCCCTTGCTTTATCCCCACTCCCACTGTCTACAGGAGGCACTTGCTATCAGTGCCTCCGAAACTAATTTAATAGACTAAAATGATTAGAATAATATAAAGAGGATACATATGGCACAGAATGTGTGTGTTATGTATCTTCTTTATATTAGTGTAAACATTAATGAGAGGGGAGGCCTCCCCTGACTGCACGTCCCGGGTGCACATAGCTCGAGTGTTTACCCAGCTTAAAGGCGGGTACACACGGGTGAGATAATGACTATGGCCGATTTTGACTTTGCGATTTCCCATGAACTCCCTGGAGCCCAGAACCACCAATATTGCATGTATACATGGTGCGCATTTGACTATACTAGAAACTAGATTGTACATTTTGTATTGAAAATTGACCTGCCTGCACAATCTTTTTACTTACGATATCGGACCCGCCAGAGGTGCGCATCGGTATGGGAAGGTGTATACACACGGTGCAATATACACTATTCTTACTTGCGAAATTGACTATAAAGTCAATATCGCTTGCAAAATCGCACCATGCGTAGGCCCTTTTAGAGGCATATGCATTAGGTCTAGGAGAGAGATAAAGTACCAGCCAATCAGCTTCTGTCTTAGATTTTACAGACTGTGGGGTCTATTTATTAAGCCCTGGAGGGAGATAAAGTCGACAGATAAATTACCAGCTAATCAGCTCCTAACTGCCATGTTAGACTGGGTTTGAAAAATGACAGTTAGGAGCTGATTGGCTGGTACTTTATCTCCGTCCAGGGCTTAGTAAATACACCCGTACTTAAAAAATGACAGGAGCTGACTGGGTGGTACTTTCTCTCTCTCCAAGCCTTAACACATATGCCCCAAACCCTTTCAGTGGTATGTCCGGAAATCTTCCAGGATTTCCGGGCATGCTACTGACTGATCCCCCGGGGACAGGCGTGACGGCGCCCGGGAATCAGCATAAGCTATTATGGAGTTAAGCCCGTCACCCGGACTCCTATTGGCCCGAGGGGTGGGGTTAACTGTATACTAGCTTATGCTGATTCCCGGGCGCCGTGTACGCTGCACGGCTGTGTCCAGAGAATCAGCCAACTATAAGGACTGACGCTGGCGATGCACAAGGGTGTTCCCCCGTGGGCGATCGCCCCTCTTCACCTCCCTACTGGCACTTTAACCCCTGCATCCCGGGAATTAAAAACATACCATGGCAGGTGTTTATTTTATTTTTTAGCTAAAAACCCACTGTTTTAGGTTTTTTTTTGCAATAAGCACTCACTCTGCAGAGAGAGCACTCGATATACCAACTGTCGGGCTCCCAGCGCTCAGCATACGGATGCCGGGATCCCAACAACTATTCTCCCTCTTGGGGTACATGACGGGATCCCGACCACCAGCCAATTGTAGTAGACCCGCTGGAGATGCCCCCGGATGTTTCCCCGTGGGCAATCGCCCCTCTGCCCTCCCCCCCCCCCCCTCTACTTTAACCCATGCACTCCCAAAATGTAAAAACACACCATGGGAGGTGTGTACTTTTAAATAAAACCACTGAAGGGGCTATTAATTTCTTGGCAGTGTGCCAAATAAGACATTTCATAACAAGAGATCTTCAATAATCTTTGCCCTTACAGCTCATAGAGCAGGCATGTCCAAACTGCGGCCCTCCAGCTGTTGAGAAACTACACATCCCAGCATGCCCTGACACAGCTTTAGCATTCTCTGACAGCAAAACTGTGTCAGGGCATGCTGGGATATGTAGTTTCACAACAGCTGGAGGGCCGCAGTTTGGACATGCCTGTCAGAGCATTCCCAACCTCGGTCCTCAATGCACACTTTAGGTGCCTACACACTTTAAGATTATCTGTCCAATCTGGCTGGTTGGAAATAAAAATTTGGTAATGTATGGGAACAAATGACAGTTGATCATTTGGTCCATAAAAAAACACACGAAAACAGACAAAAATGGTCAGACAATTGTTTAAAAGAGTTTGATTTAACCAATTTGTCCGTATGACCATTTTTGTTTGTTTATTCCATTTTCTTGCGTTTTGGAGCAAATGGTTGATGGTCATTTGCATTCATACATTACCAGATTTTCATCCCATCCAGTCAGATAATCAAGTGTGTAGGTCCCTTATTAATAGTGAATGTTTAGTGATATCCAGGCTCCAGCACAGATGGTTAAATCAAAATAACTGAGGTACTATTTAAGTCACCTGTGCCCAAGAATGGATATCACTAAAACCAGGACTGTTAGTGTGCCTGAGGACCTATGTTGTAAATGTCTACCATAGTGGAACAAATGAGACTCCTTACCATAACATGCAGTAACATGTGTAGCCAGACATCGCAAAATGTTCAATTCCCCCATTGTGTAGTAAATGTACATCTTTGATAAAGAAAAACTTTAAAGTATCCTTGACAAGTCATGTGGCTAGTTGCAGATAACATTTCATTTTTATAATACAAGAGTCAGAAGATAGAACGAGAAAAAAAGAAATTCTTAATATAAAATAGTTTTTACTTCTTACAGAAATTCAGTATTTTAAGGTTTCCAGATGATAGAAAAATTACAAATAATTTTTACAATAAATGCCGTTAGATTTCCCCACACCATTCCAAAAATATATATAAATAATCCAGTGAGCCCCCTTCCCCACCTTCATTTTTTAGCTATTGCAACTTTATTTTTGTTCCAGAAACCAATATTCCAGCATCTCATATCACCAGAGCATGATATTAGTTACTATATATCTGTGTTGACAATATATTAACATTTCCAACTATATACCGGTATTAGCCATGTCTAAAACTTAACCCAATTTTAGACAGTCTACTCAATTTTAAAGTGGACTTGTCAACCAGTTTTGAAAAATCTAACATTAACTAGTACAGCCCGAGAAAGTCTAATTGAAATATACAGTTATTTTACCACATATCATTATAAACAAACATCAGCATTATAATGGTTTCACTCCCACTGGGGGAAAAAAATGCATAAAGCACTTATGAGACAATTAGCTGTTGGTGTGGGCAGAAGTCTTCTTACCTAGATGCCATGTGATCATTCAGAGCCAATGTGGTGTGAAAGCTGGCAATTTTTTATCACAGAACTCTCAGGAGAATCCTGTGCATACTCCTACAAATACATGGGATCGTCATACTCCTGAACACTAAGAACTGTCCAGATGATGACTAGCTTCACCCCCATGGCATATGAGAAGATGAATACACAGTATATTTAAATAAATACAATGCATACTCAAATCTGTCTAATGTACGGTTTTCAAGAAAGAGCAAGTAACTCTCAACATACCATGTTGCAAAGCAAGGGAAGCAAAAACATTTTTTTTTATTATTATTTTTACACATAGGGTAAATACTGGCTGCTTTTGCATGCAGCCCAAAATGAAGGACAGCTTCATTTTTATACTGCAATTTAGATTTCAGTTTGGTGACATTATGCCCAAATCTAACTCTTTCTGAACAAGTTACGTAACCCAGCTGCAGCACAACATGGTTTTATCAAGGCACAAAGGGACAGATGTATTAAGCCTGGAGAAGGCATAAGGAAGTGATAAAGCAGTGATAAGAGCAAGGTGATAAACGCACCAGCCAGTCAGCTCCTGTCAATTTACATATTGGAGCCGATTGGCTGGTGCGTTTCACCTTGCACTTAACACTGCTTTATCACTTCCTTATGCCTTCTCCAGGTTAATACATCTGCCCTACTGTTACTTGCTCTTCCCAGCTCAGAATCAGTACAGTGAGGGAGTTATGTATTTTATGGGGCGAACCATTTAAAAACAGACTGCAACAATACACGTACACAATGAAGGATGCAATATTGGTACTTCTTGTGGTCTTGTTCCAATGAGCATGTCACCACTACTTACATTTGGAGAGTATAGTAGACACTCATCCCTAAACACAAGAACATGTGCAGTTTAAATGGCAACAACGTCCACAAAGCAATCATCCGAACAGATATTTTCATATGATAAGACTTTGTGGCTGTTGTGAGATTATGGCGCATTTCCTCATTAGGAGCTGTTACACTGACAAGCATGCCATATCATACATAGTGTGCAGAGTGTGAGATTACATGTCAAACAAGTCCAGTTAAAGGAACTTTCACAACAGTACTTTTTTAGGGCTTGTTATAGAGAGGGGTTTTCTTACACTGGAGGAATGTTTGGATTCCTTTTAGGGTATACAAGCGCCAACATCGGAGTTGTGTGCTTTATACAACATTTGTATGCACATACACTGGATGCAACAATACAAATAATTGTTTAAAGTCCACAAACACTTGCATCCCTACAGTGCATGTTTCGGAAAGTAGTTGTACCACTTACTGTGTTTGCCAGGTTTCACCTCATTTGAGTCTATACATGTAAAATAGAAAAATTGCTGACGGCAATAGGTACGAACCCATATATTAAAAATATGGTGTGTCCTTGAATTGTTAAGAAGGGACTGCTTGTGTAAATTAATTTGTAAATGGGCCTAGTACTAGCATAATGTCTGAGGTAATGAGTTAGAGCATAGTAACATTATAAGAGAGCCTATGAAAAAAGCGCAATCTGTAACACAGCACAAGATCATTTGGCAATGGAGTCTAGGTTACCCATTTTAAGGCAACATAGTTGAATTCAAATCATTTACCCTCTCCCATAGGGAGCATGCCGGAAAAATCGTACAAAGCTTACTACTGATGAAACAAAATATTCAACCCAGCTCTTTAGGATTTAGAAAAATAGACTTTGCGTGCAAAAATCACAACCATGTAAAACTTCTTACAGTGTGTAGTAAGACGGAAGTTGCAGTCCTGACACTGTTGCAAGAGACTAACACAGCTACACTATACACAGGATTTGTAAGTTACACAGAAGCATGGATCAAGGTCCATCTCCTTCCCATACTTAACACAATCACTTCTTCCAATCCAGACATCTGTTCTATTGAAGTATTAAAAACATTATAGTGTTTACAAAGTTTATGTGTAACTGGAAACAAAGATAGGTCTTTAATCATTATCAGAGTCCGGAGGTGGTAAAAAGACCAAAGCGTCATTGAAGCTGTGTCCATAAGCTCTTAGCCTGTAAACGCCATACATCATAACTTGCATGTGGTTGGGTGAAAGTCCGCTGAACGTGATTGCCATATCTGAGCAGCAACCTTCAACTACTTTTTGGGGATCATTTGCCATGGCTTCTTTTATCAGGGAACCCACAGATTTGGTGTTGAAGACATTCTTTCCTTCAGCATCTTCTGCATTTTCTGCAAATACTCCTTTGTACTTTAGGCACATTGCTAACTGCTTATCGTCAGAAGTCTTCCATATGATGCCACCTTTCTCTGGACACTTCTCTGGTTCATTCATAACATGGATAAGCCGGTCTACAGTGCCAACACTTAGCACTATGCCACCTGCTAAGTCAACATAGTCTAAGTCTCCATCCTTTACAACATGACCAAGGAAGAAAGGCTCCAAAGGGTTTTTCGCCAACAGGAAATACTTCAGGTTTTCAACTATGGCAAATGTGGAGGGCTGACAGATGAAGAACCAGTTATAGTCATCTTTGTGTTTTTCATATGCCATTTGGATAGCTTTCCTCATCATAAGCCACATGTCATTGCTGTCAACAACAATTGAATCAAATACTTTAACATGTTCAGAGCTATAGAAGTCTGCCTTGTCACAGTGTTTGCTCCAGGTAGTCCTGACAGCAGCCCACAAGCTTAAATCTTTAGGTCTGACAAGGATAACACAGTACACCCTTATGCTTTGACTCAGCTCCCTTCGTTCTGCCACCGACAGTTTCAAAACATCCTCTTTATTAGGAGCTTGGATGTGATGGTGTTCATGGGGCGATGCAGGTTCATGACTCAATTTAATGTGTCCTAGGAGAGTAACAACTATGCAAAATGCACCACCTATCAACATGCCTCGCATAAACGAACCTCCTTCTGAAATCATCTTTCCTACAATTGAAAATAAAAGCCCATTATTAATAAAGTTGCTGATAAAATGGTAAAAGACATAATTAACAGAAAACAAGTATGAAATTGTTCAAATCAGATGGGGAGATCCTGTTTGGTTACAGGACATTCTATACCAGTGGGACTCCGTAGGCCCTCATCAAGCATCATTACAGGCCCTCAGATCTTCCCAAGCGCAAACATTTCTAAATGTCAAAAATTAATCTAACAGCAGTACTACTCTCAGAATAATCTCTGACCGCTCCAAGGATACTTCAGGCAGAATGCCATGCTCAAGAAGATGGCTCATAGTTACTCACTTCCTGTCTGAGCATCATTGGAGCGGATCATCAATGGAGTGGTCTGTGAAAACGTAAAAATAGGATTTTAATACCTACCAGTAAATCCTTTTCTCTTAGTCCGTAGAGGATGCTACAAGAACCATGGGGTATAGACGGGATCAGCAGGAAACATGGGCACTTTAAGACTTTAAAAGGGGTGTGAACTGGCTCCTCCCTCTATGCCCCTCCTCCAGACTCCAGTTATAGGAACTGTGCCCAGGGAGACGGACATTTCGAGGAAAAGGATTTATTTAATTTTTATTTAATTCTTTAAACCAAGGTGAGATACATACCAGCTCACACCTCAAACACACCGTACAACAAGGCATTCAACAACGCATGCAACGGCATGACCAACATCAGCCACAGACTGACTGTACTTAACTCAGCATGAGTGTAACCAAAACCAAACTGCAGATACAGCCCGCACTGGGACGGGCGCCCAGCATCCTCTATGGACTAAGAGAAAAGGATTTACCGGTAGGTATTAAAATCCTATTTTCTCATACGTCTTAGAGGATGCTTCAAGAACCATGGGGTTTACACCAAAGCTCTAGAATGGGCGGGAGAGTGCGGATGACTCTGCAGCACCGATTGACCTAACAAGAGGTTCTCCTCAGCCAGGGTATCAAACTTTTAAAACTTCGCAAAGGTGTTTGAACCCGACCAGGTAGCAGCTCGGCAAAGCTGTAATGCCGATACCCCTCGGGCAGCCGCCCAGGATGAGCCCACCTTTCTGGTAGAATGGGCTTTCACCGATTTCGGTAATGGAAATCCTGCCGTAGAATGAGCCTGCTGAATCGTATTACAGATCCAGTGCGCAATAGTCTGCTTGGAAGCAGGAGCCCTAATCTTGTTGGGAGCCCACAGGAGACACAAAGCCTCTGTTTTCCTAATCAGCACCGTTCTGGCGACATAGATCTTCAAAGCTCTGACCACATCAAGAGACTTAGTCTCCACCAAGGCGTCAGTAGCCACTGGCACCACAATAGGCTGGTTTACATGAAATGATGAAACCACTTTTGGCAGAAATTGCTGACGAGTTCTCAACTCCGCTCTATCAGCATGGAAGATTAAATAGGGGCTTTTGTAAGACAAAGCCACCAATTCAGATACCTGCCTTGCGGATGCCAAGGCCAACAACATGACTACTTTCCAAGTAAGGAATTTTAACTCAACCTTACGTAAAGGTTCAAACCAATGAGATTGCAGGAACTGCAATACTACATTAAGATCCCACTGTGCCACAGGAGGCACAAATGGAGGTTGGATGTGCAGCACACCTTTCACGAAGGTCTGAACTTCTGGAAGGGAGGCCAATTCTTTCTGAAAGAAAATTGATAAGGCCGAAATTTGTACTAACTTTAGGCCCGCATCCACAACTGCTTGCAAAAAATGGAGCAAACGCCCCAGCTGAAATTCTTCCGTAGGAGCCTTCTTGGATTCACACCAAGACACATATTCCTCCAAAAACGGTGGTAATGCTTTACCGTTACTTCCTTTCTAGCCTGAAGAAGAGTGGGAATGACTTCACTGGTAATACCCTTTCTGGCTAGGATTTGGCGTTCAACCGCCATGCCGTCAAACGCAGCCGCGGTAAGTCCCGATACACGCACGGACCTTGTTGTAACAGGTCCTCCCGTAGAGGAAGCGGCCAGGGATCTTCTATGAGCAACTCCTGAAGATCTGGATACCAGGCCCTCCTTGGCCAGTCTGGAACAATGAGTATCGCCTGAACCCTTGTTCTTCTTACAATCTTTAATCACCTTTGGAATGAGTGGAAGTGGAGGGAACACATAGACCAACTGAAACACCCACGGTGTCACTAGGGCGTCCACCGCTATTGCTTGAGGGTCCCTCGACCTGGAATAATATCTCTGAAGTTTCTTGCTGAGGCGGGACGCCATCATGTCTATTTGAGGAATTCCCCAACGACTTGTTACTTCTGCAAAGACCTCTTGATGAAGACCCCACTCTCCTGGATGGAGATAGTGTCTGCTGAGGAAGTCTGCTTCCCAGTTGTCCACTCCTGGAATGAAGACTGCTGACAGGGCGCTTGCATGTCTTTCCGCCCAGCGAAGAACTTTCGTGGCCTCGGCCATCGCCGCTCTGCTCTTTATTCCGCCCTGGCGGTTTATGTACGCCACTGCTGTTATGTTGTCTGACTGAATCAAGACCGGCAGACCGCGAAGAAGATGTTCCGCTTGCAGAATTCCGTTGTAAATGGCCCTTAATTCCAGAATGTTTATGTGGAGACAAGCTTCCTGGCTTGACTATTTTCCCTGAAAGTTTCTCCCCTATGTGACTGCTCCCCAGCCTCGGAGACTTGCATCTGTGGTCACCAGGATCCAATCCTGAATCCCGAACCTGCGTCCCTCCAGAAGGTGAGAACTGTGCAGCCACCACAGAAGGGAGATCCTGGTCCTGGAAGATAGGATTATTTTCCGGTGCATGTCCAGGTGAGACCCGGACCACTTGTCCAACAGGTCCCACTGAAACACCCTGGCATGGAACTTGCCATACGGAATGGCCTCGTAGGCCGCCACCATCTTCCCCAGCAACCGAGTGCATTGAACTGACACTTTTGCCGGTTTCAGAATCTGTTTTTCCATGTTCTGTATTTCCAGAGCCTTTTCCACTGGAAGAAAAACGCTCTGTAATTCTGTATCCAGAATCATACCCAGGAACGACAGCCGTGTCGTCGGAACCAACTGTGATTCTGGCAAGTTTAGGAGCCAACCATGTTGTTGCAGAATCGTCAGTGAAAGCGCAACATTTTTCAGCAATTGCTCCTTGGATCTCGCCTTTATAAGGAGATCGTCCAAGTTCGGGATAATTGTAATTCCCTGCTTGCGCAGGAGGACCATCATTTCCGCCATTACCTTGGTGAAAATCTTTGTTGCTGTGGACAGACCAAACGGCAACGTCTGAAATTGGTAATGACAATCCTGTACAGCAAACCTCAGGTATGCCTGATGTGGAGGATATATGGGAACGTGTAAGTAAGCAAGCATCCTTTATGTTGACCGACACCATAAAATCCCCCTCCTTCAGACTGGAGATCACTGCTCAGAGAGATTCCATTTTGAATTTGAATTTTTTCAGAAAGAAATTGAGGGATTTTAGGTTTAGAATCTGTCTGACTGAGCCATCCGGCTTCGGGACCACGAACAGACTCGAATAAAAACCCTCCCCCCGTTGTGACGGGGGTACCGTGACAATGACTTGATTTTGACACAGCTTTAGTATTGCCGCGCATAATATCTCCCTTTCTAGATGAGAAGCTGGCAAGGCCGATTTGAAAAATCGGTGAGGGGGCACGTCTTGAAACTCTAATTTGTACCCTTGGGTTACTATTTCCAATATCCAAGGATCCAGGTCAGAGTGTACCCAGACCTGACCGAAGAGTTTGAGAAGTGCCCCCACCAGTGCGGACTCCCGCAGAGAAGCCCCAGCGTCATGCGGTGGATTTGGTAGAAGCCGGAGAGGACTTCTGCTCTTGGGAACTTGCCACATCCTGTGACCTCTTTCCCCTTCCTCTCGCAGCAAGGAAGGAGGACCCTCGTCTTTTTTTTTGGATTTATTGGGCCGAAAGGACTGCATCTGATAGTGGGGCGTTTTTTTTCTGTTGTGCAGGAACATTACGTAAAAATGACGACTTACCCGCGGTAGCCGTAGATACCAGGTCAGTGAGGCCGTCACCAAACAAGACACTACCGTTAAAGGTAAAGACTCCATTGCCTTCTTAGAGTCAGCATCAGCATTCCATTGATGAATCCACAATGCTCTCCTAGCTGAGACTGCCATAGCATTGGCCCTTGATCCCAAAAGGCCACTATCCCTTACAGCTTAAGTATGCTGCAGCGTCCCTGATATGACCCAGAGTCAAAAGTACGCTATCCCTGTCTAGGGAATCTCTCTCAGATGACAAGTTATCTGCCCACTTTTCAATAGCGCTACTCACCCATGCCGAAGCCACGGCAGGCCTGAGTAGCAAACCCGTAGTGACATAAATGGATTTTAGTGTATTTTCCTGCTTACGATCCGCAGGATCCTTTAGGGCTGCCGTGTCAGGAGACGGAAGCGCCACCTTTTTGGATAGACGCGAGAACTTACCTTTGTTAAAACTCTTTCTGCGAGGTACACTGGGCTCCACAAGGATAGACATAGGGGTGTAGAGTAGGATCTTGATCCGAAGCACCAACAGACTCAAAAGCTTTGACCTTCTTCCAAAGATGCATAGCGCCGCCTCCTATATCACCCCGCCTCCGTGCTCAGGAGTTCAGTTTTGTTAACCAGCCCAATGCAGTAGCAAGTAAAAGAGACGACAACTGCCAGTTGCCACAAACACCACACTCTCCCGACAGGAGAAGTGTCAGCGGCTAATGCCACACCAACCCAAAGAAGTAAAGTGCGTAAGGGTGGGCGCCTTGTGGAGCCCAGTGTACCTCGCAGAAAGAGTTTTAGCAAAGGTAAATTCTTACCATAAAACTCGTTTTCTGCTGCGGGGTACACTGGGCTCCACAAGGATAGACATAGGGGATGTCCTAAAGCAGTTCCTTATGGGAGGGGACGCACTGTAGCGGGCACAAGAACCCTGCGTCCAAAGGAAGCATCCTGGGAAGCGGCAGTATCGAAGGCATAGAACCTTATGAACGTGTTCACAGAGGACCACATAGCCGCCTTGCACACTTGTTCAAGGGTCGCACCACGTTGGGCCGCCCAAGAAGGTCCAACAGACCGAGTAGAATGGGCCATAATGTGATCAGGAGCAGAGAGACCAGCCTTCACATAAGCATGTGCAATCACCATTCTAATCCAGCTGGCTAGAGTTTCTTGTGAGCAGACCAGCCCAGTTTGAGAAACCCAAACACAACAAAAAGAGAATCAGATTTCCTAATAGGAGCAGTTCTCTTCACATAGATACAGAGAGCCTGTACTACATCCAAAGACCGCTCTTTGGGAGACAGATCAAGAGAAACAAGTGCCGGAACTACAATCTCCTGATTAAGGTGGAACGAAGAAACCACCTTAGGTAGATAGCCGGGACGAGTCCTAAGAACCGCCCGGTCACGGTGAAATATCAGATATGGGGAACTACAGGACAAGGCACCCAAATCGGACACTCTTCTAGCTGAAGCAATAGCCAGCAGAAACACCACCTTAAGGGAAAACCACTTAAGGTCAGCTGAACCAAGAGGTTCAAACGGAGACTCTTGTAACGCCTCCAAAACCACCGACAAGTCCCAAGGAGCCACAGGCAGGACATAGGGAGGTTGGATACGCAACACGCCCTGAGTAAAGGTATGCACACCAGGTAAGGTCGCAATTTTTCTCTGAAACCACACCGACAAGGTAGATATTTGAACCTTGAGGGAGGCCAGATGCAGGCCTAAGTCCAGGCCCTGCTGAATAAAAGCCAACAACTTGGCTATACTAAACTTGGAAGCATCATAATCGTTAGATGCGCACCAAACAAAGTAAGAATGCCAGACCCTATAGTAAATCCGAGCCGAAGCCGGTTTCCGGGCCCGCAACATAGTTTTGAATGACCGCCTCAGAAAACCCTTTAGCTCTTAAGACGGAAGCTTCAAGAGCCACGCCGTCAAAGACAGCCGGGCTAGGTCCTGGTAGACACAGGGGCCCTGAACGAGGAGGTCTGGGCGTTGTGGAAGTAAAATTGGACGCTCTGAAGATAGACCTTGTTGCAGGTCTGAGAACCAGTGCCGTCTGGGCCACGCTGGAGCTAGGAGAAGCAGAATTCCTTTTTCTTGCTTGAACTTCCAAATTACCCTGGGCAGGAGTGACACCGGAGGGAACACGTACGGCAGCCGAAACCTCCACAGTACCGCCAGCGCATACACGTATGCTGCTTGAGGATCCCTTGTCCTTGCTCCGAAGACCGGAACATTGTGATCGTGTCGAGACACCATCAGATCTACGTCTGGAAGGACCCACCTTTCCACTATGAGTTAAAACTCTTCTGGATGGAGGCCCCACTCGCCGGCATGCACGTCCTGACGACTGAGAAAGTCCGCTTACCAATTCAGGACTCCAGGAATGAATATTGCCGATATGGCTGGTAGATGGCGTTCTGCCCACTGTAGAATCCGTGAGACTTCCTTTATTGCCAAACGGCTTCGAGTGCTGCCTTGATGATTTATGCAAGCCACTGTGGTGGAGTTGTCCGACTGTACTTGAACAGGACGGTTCTGAATTAAATGCTGGGCCAGGTTCAACACATTAAAGAGCGCCCGCAATTCCAGAATGTTGATCGAGAGGAGAGATTCCTCCTTCGTCCACGACCCTGAAGGGAGTGTTGCTCCAGCACCGCGCCCCAACCTCTTAGACTGGCATCTGTCATCAACAGGACCCAGTTGGATATCCAGAAGGGACGACCCCTGCACAATTGTTGGTCCCGGAGCCACCAGTGTAGCGACAGATGGACCTCCGGAGTCAAGAAGATCATTTGAGATCTGAACCGGTAAGGCAGGCCATCCCACTTGGCTAGAATCAGCCTCTGGAGGGGGAGAGAATGGAATTGAGCATACTCCACCATGTCGAATGCTGATACCATTAGGCCCAGCACCTGCATTGCCGAATGTATCGACACTTGCGGACGAGAAAGGAAGCAATGAATCATGTCCTGAATCTTCAGGATTTTCTCCTGAGACAAGAACAACCTCTGATTGTGAGTGTCCAACAACGCTCCCAGGTGCACCATGCTCTGAGCAGGGACCAGGGAGGATTTCTTCCAGTTGATGAGCCACCCGTGGGCTTGTAGAAACCTGACAGTCATATCCAGATGACGCAGGAGAAGATCTGGGGAATTTGCCAGGATTAACAAGTTGTCCAGATACGGCAGTATCCTGACCCCTTGACGGCGGAGTACCACCGTCATCACCGCCATAACTTTGGTGAAGACTCGCGGAGCCGTTGTTTAACCAAAAGGTAACACCCAAAACTAGTAATGTAGGTTGCCAATAGCGAACGTCAGGTATTGTTGATGTGACACTGCTATAGGAATATGCAGGTAAGCATCCTGTATATCCAGGGAGACCATGTAGTCCCCAGGTTCCAAGGCCAGAACTATAGAGCGAAGGGTTTCCATACGGAACTTGGAAACCTTCACAAACCTGTTCAATGCCTTGAAGTTGACAATGGGCCGGGAGGACCCATTCGGTTTCAGGACTAGAAACAGCGGAGAATAGTACCCCCGGCCCCTCTGAGCAAGAGGAACCTGTACTACGATTCCTGTATCCAGGAGGGTCTGTACCACCGAATGTAGAGTTTTTGCCTTTGTCTGGTCCAAAGGGACGTCTGTCCGGCAAAATCGATGAGGGGGTCGGTATTTGAAGGCTATGGCGTAACCTCGAGTGACGACTTCCCAAACCCAGGCATCTGAAGTGGTCTTCAACCATTCTTGGGTATACCCTAGAAGTCGGCCTCCCACCCTGGGATCCCCCAGGGGGAGGCCCGCCCCGTCATGCGGCAGGCTTATCGGTCTTGGCAGCTGGCTGACGGGCAGCCCAGGCTCTTTTGGGCTTCGGCTTACCAGGTTTGGAAGTGCGGGCCTGCTTATGGTACGCCTGACCTTTTGCTTTACCTGAAGAACGAAAGGGGCGAAAGGATGTACCTTTAGCCTTCGACACAAAAGGAGCGGTATTAGGCAGACAGGCAGTTTTGGCAGTAGCCAAGTCAGCCACAATCTTATATAAGTCCTCCCCAAACAGAATATCTCCCTTGAAAGGGAGTACCTCCAGGGTTTTTCTATAGTCCAGATCCACAGACCAGGATCTCAGCCACAATATCCGGCGAGCCAGGACTGACGTAGTAGAGGCCTTGGCTGCTAGGATACTGGCATCAGAAGCCGCCTCTTTAATATAACGAGAAGCTGTGACAATATATGACAAGCATTGTCTAGCATGGTCAGAAGAGATTTCAGCTTCTAACTCTAAGGCCCATGCTTCAATAGCCTCTGCAGCCCATGTAGCTGCAATAGTGGGCCTTTCTGCAGCACCCGTGAGGGTGTAAATCGCTTTCAGACAACCCTCCACACGTTTATCCGTAGGCTCTTTTAGAGACGTGACGGTAGTGACAGGTAGAGCTGAGGAAACCACCATCCTAGCCACATGTGAGTCTACTGGAGGAGGCGTTTCCCAATTTTTAGACAGCTCTGGCACGAGGGGATAGCGAGCCAGCATCTTTTTTGAGGCACAAACTTCGTACCCGGGTTTTCCCAGGGTTCCTGACGTATATCCACTAGGTGGTCAGAGTGAGGTAAAACTTGCTTAACCACCTTCTGACGCTTGAACCTATCTGGTTTCTTAGGAGAGACAGATGGCTCGGGATCATCCGTAGTCTGCAGAATTAACTTAATAGCCTCCAAAAGATCAGGAACATCCACATGTGAACTACCCTCCCCATCAGCCGTATCTGAGTCAGAACCTGAGGGGTCAGTAAATGTGCCGTCTTCATCAGACGAGGTGTCAGTGACAGCAGTGGATTGTGAGGAGATAAGCGCTCGTTTAGAGGACCTCTTGGACTTAGGCGAGCGTTGGTCAGACTTTTTAGTAGTCAAGGACTGGTTCAACTTCTTCAATTGAGCAGATAAATCGTCCGCAGGGACCACATACGGTTGTACCGGCATTGGGGGTCCCATAGGGGGAGTTAGTTTATGAACTAGCGTATGCAGAAGCGTGGAAAAAGCGGCCCACGGTGGGTCAGTATGCCCCTCAGGTTATGGAATATAGGGATAGCAGGTTGAGTGAAAGACACGAAATGGACACCACTCAGCTATCAAATGCACACACAGAAAGTCACAGTTTGTACAATGCAGAGGTTATTACTGACAATAATACTGCACTGGACTAGCTTACACAGCTATATAACAATAGATATAACACTACACAGTAAGAACTGGATGTATATCACAGGGTAATTGTACTATAAAACCCTGACTAAGTGCACTCTTTCTTAACTATCACTGTCTAAAAAGGCAGGTAGAATACTTAAGTGTCATGTAAAGGCACAGCGCTGACAACCAGGCGGCTTTACATAGGAGGATTTGCCCAAGCAGTCCCAGGAACAGTGAGCTGAGGTATAATGGCGCCGCAGACACTGACAGGGAGTGAGGAAAAGACAGATATGCAGCACCAGGGCGGGAACACTTGCTAGAAATGGCGCCCTGGGGCTGGAGGAGGGGCTTTCGGTCTAAGCCTTATCCCCTCTGCTGGCAAAACCACCGGGTACTGTGGGCGATATAAGAATTGGTTTAGAAAGAAAACCTGACCTGCGCCCATGCCCTGGTGATCTAGTGGGATCGCCTGTACTGCCACAGTGTCCACCGCCAGCGCGCGCGGCCCGCCTCCCACTGACCGCGCCGGATCGCGATAAAGACCGGGTCCCGCAAGCGGGACCCACTTACCACCTCCCGAAGCGCGGCCACGCGATCCTGGAGAGCCCCAGCCTTGTGTATCGAACGTGAAGAAAACCGGAGCTTCCGCTGTAGGTACCCGGCAACCAGGGCTCGGGAGTGTACAGCGCTGGGGAGAGCTGGAGCTGCAGCAGGCAATGTCTACTGATATCCAGCACAATCTGTGCCTCTGCTGCAGCCCTTGTAGTCTTTTTTCCCTCAGAAAAAGCTTTTTCTAGAGCTGCTGTGAGCAGCTCTTCCGGTCACATGCTTGCACTGCAAGCACCAACTACAAACTGAGCTCCTGTGCACGGAGGCGGGGTGATATAGGAGGCGGCGCTATGTATCTTGGGAAGAAGGTCAAAGGTTTTGAGCCTGTTGGTGCTTCGGATCAAGATCCTACTCTACACCCCTATGTCTATCCTTGTGGAGCCCAGTGTACCCCGCAGCAGAAAGAGCTTTATCCACCGTGGGGGTCGACTCCCACTTTTCCCTGTCCCCAAAAGGAAACGAATATGCCACTGGAATTCTTTTGGGAACCTGTACCTTCTGGTCAGGATTTTCCCAAGCCTTTACAAAAAGCGTGTTCAGTTCATGAGAGGGAGGAAACGTTTCCTCAGGTTTCTTTCCTTTATACATACAGACCCTACTATCAGGAACAGCAAGGGTCCTCTGTTATATGCAACACTTCTTTTATCGCCACAATCATGTACTGAATGCTCTTAGCCAGTTTAGGTTTTCAATCTGGCGCCACTATAGTCGACACTGGAATCAGAGTCCGTGTCGGTATCCGTATCTGTTATCTGGGTAAATGCACGTTTCTGTGACCCCGAAGGGGTCTGAGCTTGTGACAATGCATCTTCCATGGATTTCCTCCATGTCTGGCTTTTAGACTCAGATTTATCTAATCTCTTCGGCAACCGAGCCACATTAGCATTCAAAACACTCAACATATTTACCCAATCATAAAATTTGTATAATCCCGCACCAGTTTTCTTACTATAATTTTCTTGTGTATACAGTTTAAATGTATTGTGGTAACTTTTGCGTTACTGAAAATATCTTGGGTTTTCTCGACCCTATATGACTCTGTACGCAGGTGCCCTCCAAATGCTTTTGAGTCCTAGACCCACATGAAATTACCAAGGAAAAAAGAAGAAAGAAGCATTTTCTTGGACGCACTCAACCACTATTTGTGGTTGAGTGCATCCAAGAAAATGCTTCTCTCTTCTTTTTTCCTTGATATTTACCCAATCAGCCGTCGGCGCTGCCGACACGGTCACTCCCACAGCCTTTTCTGTCCCCACTCCAGCCTCTTCCTGGGAAGAGCATTCAGCCTCAGAAATGTCGACACACGTACCGACACCCACAACCACACTGGGGCTATAGGGGACAGACCCACAACAAAGTGCAAATAGTATATATGCAAGTGCGCGACCAACAGCAGCAGGTAAGAGGAAGGTCAATTCCTCAAAACTAAACAATAGAGAAAGAGAAATGTATACCAGCGCTGGCTGTGCAAATCAAAATTAAAAATACATTAACAATAGATTAGAATAGTAATAATGATAATAATAATAAGGATGGTTTGTTCTATGTAAAAAAGTAACAATTTATTTGTATATCACATATAACACTGCTAAAAAGAAGGAATTCCTTTTGCCACAAGGTGGCAGTAAAACTGAAATATATCTTTATCTGGTAAAACTTTCATAGGTTTCACATTCTCCTATATTAAAGTTTGTCCATTCCTATAGGCTAGGACAGCCTCCCTTTGTGCAATTCACTGTAGGTAAATAGTTACCGGGTCCCCACGTTGGTAGGCATCAGCCTTGGAGCAAGTCCATTGGTAGCTGTAGGGGTGCTGGTTAAACGGTTAGATGATTTGATTCAGTGATGGGAGCGAGGTCCAAAAGATGTGCCGAAGGAGGACAAGGCTTAGCAGGCCAATTGGAGAGTGAAGTCCAGATTGGATAAAGTAAGCTCAACGCGTTTCACTGGTACAGTCCAGCTTCCTCAGGTGCATCTGAGGAAGCTGGACTGTACCAGTGAAACGCGTTGAGCTTACTTTATCCAATCTGGACTTCACTCTCCAATTGGCCTGCTAAGCCTTGTCCTCCTTCGGCACATCTTTTGGACCTCGCTCCCATCACTGAATCAAATCATCTAACCGTTTAACCAGCACCCCTACAGCTACCAATGGACTTGCTCCAAGGCTGATGCCTACCAACGTGGGGACCCGGTAACTATTTACCTACAGTGAATTGCACAAAGGGAGGCTGTCCTAGCCTATAGGAATGGACAAACTTTAATATAGGAGAATGTGAAACCTATGAAAGTTTTACCAGATAAAGATATATTTCAGTTTTACTGCCACCTTGTGGCAAAAGGAATTCCTTCTTTTTAGCAGTGTTATATGTGATATACAAATAAATTGTTACTTTTTTACATAGAACAAACCATCCTTATTATTATCATTATTACTATTCTAATCTATTGTTAATGTATTTTTAATTTTGATTTGCACAGCCAGCGCTGGTATACATTTCTCAGACCCACAACAAAGCCTGGTAGAGAAACACAGAGGGAGTTCTCCCAGCTCACAACCCAGCGCCTATCCCGGTTCTGAAGCGAGTAAATTACTGCCCAGACCTGTTAGTGCTTTTACTATTAAATAACTAGCACCAAATCTCTTGTGCCCCCTCCCCCGTTTTGCACCCTGTTACTTGTACAGCAGTGTTGGAGGCCAGGCTCAGCATCTCTGCAGCTTCTGTGAAGAGAAAATGGCGCTGGTCAGAGCTGTGAGGGCTAAGCCACGCCCCCTTAATGGCGCTTCAGTCCCGCTTAATTTTTTATCTTTATACTGGCGGGGGTCTGTAATTAGTGCCCAGGCACTTTATACACCTTTTGCCAGTCCCTAAATTGAGGATTTATGCTGCCCAGGGCGCCCCCCCTGCGCCCTGGAGTGCCGTTCTTATGTGGTAGCATGGCGCGCTGTGCGGTACCTCAACAAGCCGTCTTCTGCCGTCACTGAAGTCTTCTGATCTTCTGCTACTCACCTGGCTTCTATCTTCTGGCTCTGCAAGGGGGGTGACGGCGCGGCTCTGGGAACGAGCAGCTAAACGCACCAAGTGATCGGACCCTCTGGAGCTAATGGTGTCCAGTAGCCTAAGAAGCAGGGCCTTTGAACTCAGAGAAGTAGTTCTGCTTCTCTCCCCTCAGTCCCACGATGCAGGGAGCCTGTTGCCAGCAGGTCTCCCTGAAAATAATAAACCTAACAAAGCCTTTTTTCTGAGAAACTCTGGAGAGCTCCTCAGTGTGCATCCAGTCTCACTGGGCACAGAATCTAACTGGAGTCTGGAGGAGGGGCATAGAGGGAGGAGCCAGTTCACACCCCTTTTAAAGTCTTAAAGTGCCCATGTCTCCTGCGGATCCCGTCTATACCCCATGGTTCTTGAAGCATCACCAGCATCCTCTAGGACGTATGAGAAAGGGGATTGGGTAAAAGATATGAAACGGCACCGGGAGACATATGATAGTAGCAATAGAACATTTTGTGAATAAGAAGTCCTAACAAAATAGAAATACTTCTTTTTAAAAGCCTTGGTTATAGGCAATTCATGGACTGGCCATTTAATTTGGCTGTGAACCACTTCTACTTTTAAGTACATGTTAGAGGCTCTTCTACATTTTCAGATCAGAATAGTTATACCCCTTTCAGATCGCCTGAGGTGGGTCGCACAAGGGAGCCTGACACGGGAGCTCCCAGTGTGCGACCCTCCTCACACGCCCCGCTACCCGGCATATTGCCTGGTTGGTGACATCAGCAGTGATGCGGTGGGGGCGGCGCTTGGAGATCACATGATCTCCAAGCATTGCCCGTACACAAAGAGTGAACATGAAACGTGTCGCATCGACCCGGCTCCCGTTCACACCACACAGTGAGCGGGGATGAACACGAGTTCAACCCTACTCACGACCAGGGTTGAAATACCGGGTCACTCGACCCAGTATTTTAACCCTTGCACCTTTCAGACCGCACCTGAACAGGGGTTATGCACGCTCATGTGCCCATAACCCGTGTTCATAGGGGTATTAGTTGAAGGCAAAGGAATATATGCTCAGATTTATCAAGCCTTGGAGAGTGATAAATAGCACGGTGATAAAGTACCAACCAACCAGCTCCTGACTGCCATGTTACAGGCTGTGTAGAAAAATGAGTTAGGAGCTGACTGGATGTACATTATCACCTTGTAATTTATCACTCTCCAAGGCTTGATAAATCTGGGCCTTAGTCCTCAATTCTATAATCAAATAATGATTAAATCAAACAAAAATAAAACAAAACAAAAAAAGCCACACGCACACAAACACGAATGCTTTCTGAACAAAAGGAAATTATTACAGGTACACAACAGGAGGATGTGAGCAGGACGTGTACTATTTTAGGGTTTGTGCAGAATGACATGACACACCCACCATCTCAAACACAGCTTCGTTACTTTAGCTACACCCTTCACTTAGGCTAAAGTGTACACCTTATGATGTTAAACAATGTCCACACCTTACTACAGTACGTACTGCAGAAGAATGCACTAACCCTTTCAGAGCAATCACCACACATTTTTCATCCTGATGCCTGTCCCCACTCCTAGGAGGCAAAGTCAGCAGAATTTAGCAGCTATTTGCACAACTCTCAATTTGTTCTCAACATTTTTTCCCTATCCACTTTTTTAATAGAAGTTCCATTCTCCAGTAGTACTGGAGAAGAGGACATTTTAGAACATAGAGTGAATACATACAACAGGTATCCCGGCACTTGGGATGCAGACAGTCAAAATACTGACAGCAGCATCCCGATGCTCAAGATCCCGGCACCTATTTGGTAAGTAAACTACCCGTAACCCTCCCTGGTAGTGTCTAACCCTGATCCTCCCTCCCCACAGCCTAACCCTAGCAGCCTCCTCCCCCCCCCCCCCCCCCCCGCCCATCTCCCCCACAGCCTAACCTTCCCCTGCAGCCTAAACCTAACCCCACCCCCCTTACTCCCTCAGACCCCTTCAGGCCTCAATCGGGATTCCAGCGCTGACATTTCAATCCATGTCGGGATGCCGGCGTCAGCATTCCGAGCAGAGGACCTGATTCATTAAGGATTGCAAACGCAAATACCACCTTCTCCCAGCGTTTGCAATGTGATCGCATATCAGATGAACATTGCAACCATCTGTTCATCAGCCTTGCCGTCGCAGTGCTGGGTCAAAGAAACTGCGTCTCACGACCAAACGCCGCCCGCCCCTCTCCGCGAATGCCTCCGCCTGTTAATCAGGTAGAGGCATTCGCATATCTGCGCCGCGACCGCAGAATGGGTCCTGCACATGTGGTGGTCCCACCCAATAAGTGATCCATAATGATTCAGGCCATGAGTCGATATTTCAACTGCCAGCATTACAAACATACAAGAAAATACAGTCATAACAACAATGGGAGAGATTCAATTAGCACCGCAAGTATGTAGCTCTGGGTTAAGTGGCTGGAGGTATTCAATTGACTGTATCGAAGCTGGCACTTAACCACAGCTAATGCCGAGCTTAATTGCGTTAAACTGCAAGCCCTTGACTAGCCAGAGGCTCTAGCCAACGCAGATTTCTGGAGGGTGAACGCAAAAAAATTCTAGTTGCAAACTTACCATGGGAGTAATTAAATAACTGTGGACATTTAACCCCACAGCTACATCCCTGCTGTGCTAATTGAATCACCCCCAATGAGTAGGGAGACAGCATGTAATCTACTGGAGAATGGAAAAATAAAAAGAGAATGGATCAAAGCTGAGAGCGATATAGTTTAGATGGTGTGAGTAATATAGATGGGAGCAGGCAATAATAAAAAAGTGCATTTATAGATTTGAAGGATGGGAACACAGAACAAGCCTCATAGGGGGCAGAGCAAGACGTGGTTACGAGAAAGGGGGCAATGCACTGGTTAGTGAGAGAGGTAAGAGGGAATCTCTCCCCTGCGATACAAATCCAAAAAAGTATACTTCTTACACCAGACAACTAACGCAACCAATGTCAACAACCCTCCAGTTCTACCAGTTTTAAGCATGTATGCCTCTCTGGATCTATTCTCATTTTGCACTTAGCCAGAATATATACACACAGGCAGCTATAAGTATGCAACACCTGCATGTAAGAGGGGAGAACAAGTGTTCATAGGAATGTAGCCAAACGAAAATGGATTATAAAATCTTGAAAAAATGGCTGGGCCACCTCAGGGCGAAAATAACTGCAGCCTCCTGGCAGTGAGGAGACTGACGCAGCAAGAAGAAACCTTTTCTACAGAATGAGTTAGATCTTTTTCAGCTTGGAATACAGACCTACAAATAAACGTAGAAGAGATTTTTTTTCTTTATTTAAATCCATATTTCTAAGAGTTTTCCACCCTCATGTGATTGATCCGCTGCTGGGCAGGTAATAACACACTGCGACCACATGGGGATTATTCTACACCGGCCACACAATCAGCGATACAATGGGAACACTATGGGCAAATCAGTGGCTGTTTTACCCTACATATTACCATTGTATCACTGCTTGTGCGATTAGGTTAGTCGGTGTAGAATAATCACAATGTGGTCACAGTAAGAATAAACACAATGTGGTCACAGTACAGTGTGTAAGATCTCCTTTCCATACACCTCAACAGAAGATCAGACACTTGTCCACAAGTTTAATATAGAATGACTGATTGGTGGTGTACCTGTATAGATGAAAACTGAACACATAAAAGAACAATAAAAGAAAGAGGGTAAAGTCTTTATCCATCAGCTGGCTCGCCAGTCGGCCAGAAGCTGTTGGGTAGACCCCTGGTAGCAGGAGACGGACACTAGGAGACCAATAACAAGTGAATGGCACTCACATAGAATAATTAGGGCATCGAGCAGGCTCACAGTGCTTGTGACGTAGCCTGCTGCATCTAATCCCTAAATTAATATATTTAATCGATTTTAAAACACAGTTAAAACCCCATTAGAACTCCGGCCACCTTCCCCGCTGCTCACCGTCCTGTCCCCGCTGCTGCCGCAGAGTCCGCTTCCAACCACTAACCCAACGTCTCCGCTGCTGTGGCTACTGCCGGATTTTACTTCCGCCTTTTCACCCAGGTGATATTTAGTCACGTGTCCTGTAGTGACGTGTCACTGACTGTGCTGGCTAACACGCAATCCGCCGTCCGCCATGTTTAATACTGGCACGTATATCTGTTAGCGATGTGTTGATGATGATGACGCGTTACACTTGTCTATTCTCCATTACTTTTGTACATTTTAATGTCGTTGTCTGATAAAATGTGTAAATTGTTTTTATCCGAAACTAGAATATATTTTGGTTATGTTTTATTTAATACATTTGTTAGTGACGCAAATACTTGTGCTTCGTGCAAAATCTATGTCAAACTGTTCATGCTTGTCATCTTTTCACTAAATACTATTTTGATTCTTGTATAATTGTTCAGAACAGCTCCTGATTACTGGGATGTTCTGTCCAGACAGTATGCTTAATATGCACTACTCATACACGTAATTACGATACTGTCATATACAATGCTACATAGCAATCTTTGTTCATACAGTTTTCCAATAAAGTTATATTACAGGGCAGTGTCGGACTGGGGCATGTAGGGCCCACCAGGGAAATGCAGTGGTAGGGGCCCATGTTTAGGGGTGTGGTAAGTCCGCAGAGGGGGTGTGGCCTGCCACCTCATTGGTTTGACTAACCATTAGAGAGTGTAACATCTGCGCCCCTTCATAAATATATACAGTAAATTCAGCATGCATGATAATGTACCAGATTAATAACAGCAATGCACTGTAGAAAATACACCATAGTCCAGTATAAGGTAACATATGTATGATGTATAATTCAAGTGCACAGTCTGGAACCTGATCCTTAGAGCAGGAGGTGGGCCCCAGGCAGTGGGGCCCACCGGTGGTTTCCCCTGTACCCCTGTGGGCCAGTCCAAGCCTGATGTAGGGTGTGATCATGAGGAAGTTGAATAAAGAAACTAGAGAGCTGAGGGATAAGAAAAAGAGGAAATATCAAAGAGATCTAGATAGTTCTCGTCAATTACCTGTTACAGAAAGAAATGAAAGCAATCGGACATATATTCCTAAAACTCCCATAAAAATTAAACAAGTAAATAAATTTAATCGTAGAGAAAGAGAGGAAGAATGGAAAGAACAGCCTACAAATTATCCATATAAAAATTGCTTTCGTGATTTTAATAAGCCCAATATCAATTGGAGGGATAACTATTCATCTAGAAAGTGGAATGGATATAGAGTGAAAAACCATCATAGTGACGAGTTACCAATAGAAAGGGGTAGATACAATGAGGATTGGCGTAGACATGATAGGAACGACAGATATAGATCTCCTTTTTTAGGACGCAATCAACAAGACAGGGGGAGACTTTAGTGAAAAAGGTAAAAAAAACTAAGAGAGGGAAGAGAGGTGGAATTCCAAAAAAAACAAAGAAACATAAAAAATCATTAGGACCAACTATGATCAGTGAAGTACAAAAATCAGATATCACAATAAGTAATGTAAAAATATTTAATCTCAGTAAGAGGGTGTTAACGGCAGACGAGGAAAAAGTTCTCAAACGAGGACTCAAGTTTGCTCCTACAAGTCAGATTGATTAATTTGTTTTTTATATAGATCTTCAGAAATTTATACGCAAACTGACTGTAAAAAAATGTTTTCAGCGAAGGAGAGTGTTCAGACTGAGGAGACTGGGGAGCATCCAGGTCCTCAGTTTAGAACAAAGTCTTCATTCTATCCCACACATATGAAAGGAAGCTTTCTTGATTGTTTTAGTAAGCTGGTGCTTGATGATGTAGAGCAAGTTTTAAGAAAAAAGAGAAGAAATTGAAACCTTACCAGGAGAGAATGGCAGGCATTAAAAAGTTTAAGGGAAGATGAACAGTTAATTATTAAGCCTGCCGATAAGGATGGAGGGGTAGTTCTTGTGGATAAGGAAGATTATATCAAAGAAATTGACCGTCAATTGAAGGAAGGTGGCACTTACAGTAAATTAAAGAGTGATCCTACCGTTAGAATTACAAAAGCTCTTACTGTTTTGACACAGGAAGCTCTATCTAAAAATGTCATTACAAAAAAGGAATATGAATATATAAATATTCAATATCCGTCGGTACCTACCATATATACCCTTCCGAAAATCCACAAGGACCCCCTCCTCCCTCCAGGTAGACCTATAATATCAGGCACAAACAGTATTACTTCTAACTTGTCATCCATAGTAGACCACTATCTACAACCGTTGGTTAAAAAGACGAGATCCTATTTAAAGGATACGGGTGACGTTTTAAAGATCCTGAGTGGGTTTGTTTGGAATGAAAACGATATTTTAGTTAGTGCAGATGTCTCCACACTGTATACAATTATACAGGAGGATAAAGGTGTGGAGGCAGTTAAATATTTTTTGGATTTATCTGATTATTCGGATGATTTAAAGGATTTTTTGGTTGCCAGTATTAGATTTATTCTAAACAATAATAATTTTGTCTTTGGAGGCACATACTATATGCAGCAGGTCAGTACCGCTATAGGCACCAGGTTCGCCTCCAGTTACGCCAATCTATTCATGGCCTATTGGGAGGACCCCAAGGTGCTGTGTGAAGGCGGACTAGGGTCGAGCCTGGTGCTCTGGCATCGATTTATCGACGACCATTTGTTTATATGGAGAGGAAGTATGGATGATCTACAGAGCTTTTGTGAACAACTTAATCGAAATGATTGTAATATCAAGTTGACGATAGTCATGAGTCGTGAAGAAATCACTTTTCTCTGATGTCCTAGTGGATGCTGGGTACTCCGTAAGGACCATGGGGTATAGACGGGCTCCGCAGGAGACTGGGCACTCTTAAAAGAAAGATTAGATACTATATCTGGTGTGCACTGGCTCCTCCCTCTATGCCCCTCCTCCAGACCTCAGTTAGTATCTGTGCCCGGCCAGAGCTGGATGCACCCTAGGGGCTCTCCTGAGCTTCCTAGAAAAGAAAGTATTTGTTAGGTTTTTTATTTTCAGTGAGATCTGCTGGCAACAGACTCACTGCTACGTGGGACTGAGGGGAGAGAAGCGAACCTACCTGCTTGCAGCTAGCTTGGGCTTCTAAGGCTACTGGACACCATTAGCTCCAGAGGGATCGAACACAGGCCCAGTCCTCGGTCGTCCGGTCCCGGAGCCGCGCCGCCGTCCCCCTTGCAGAGCCAGAAGAACGAAGCGAAGTTGAAAATCGGCAGCAGAAGACTCCGGTCTTCATTAAGGTAGCGCACAGCACTGCAGCTGTGCGCCATTGCTCCCTTAGCACACCACACACTCCGGTCACGGATGGGTGCAGGGCGCTGGGGGGGGGGGGCAGCAATTAGATTACCTTACTTGGCGAAAAGCACATAATACAGTCTGATAAACTGTATATGTGCATTAACCCCCGCCATTAAAGTACATAAAAGGACAGAAGCCCGCCGCTGAGGGGGCCGGGCCTTCTTCCTCAGCACACCGGCGCCATTTTCTCTTCACAGCTCAGCTGGAAGGAAGCTCCCCAGGCTCTCCCCTGCAGTATCCTGGTACACAAAGGGTAAAAAAGAGAGGGGGGGCACATAAATTTATGCGCAAAACTGTGTATATAAGCTGCTATAGGGGAAAAATCACTCAGTATAGTGTACATCCCTGTATTATATAGCGCTGTGGTGTGTGCTGGCATACTCTCTCTCTGTCTCTCCAAAGGGCCTGGTGGGGGAACTGTCTTCAAATAGAGCATCCCCTGTGTGTGTGGTGTGTCGGTACGCGTGTGTCGACATGTCTGAGGTAAAAGGCTCCTCTAAGGAGGTGATAGAGCGGATAAGTGTGTGGGAGGGTGTCTCCGTCGACAACGCCGACACCTGTTTGGATATGTGTAAGTGCTGAGGTAAAATTATTGCACAAAAGGTTAGGGAACAGAAAGGAAATCTACCCTGGTCTGTCCCTATGTCACAGAGTCCTTCAGAGTCTCTCTATGCTCACTATCCAAAATAACAAAGTATCGACACGGAGTTTAACTCCACTGTCGACTACGATAATGCAAAGTTACAGCCAAGAGGGCTAAAAGATATTCAATATATGATTATTGGAATAAAAGATGATTTGCATATCACTGATGACTCATCTGTCCCTGACACGAGAGTACACATGTTAAGGGGAAGAATGCTGAGGTAAATTTCCCTCCTCTCATGAGGAAAAAGAGCGGGAATCTCCAGACAAGAGACGGCAGCTTCCCACAAGAGAATTCTCAGGCTGGATCCTTTCCCCACTAGGGCCAGGATGTGTTGAGAATCTTCCCCTTGGGTGTCCTGTTTGCACTAGCTATTCTCAGGGATCCTGCAGATAGTGTGCACATTCTAGTATACTACCCAGACCGGCGATTGTGTCGGCATGGGTTTATAGCGCTGTGGCAGCGTGGACAGGTACCTTATCAGCAGAGATTGAGACCCTAGTATGCATATAAATATTTTAAGATGCTGTCTTAAGTGATAGATATATAATTATAAAGCATGCCCAAAGGGACATGAGTATACTGGGTCCTAGAGACAAAAGCTATGTCGATTTTTGCTTGACGTGTCCTGTAGAATATACATTGGACAGATGATGCCGACTTAAGAGGCATATGGAAGGCTGAGGATTGTGTGGAGAAAGGTTCTAGGGCCTGGTCTCCACAGCTATAGCTGGTAATTCTGATATTTTGCCTTATATTCCTGCACAGCCTAGGAAAGCACGACATTATTAAATGCAGCTTTTCGAATAAAGAAACAAGAAAGTCTGAGGTGCGTCCTTTCTTGTCAGAGCCGGGGGCAGAGGAAAGAAGCTGTACAACACAGCTAGTCCCCAGGAACAGAAGTCCTCCCCGGCCTCTACAAAAATCCACTGCATGTCACTGGGGCTCCACAGGCGGAGCTAGGCCCGGTGGAGACACGCCTTCGTAAGTTCAGCCACAAGTGGGTTCACTCCCTGTTAGATCCCTGGGCAATAGAAATTGTATCGCAGGGATACAGGCTGGACTGTGAGAAGATGCCCCCTCACCGAGGACCCGGCGGGCTTCCCCCCAAGAGAGGGAGCCAGTGTTAACTGCAATTCGTAAATTGTATCTTCAACAGGTGGTGGTCAAGGGTCCCCTCCTTCAACAAGAGGGTGTTATTATTCGACCATGTTATAATCCCGAAACCAGACGGTTCGGTTAGACCCATATTGAATTAAAATCCCTGAACATATACCTGAAAAGGTTCAGGTTCAAGATGAAATCGCTAAGAGCGGTCATTGCAAGCCTGAAATGAATCGGGACATAAGGGATGCATACCTTCGTGTCCCCATTTATCCACCTCATCAGGCGTACCTCAGAATTGCGGTACGGGATTGTCATTACCAATTTCACCAAGGTAATGGCGGATATGATGGTGCTCCTGCGGAAGCAAGGTGTCACTATTATCACATACTTGGATGATCTCCTCATAAAAGCGAGATCAAGAGAGCAGTTGCTGGACAGCGTATCACCTTCTCTGGAAGTGAAACGGCAACATGACTGGATTCTATATATTCTGAAGTCGCAGTTGGTTCCTACAGCTCATCTGCCTCGCCTAGGCATGATCCTAGACACAGACCAGAAGAGGGTTTATCTCCCGATAGAGAGAGCTCAGGAGCTCATGACACTGGTCAGGAATCTATTGAAAACCAAAACAGGTGTCAGTGCATCACTGCACTCGAGTCCTGGGAAGGATGATGGCATCATACGAGGCCATCCCCTTCGGCTGGTTCCATGCACGGACAATGGAACTAACTGGACAAGTGGTCCGGATCACATCTTCAGATGCATCGGTTAATCACCCTATCCCCCAGGGCCAGGGTGTCTCTCCTGTGGTGGCTGCGGAGTGCTCACCTTCTCGAGGGCCGCAGATTCGGCATTCAGGACTGGGTCCTGGTGACCACGGATGCAAGCCTCCGAGGGTGGGGGGCAGTTACACAGGGAAGAAAATTCCAAGGTTTGTGGTCAAGCCAACAGACTTGCCTTCACATCAATATCCTGGAACTAAGGGCCATATACAACGCCCTAAGTCAAGCGGAGTTCCTGCTTCGCGACCAACCGGTTCTGATCCAGTCAGACCGCAGGGGCTCATGTAAACCGCCAGGGCGGCACAAGGAGCAGGATGGCGAGGGTAGAAGCCACCAGAATTCTTTGCTGGGCGGAGAATCAAGTAAGCGCACTGTCAGCAGTGTTCATTCCGGGAGTGGACACGACCTCCACCCGGGAAAGTGGTGACTTCATCAGGAAGTCTTCACGCAGTTTTGCAAATTGATGGAAACTGCCTCAGGTGGACTACATGGCGTACCACCTCAATAAAAAGATAAAAAAGGTTTTACGCTGGGTCAAGGGACTCTCAGGTGATAGCTGTGGTCGCACTAGTAACACCGTGGGTGTTCCAGTCGGTCTATATATTCCCTCCTCTTCCTCTCAGACCCAAGGGCTGAGAATTGTAATAAACGGAGGAGTGTGAACAATATTCTTTGCTCCAGATTGGCCAAGAAGGACTCGGTACCCGGAACTGCAAGAAATGCTTTCAGAGGACCCATGGCCTCTGCCTCTCAGTCAGGACATGTTGCAACAGGGACCCTGTCTGATCCAAGACTTACCGCGGCTGCGTTGGACGGCATGGCGGTTGAACGCCGGATCCTAGCGGAAAAGGGCATTCCGGATGCAGTTATTCCTACGCTGATAAAGGCTAGGAAAGACGTGACAGCAAGACTTTTTCACTGTATATGGCGAAAATAGGTTGCTTGGTGTGTGGCCGGGAAGGCCCTACAGAGGAATTCCAGGGGGTCGATTCCTGCACTTCCTACAGTCAGGAGTGACTATGGGCCTAAAATTAGGATCCATAAAGGCCAAGATTTCGGCCCCATCCCTTTTTTCTCTCAAAAAGAACTGGCTTCACTGCCTGAAGTTCGGACGTTGTTACAGGTATGCTGCATATTCAGCCCCTTTTGTGCCTCCAGTGGCACCTTGGGATCTTAACGTGTGTTGGATTCCTAAAATCCCACTGGTTTGAGCCACTTAAGACCGTGGAGCTAAAATATCTCACGTGGAAAGTGGTCATGCTTTTGGCCTTGGCTTGGACTAGGCGTGTGTCAGAATTGGCGGCTTTGTCATGTAAAAGCCCATATCTGATCTTCCATATGGAAAGGGCAGAATGGAGGACTCGTCCCCAATTTCTCCCTAAGGTGGTATCATCGTTTCATTTGAACCTACCTATTGTGGTGCCTGCGGCTACTAGGGACTTGGAGGATTCCAAGTTGCTGGACGTAGTCCGGGCCCTGAAACTTTATGTTTCCAGGACGGCTAGAGTCAGAAAAACTGACTCGCTATTTATCCTGCATGCACCCAACAAGCTGGGTGCTCCTGCTTCAAAGCAGACTATTGCTCGCTGGATCTGTAGCACGATTCAGCTTGCACATACCCTGGCTGAGGAGGACCTTGAGTTTGCTCATTCGGTGCTGCAGAGTCATCCGCACTCTCCCGCCCGTTTGGGAGCTTTGGTATAATCCCCATGGTCCTTACGGAGTACCCAGCATCCACTAGGACGTCAGAGAAAATAAGAATTTACTCACTGGTAATTCTATTTCTCGTAGTCCGTATTGAATGCTGGGAGCCCGTCCCAAGTGCGGACTCTCTGCAATACATGTATATAGTTATTACTTAACTAAAGGGTTATTGTATGAGCCATCTGTTGAGAGAGGCTCAGTTATTGTTCATACTGTTAACTGGGTATAGTTATCACGAGTTGTACGGTGTGATTGGTGTGGCTGGTATGAGTCTTACCCTGGATTCCAAATCCTTTCCTAGTAATGTCAGCTCTTCCGGGCACAGTTTCCCTAACTGAGGTCTGGAGGAGGGGCATAGAGGGAGAAGCCAGTGCACACCAGATATAGTACCTAATCTTTCTGTTAAGAGTGCCCAGTCTCCTGCGGAGCCCGTCTATACCCCATGGTCCTTACGGAGTACCCAGCATCCACTACGGACTACGAGAAATAGAATTACCAGTGAGTAAATTCTTTTTTTCTCGACTTATGTATTTATATTAAGGAGAATTCATTACAGACGAAGTTGTATCGTAAACCAACAGACTCTAATTGTTTTATTGAGAAAAACAGCCAGCACCATGTAAACTGGTTAAAAAGCATTCCCTATAGTCAATATATGAGGGTAAAACGTAATTGCACAGAGGAAGAAATATGCAAGAGTCAGATTTCAGAAATGACCAATCGATTTCTAGAAAAAGGGTATGAGAAAGAACTGTTGATGGAGGCTAACCAAAAGTGGAGAGGTTAGAAAGGAAGAATCTTCTTGGAGAAAATACGATTCAAGATGGAAATATAAACAAAAAGAAAAGGAATATTACACAATGGTCTTTCATATCCGAATATAACACCCAACACAAAGAAATCGAGAAAGTGTTCAAGAAACATTGGAACGTACTTAGAAAAGACCCCATTATAGGAGATGCTATACCTGTTAAGCCTGGTTTTATCTATAGGAGATCTAAAAATGTAAAAGATAAACTTGTACACAGTTCAATAGAACCAGTAAAAAGAAATAGTATACGTACACAGGGCTTTTATCGCTGTGCGATGTGTAATATGTGCAGGACCACTAAAGGAGTGAGTAAAATCAAAGAATTTGAAGTAAAAGGAATAACATATAATATAACAGAATTCTTGACATGTAATTCAAAAAATTTGATATATGCTATTGAATGTAAATGTGGACTTGTATATATAGGTAAAACCACTAGATGTTTGAAAATAAGACTGTCTGAACATCTCTATAACATTAAGAAAGGAATAGAGACACACTCTCTTTCATCTCATTTTAAAAAAATTCATGGGTGTAGTCCAAGTGGAATAAAATCATTTTGGGCAATACAACAAATAAATTCAACCTGGCGCAATAGAGATATTGATGTGAGATTAGCGAAATCTGAAATGCGCTGGATTTATAAATTAGGGACTCTAATACCACATGGCTTGAACAGCGATTTCGAGCTTAAATGGTTTTTACAGTCCTAATGATGCTCTCTTCATTTTTCTTCTTTTCTCTTTTTCACATTAAGAAAAGGTGGATAGGATGGAATTTTATGTTTATTATGTATATGTTGCGAACATGT
Organism: Pseudophryne corroboree; assembly: GCF_028390025.1. NCBI lineage: Eukaryota > Metazoa > Chordata > Amphibia > Anura > Myobatrachidae > Pseudophryne > Pseudophryne corroboree. The sequence goes on along the minus strand of NC_086451.1, from coordinate 267,070,825 downwards.
TATAATTCTATATATTTTTATTTTTTATGCATTTTACATTGATTCTGGGATGGCCAAAGCACTTTCTCTAACGTCCTAGTGGATGCTGGGGACTCCGTAAGGACCATGGGGAATAGACGGGCTCCGCAGGAGACAGGGCACTCTAAGAAAGAATTAGGAATACTGGTGTGCACTGGCTCCTCCCTCTATGTCCCTCCTCCAGACCCCAGTTTGAATCTGTGCCCGGATGAGCTGGGTGCACCTTAATGAGCTCTCCTGAGCTTGCTAAATAGAAAGTATTTTGTTAGGATTTTTTTATTTTCAGAGAGATCTGCTGGCAACAGACTCTCTGGTACGTGGGACTGAGGGGAGAGAAGCAGCCCTACTCACTGTGGATAGGTCTTGCTTCTTAGGCTACTGGACACCATTAGCTCCAGAGGGATCGAACACAGGAACGCACCCTTGGTCGTCCGATCCCAGAGCCGCACCGCCGTCCCCCTCGCAGAGCCAGAAGCCGGCGTGAGAAGCAAGAAGACTTCAAAAGCGGCGGCAGAAGACTCCAGTCTTCATATGAGGTAGCGCACAGCTGCAGTGCTCCCACATTAAACCCACATACTCCGGTCACTGTAGGGTGCAGGGCGCAGGGGGGGGGGCGCCCTGGGCAGCAATTAGAGACCTCTTGGCAAAGTGGGCATATATACAGTTGGGCACTGTATATATGCATGAGCCCCCGCCATTATTTTACACAAAATCGCGGGACAGAAGCCCGCCGCTGAGGGGGCGGGGCTTCTTCCTCAGCACTCACCAGCGCCATTTTCTCTCCACAGCTCCGCTGAGAGGAAGCTCCCCAGGCTCTCCCCTGCAGATTCACGGTAGAAAGAGGGTAAAAAGAGAGGGGGGGGCACATAAATTTAGCGCAAAATCAGTATATACAGCAGCTACTGGGTAAACACTAAGTTACTGTGTAATTCCTGGGTCATATAGCGCTGGGGTGTGTGCTGGCATACTCTCTCTCTGTCTCTCCAAAAGGCCTTGTGGGGGTTCTGTCCTTAAATAGAGCATCCCCTGTGTGTGTGGTGTGTCGGTACGCTTGTGTCGGCATGTTTGACGAGGAAGGCTATGTGGTAGCAGAGCAGGTACAAATGAATGTGGGATCGCCGCCGACGCCCGATTGGATGGATATGTGGAAGGTTTTAAATGATAATGTTAATTCCTTGCATAAAAGGTTGGATAAAGCTGAAGCCTTGGGACAGTCAGGGTCTCAACCCATGCCTGCTCCTACAGCGCAGAGGCCGTCAGGGTCTCAGAAGCGCCCACTATCCCAAATTGTTGACACAGATATCGACACGGATTCTGACTCCAGTGCCGATGGCGATGATGCAAAGTTGCAGCCTAAAATGGCTAAAGCCATCCGCTACATGATTATAGCAATGAAGGATGTGTTGCACATCTCAGAGGAAAACCCAGTCCCTGACAAGAGGGTTTATATGTTTGGGGAAAAAAGGCATGAGGTGACCTTTCCCCCTTCACATGAGTTAAATGAGTTATGTGAAAAAGCTTGGGAATCTCCAGATAGAAAAATGCAGATTTCCAAACGGTTGCTTATGGCGTATCCTTTCCCGCCAACGGACAGGTTACCCTGGGAATCCTCCCCTAGGGTAGACAAAGCTTTGACACGCTTATCTAGAAGGTAGCCCTGCTGTCACAGGATATGGCCACCCTAAAAGATCCTGCGGATAGAAAGCAGGAAGGTATCCTGAAGTCCATTTATACACATTCAGGTACCCTACTAAGGCTGGCAATTGCGTCGGCCTGGATGTGTAGTGCTGTAGCAGCATGGACAGATACTTTATCTGAGGAACTTGATACCTTGGACAAGGATACTATAATACTGACCCTGGGGCATATAAAAGACGCTGTCCTATATATGAGAGATGCCCAGAGAGACATTAGCCTACTGGGCTCTAGAATAAATGCAATGTCGATTTCTGCCAGAAGGGTCCTTTGGACTCGGCAATGGACAGGGGATGCCGACTCAAAAAAGCACATGGAGGTTTTACCTTACAAGGGTGAGGAATTGTTTGGGGACAGGTTCTCGGACCTAGTTTCCACAGCTACGGCTGGGAAGTCAAATTTTTTGCCATATATTCCCTCACAACCTAAGAAAGCACCATATTACCAAATGCAGTCCTTTCGATCACAAAGAGGCAAGAGAGTCCGAGGTGCGTCCTTTCTTGCCAGAAGCAGGGGTAGAGGAAAGAAGCTGCACAATACAGCTAGTTCCCAGGAACAGAAGTCCTCCCCGGCTTCAACTAAATCCACCGCATGACGCTGGGGCTCCACAGGTGGAGCCAGGATCGGTGGGGGCGCGTCTCTGAAATTTCAGCCACCAGTGGGTTCGCTCACGGGTGGATCCTTGGGATATACAGATTGTATCTAAGGGATACAAGCTGGAATTCGAAGTGATGCCCCCTCACCGTCACCTCAAATCGGCCCTGCCAGCTTCCCCCATAGAGAGGGAAATAGTGTTAGCGGCAATTCACAAATTATTTCTCCAGCAGGTGGTGGTAAAGGTTCCCCTCCTTCAACAGGGAAGGGGTTACTATTCGACAATGTTTGTGGTACCGAAACCGGACGGTTCGGTCAGACCTATATTGAATTTAAAATCCCTGAACAGTTACCTGAAAAAGTTCAAGTTCAAGATGGAATCGCTCAGAGCGGTCATTGCAAGCCTGGAAGAGGGGGATTTTATGGTGTCTCTGGACATAAAGGATGCTTACCTGCATGTCCCCATTTATCCACCTCATCAGGAGTACCTCAGATTTGTGGTACAGGACTGTCATTACCAATTCCAGACGTTGCCGTTTGGTCTGTCCACGGCACCGAGAATATTTACCATGATGAGTCACAATTATCCCATACTTGGACGTTCTCCTCATAAAGGCAAGGTCCAGAGAGCAGTTGCTGATCAGCGTAGCACACTCTCGGGAAGTGTTGCAACAGCACGGCTGGATTCTGAATATTCCAAAGTCGCAGCTGATTCCTATGACGCGTCTGCCCTTCCTGGGCATGATTCTGGACACAGACCAGAAGAAGGTTTTTCTCCCGACGGAGAAGGCTCAGCAGCTCGTGACTCTGGTCAGAGACCTCTTAAAACCGAAACAGGTGTTGGACGCGAGTCCTGGGAAAGATGGTGGCGTCATACGAGGCCATTCCCTTCGGCAGGTTCCATGCGAGGACTTTTCAGTGGGATCTGTTGGACAAGTGGTCCGGATCGCATCTTCAGATGCATCGGCTGATCACCCTATCCCTCAGGGCCAGGGTGTCTCTTCTGTGGTGGCTGCAGAGTGCTCACCTTCTCGAGGGTCGCAGGTTCGGCATTCAGGACTGGGTCCTGGTGACCACGGATGCAAGCCTCCGAGGGTGGGGGGCAGTCACACAGGGAAGAAATTTCCAGGGTCTGTGGTCAAGTCAGGAGACTTGTCTGCACATCAATATCCTGGAACTAAGGGCCATATACAACGCCCTAAGTCAAGCGGAGCCTCTGCTTCGCAACCATCCGGTGCTGATTCAGTCAGACAACATCACCGCAGTGGCTCATGTAAACCGCCAAGGCGGCACAAGGAGCAGGGTGGCGATGGCGGAAGCCACCAGAATTCTTCGCTGGGCGGAGAATCACGTAAAAGCACTGTCAGCAGTGTTCATTCTGGGAGTGGACAACTGGGAAGCAGACTTCCTCAGCAGGCACGACCACCACCCGGGAGAGTGGGGACTTCATCAAAAAGTCTTCACAGAGATTACAAGTCGATGGGAACTGCCACATGTGGACATGATGGCATCCCGCCTCAACAAAAAGCTACAAATGTATTGCGCCAGGTCAAGAGACCCTCAGGCGATAGCTGTGGACGCACTAGTGACACCGTGGGTGTTCCAGTCGGTTTATGTGTTTCCTCCTCTTCCTTTCATACCTAAGGTGCTGAGAATCGTAAGAAAAAGAGGAGTGAGAACAATACTAATTGTTCCGGATTGGCCAAGAAGGACTTGGTATCCGGAACTGCAAGAAATGCTCACAGAGGACCCATGGCCTCTGCCTCTCAGACAGTATCTGTTGCAACAGGGGCCCTGTCTGTTCCAAGACTTACCGCGGCTGCGTTTGACGGCATGGCGGTTGAACGCCGGATCCTAGCAGAAAAAGGCATTCCGGATGAGGTTATTCCTACGCTAATAAAGGCTAGGAAGGACGTGACGGCTAAACATTATCACCGTATATGGCGAAAATATGTTGCTTGGTGTGTGGCCAGGAATGCCCCTACAGAGGAATTCCGGCTGGGCCGTTTCCTTCACTTCCTACAGTCGGGAGTGACTATGGGCTTAAAATTGGGGTCCATTAAGGTCCAGATTTCAGCCCTATCCATTTTCTTTCAAAAGGAACTGGCTTCTCTTCCTGAAGTTCAGACGTTTGTAAAGGGAGTGCTGCATATTCAGCCCCCTTTTGTGCCTCCAGTGGCACCTTGGGATCTTAACGCGGTGTTGAGTTTCCTGAAATCACACTGGTTTGAACCACTCAAAACGGTGGAGTTAAAATATCTCACGTGGAAGGTGGTCATGCTATTGGCCTTAGCTTCGGCTAGGCGTGTGTCAGAATTGGCGGCTTTGTCACATAAAAGCCCCTATCTGGTTTTCCATATGGACCGGGCAGAATTATGGACTCGTCCGCAATTTCTGCCAAAAGTGGTGTCCTCTTTTCATTTGAACCAACCTATTGTGGTGCCTGCGGCTACTCGTGACTTGGAGGATTCCAAGTTACTAGATGTAGTCAGGGCTTTGAAGGTGTATGTAGCCAGAACGGCAGGAGTCAGGAAAACTGAGTCGCTGTTTATCCTGTATGCATCCAACAAGCTGGGTGCTCCTGCTTCAAAGCAAACTATTGCTCGCTGGATCTGTAACACGATTCAGCAGGCTCATTCTGCGGCTGCAAAAGTAAAGAAAAAACACCCTAAGGTGGATTTTCTCCAGGCGCTGATGAGGGAGATGCACCACAGCAGCTAAAACAAATGGGGTTGGTCAGACCCCCAAAACACAAATGAGTATAGAAAAAATTATATATTATATATTATTCTGCGGCTGGATTGCCGCCTCCAAAATCAGTAAAAGCCCATTCCACAAGGAAGGTGGGCTCTTCTTGGGCGGCTGCCCGAGGGGTCTCGGCATTACAGCTTTGCCGAGCAGCTACTTGGTCGGGTTCAAACACTTTTGCAAAGTTCTACAAGTTTGATACCCTGGCTGAGGAGGACCTTGTGTTTGCTCATTCGGTGCTGCAGAGTCATCCGCACTCTCCCGCCCGTTTGGGAGCTTTGGTATAATCCCCATGGTCCTTACGGAGTCCCCAGCATCCACTAGGACGTTAGAGAAAATAAGATTTTACTTACCGGTAAATCTATTTCTCGTAGTCCGTAGTGGATGCTGGGCACCCGTCCCAAGTGCGGACTTCTTCTGCAATACTTGTATATAGTTATTGCTTAAATAAGGGTTATGTTATGGTTGCATCAGGTTTATCTGGTGCTCTGTTGTTGTTCATACTGTTAACTGGGTAAGTTTATCACGAGTTATACGGTGTGATTGGTGTGGCTGGTATGAGTCTTGCCCTAGATTCCAAAATCCTTTCCTTGTACTGTCAGCTTTTCCGGGCACAGTTTCCTTAACTGAGGTCTGGAGGAGGGACATAGAGGGAGGAGCCAGTGCACACCAGTATTCCTAATTCTTTCTTAGAGTGCCCTGTCTCCTGCGGAGCCCGTCTATTCCCCATGGTCCTTACGGAGTCCCCAGCATCCACTACGGACTACGAGAAATAGATTTACCGGTAAGTAAAATCTTATTTTATAATATGTCCCCTGAATGTAATGATCCAAACACCAAGTGGATGGAATATCGGGCACAGAGAAACGAATTACGAGCACAACAGCGCTATGGAACGCAAACAGGAAGTTTAATGCTCGATTTGGAACGCAAACGTCACATCCGGGTGACGCACTTCCTGTCTGGCGCCAAGAATACAACGGTGGAACGCATATGTCACCGTGGAGTGACGTACTTCCGGGGTAATGCCGGAGCTCCACCTGAGAATCCAGGTGTATTGGATAAGAGCAATGTATAGGGGTATATAAAATAAAGGGACTACTTCTAGGTGAGAGTTATGCTTCTGATGAAGGTCGTATGACCGAAAACGCGTTTGAGCAACTTCATTTTCACTATTGGACCGCTGTGACCCTGCACCAGGACTCTGAAAGATTTATCCTGACTGTTTCCATCTGGGACTGACAGGCTTCTGGGACCGGATTCCATTTTGGGTGAACACCGGATTGTGTGGTGATACATGCATTGTTTTTAATTGCTAAATGTGAGTGTAATTGTCTATTAAAGTCTATTTATTTTATCCAGACTCTATTGCACTATGTACATCTGTTTAAAGTTTTAGTACTACGGAGTGGGACCTCAGAACTAAGAAGAAACAGCTATATATGTGGATGATTTGCGAAATATATTCCTTTTCCATGTGAGTGGAACTAATAAAGGGGACTGATAAGGCTGAATATCATCTGGTGTTGCACTATTGTTCCCCTTTTTTCATTTTATAGATTTACGGGTCTCCATCTCAAAAAGGATGTATTTGTATTAAGTATTAAATTTTTAGAATCTTTGGGACTTTATAATTGTCTAAGAGGTGTAAAAATCTATGGTAGCGCCATATGTCCTTTCTACTTGGTGTGAAAAATCTGTTATAGGGTGTTATACAGAAGATAGACATTAACACGATAGGCAGTCATTAGGTCTAACACCTGCACCATAGGGTCGACCGTCAAAAGTTCGGCAGTCAAAAGGTTGACACAATTTTTTTTTTTGGGGTGTTATTTTGTGTTTTTAAACACATTTTATCCAAATTTGATGCAATGCGTTCACTCTCCACGCTTCGAGCTCGCCACAAGGTTACTAAAGGCATACCTGCCAACTGTCCCAATTCCAGCAGGATAGTCTCGCTATTCGGACACTGTCCCGCTGTCCCACCCGCAGGTTGCTGTGTCCCATGGGCGGGGGTGCAGGTTGGGAGAGCCAGTGATCACCACTGCTCTGCCCTGCAAAGCAGTCGGTGATCACTGAATTAGGTGCTGTGCGCATGCGCACAGCATCTAAACAGTGCAGGTAGTGAGCCGGAGGCTGCTCTGGGAGCGCTGGGCACACCCCAAAAATGCAGAAAACGAGTGTCGTGTGGTGAGGCTTGCCCCTTGTACCGAGACCCGCCCCTTTTTCTGAAGGCCCACCCCCTTTTTTGGACGCGGACACGCCTCTGGCGCAGCAGATCCTGCACCGAAGGATACAAAAGTTTGGAGGTATGCTAAAAGGTAATAGTTTGTGACACGGATAGTAAATGTCACAAAAGTTGTAAAAACATGAACAAAAATCTAAAAACGTGTCTACCTATTTCATGTTGACCTTTACTGTCGACCTTTTGACCCTATTGACTTTTTGACTGTCAACCCCATGGTGTCGACCTATTGACTGTTGACCTTTTAACTTCTTATCTCAACCATCTCCCATATTATGGTGTATTAGTAGTTGCTTATTTAGGGGGATATGTTCTAAGCAGTGAAAAGAGCATGTGCCAGTGAAGAAGTTGCTTTTGGCAACCAATCAGCATTGAAGTAACATTTATAATTTGAATACTATAATATTATACAGAGCAGCTGATTGGGTGCCATGGGCAATTTCTCTACTGGCTCACTTCTCCACTCTTTTCACTGCTTAGTACATCTTCCCCTTATTACAGTACCTCAACATTACTATGACATACTGTTAGCAATAAAAGATTTTATTTTGTGTGGTAGTTGTAAACTTAATTATCATTTAATTTACTACATTTCTGTGTAAGCAGTTTATCTGTCATCACTATATAGACCACAGGGTCTCAAATCGGTCCTCAGGACCCCAAACAGTGCATGTTTTCCATGTGTCCTCACAGAATCAGAAGTGAATGTCAGGAATGTCTGTATTTTTGTGTTGCTTTGCATTGTCTCCTTCCTGCCTCTAGGGGTCTCACTTTCTGCCAGAGGTCTGAATTGCAGTTGCACACTCTGTCCCTGCAGGTTAATTACCCAATTTGTTTGTGACACGGATAGTAAATGTCACAAAAGTTGTAAAAACATGAACAAAAATCTAAAAACGTGTCTACCTATTTCATGTTGACCTTTACTGTCGACCTTTTGACCCTATTGACTTTTTGACTGTCAACCCCATGGTGTCGACCTATTGACTGTTGACCTTTTAACTTCTTATCTCAACCATCTCCCATATTATGGTGTATTAGTAGTTGCTTATTTAGGGGGATATGTTCTAAGCAGTGAAAAGAGCATGTGCCAGTGAAGAAGTTGCTTTTGCCAACCAATCAGCATTGAAGTAACATTTATAATTTGAATACTATAATATTATACAGAGCAGCTGATTGGGTGCCATGGGCAATTTCTCTACTGGCTCACTTCTCCACTCTTTTCACTGCTTAGTACATCTTCCCCTTATTACAGTACCTCAACATTACTATGACATACTGGTAGCAATAAAAGATTTTATTTTGTGTGGTAGTTGTAAACTTAATTATCATTTAATTTACTACATTTCTGTGTAAGCAGTTTATATGTCATCACTATATAGACCACAGGGTCTCAAATCGGTCCTCAGGACCCCAAACAGTGCATGTTTTCCATGTGTCCTCACAGAATCAGAAGTGAATGTCAGGAATGTCTGTATTTTTGTGTTGCTTTGCATTGTCTCCTTCCTGCCTCTAGGGGTCTCACTTTCTGCCAGAGGTCTGAATTGCAGTTGCACACTCTGTCCCTGCAGGTTAATTACCCAATTGTGAGTAGCTGTGGCCAACACCTCGTACTGCTATTTAGCATACCTTCCAACATTTTATACATAAAAATGGTACAAATTTGTAAAAGGGGCGTGGTCACAGGTAAAAGGGGGCGTGGTCACTCCCCCTTTCCTATACTTTCAATGGAAGTTTGGAGAGCCAAAAATCGGTATAGACCATAAAAAAAGGTACTGTACCTATTAAAAAGGTACAGTTGGAGGTTATGATTTAGGTCCAGCTCACTAGCATTCATGAGCAGATCATTTTGGTTCCATGTGGATTGTGACTAGGCTCTCTCCAGTTATCCTGTCCTGCTTCAGCCATACCTGCAGCTCGGAGACACTTCCTGTAGTCTGGTGTTACCTATGCCTTGTTTCAAGACTTCTTGCCCTGCTGGAGCAATATCTGCATTCCTGAGTTACTATCTGCAGTCTGTTACCACCCCTGCCTGGTTACTAGATTTTGGTATGTTATCTTACACAGGGCCGGTTCTAGCCCTTTTGGCGCCCAGGCTGGAAAATAGGGGTGTGGCTTCATACAGGGGGCGTGGTCAGTTACGCCGCCTGTAGAGTTGTGCCCCCATTTGTGCCCCCTGTAGGAGTAGCGCCGCTTACACAAAAAAATAATAATACTTACTATCCCCACTCCTGATTCCCGACCGCTGCAGACCTCTGCCGGCGCCGCTCCTCTTTTCGGATCTATGGGAGAGATGTCATGACATCTCTCCCATAGCACAGCATAGATAGACACTAGAGGTCAATTATGACCCCTAGCGTCTGTGTCAGTCCCACAATGCTGTGCGGTGCGCGATGAGGTCATCGCGCACCGCACAGCAATGGTCCTCTCCACGAAGGGAAACTAGACGGATAGCGTCTAGTTCCCTTCACAGCGGGGGACCAGCAGCGGACACAGCGGGGGGCACAGTAGCGTATCTTGCCATGGTGCGGCACCCTCCGGATGGCTCCGGCGTCCTCCAGATGATGGCGCCCATGCAAAAGTCCTGCTTGCCCATGGCAAGATCCGCTACTGATCTTACACTGCTTTGTTTAAATCTAGATTTTTTTTCATGTTCACTTCACCACTGCTATTAACCTGGACTTCACTGTTCCAATAACAAGCCATTGCAATGATCTTGGAATATTTGCATTCTGTTCTGTGTAACTCAAAGATCCGTTTTCTGTATTAACCTGGACTTTACCTGTATTCAAGCATGATCATACTCCCTGTTCCAATTCCAGCATCATACTGTTTCTTTTATTACAATAAACCAGTGTTTCCCAACCACGGTCCTCAAGGCACACTAATGCCGCTTTCACATCGCAAATGCCGGATCCCACCCGGTAAAAGAAACGTGTCCTTACCGGGTGGGATCCGGCATTTGCTCCCTTCTGCTGGCTTTCCGACCCGGCAATATACCGGGTCGGTTGCCATAGCAGCGGGGGAACGCAGCAGCAGCAGGGGCGGGGGTGGAGGCGGCGCTGGGAGATGAGCTCATCTCCTGCGCCGCCTCTCCCTATGCTGTGAATGGGAACCGTGTCGCATCGACACGGCTCCCATTCACACTGCACCTGACCCGGTAATCAACCCGGGTATAATCCTTCTTTTATACCGGGTTGAATTACCGGGTCAGGCGACCCGCTAATCCTCAGAAAGTGCTTTCACATCGCACACTGACCCGTGTCGACACGGCAATATGCCGTGTCGATACCGGGTTATTTGTGCGATGTGAAAGGGGTATAACAGTCCTGGTTTTAGTGATATCCAGGCTTGAACACAGGTGACTTAATTAGTACCTCCGTTATTTTGATGTAACCATCTGTGCTGAAGCCTGGATATCACTAAAACCTGCACTGTTGGTGTGCCTTGAGGACCGTGGTTGGGAATGCCTGCAATAAACCTTGTTTAATTTTCACCTAGCTTCACCTGACCTCATTTCAGGTTCTTCCTGCATGTGTACACACAGGGATTGCTGACAGTGAAATAAAGTTACAACGGGCTAACGCCAGGGGTGTATCTTCCTATTGGCCAGGATGGCACTCGCCAGGGGCGCCAGTCGAGGAGGGGCGCCATCCAGAGGTGCCACCCGCGGGCAGTAGGTACTGTAGATTCACTTTTAGAGGCAGCAGCTATCCCCCCACACCCATGTAGTTCCTCACCAGCATGGATGCCCAGTAACGATCACAGCATGCAGCAGCGGCTGCTGGGAGTTGTAGTTTACAGTATGTAGAGTTTCTTGTCTGTATTGTGGTGTGGTGCTGGACCCCGGTGCCAATTACAGTGGCTGTTGCTGCATTCTTTGATCATTAATGGGGGTGGGGGGATAGCTGCCGCCTCTAAAAGTGAATCTACCGAAAAGTGCTGCCTTTAATAGTAAAATCAACATGGGGAATATGTGTGTCTGGCACTGTGGGGGCATGCGTGTATCTGGCACTGTGGGGGCATACGTGTATCTGGTACTGTGGGGGCATATGTGTATCTGGCACTGTGGGGGCATACGTGTATCTGGCACTGTGGGGGCATACGTGTATCTGGCACTGTGGGGGCATACGAGTGTCTGGTACTGGGGGAGCATACTGTATGTGTATCTGGCACTGTGGGGGCATATGTGTATTTGGCACTATACTCAGAGGCATTATGTGTATCTGACACTGCACTACTGGGGTCATTATGTGTAACTGGCACTATACTGGGGGACATTATGTGCATCTGACACTATACTAGAACTACTGTGGGTATTGGGGGTAATTCCAAGTTGATTGCAGCAGGATTTTTGTTAGCAATTGGGCAAAACAATGGCCCTCATTCCGAGTTGTTCGCTCGCAAGCTGCTTTTAGCAGCATTGCACACGCTAAGCCGCCGCCTACTGGGAGTGAATCTTAGCTTATCAAAATTGCGAACGAAAGATTCGCAATATTGCGAAAAGACTTTTCTGTGCAGTTTCTGAGTAGCTCGAGACTTACTCTTCCAGTGCGATCAGTTCAGTGCTTGTCGTTCCTGGTTTGACGTCACAAACACACCCAGCGTTCGCCCAGACACTCCTCCGTTTCTCCAGCCACTCCCGCGTTTTTCCCAGAAACGGTAGCGTTTTCACACACTCCCATAAAACGGCCAGTTTCCGCCCAGAAACACCCACTTCCTGTCAATCACACTCCGATCTCCAGTACGAAGAAAAAACCTTGTAGTGCCGTGAGTAAAATACCAATCTTCATAGCAAATTTACTTGGTGCAGTTGCAGTGCGAACATTGCGCATGCGCAGTTAGCGGAAAATCGCTGCGATGCGAAGAAAATTACAGAGCGAACAACTCGGAATGAGGGCCAATGTGCACTGCAGGGGAGGCAGATATAACATGTGCAGAGAGTTAGATTTGGGTGTGGTGAGTTTAATCTGCAATCTAATTTGCAGTGTAAAAATAAAGCAGCCAGTATTTACCCTGCACAGAAACAAAATACCCCACCCAAATCTAACTTTCTCTGCACATGTTATATCTGCCTCCCCTGCAGTGCACATGGTTTTGCCCAATTGCTATCAAAAATCCTGCTGCGATCAACTTGGAATTACCCCCATAGTGTGTAAGGCTGCTAAATGTGTGTATGCATGTGTAGGGGGTGTGATTATATAGTTATAGTTTGATATCATAATATAAAATTGTGAGGCCATGCCTACTTTCCCAGGAGCATGCACACCTTCCCATATATATGGGCACTACTGTGTGACATAATGTGTATAAGGGGTAGTACTCAGTGGCGTATCTATAATGGCAGAGCCGGCCCTAACCAATATGATGCCCTAGGCAAGATTTTGGCTGGTGCCCCCTAGCACCACCGCTGGTTCCACCTCTGACCTTGCACCTCTTTCCCAGCACCATCACCCCTCACCCATAGCAGTCCTTATTTTGGTGTTTGTACCCCCTATATTTTAAATAGGAACAGTTCGCACACTTGGCGCACAGCACAAAAAGGGGTGTGTTTTTGCTGGCAAGGGGCATGGTCACACAATAGTAACCCCAATTCCAATTACGCCACACAGTACTGCAACTTTATTCACATTTGATCATGCAATAATATCCATAATTCATATTACATCCCACAGTAGTATCACTTTACCTTATAAACGTTACTCCTCACAGTAGAGCCCCTTATTCACATTACATCACACTGAATTGCTCCTTATTCACATTATACCAAACCCTATTGCTCTTTATTCACATTAGATGACACAGTAGTGCCCTTTCTATACGCAACGCCACATAGTAGAGTACCTTATACACAATGCCACACATTAGTAATGCATTTATACACATAATTCCACACAGTAATGCCCCTTACACATATGAGACACATTATTAATGTCATTATACACATAATGCGCCTTACACATATGCCGCACATTATTAATGCCCTTATACACATAATGACACATAGTGCCCCCTGCACATTTGCTGCACATTTTTAGTGCCCCTATACACAACACACATACAGTAGTACCCTGTTACACATATGTCGCACATTATTAATGCCCTTATACACATAACGTCACACATAGTGCCCCTTACACATATGTTGCACATTATTAATGCATTTTTACATGACACACACAATGCTCCTTACACATATTCCGAACACTACTGCACAACCAACCCACTCACATGTACACAGCACTCACACTGCCACTAACACTGTGACCTCTGTCTCTGTTTGGATACAGATGTGTCCTCATAAATCTTGCCTCAATGCTAACGTCAGGCACCTTTTTTTATGAAAATGCATCTTATTTGCATTGTTATGTGGCTAGGATGCACAAACAGCTACTGCTGATTAAAATTATATGCTGCATGCCTATATACTGTGTGAGACTGTGGCTGTATCTGCATATGAAATGCTACACACAGAATATAGGCATGCCGCATATCATTTTAATCAGCAGAAGCTGCTGATGCCCCTAGGCATATCAAATGCCCTAGGCAATTGCCTAGTTTGCCTATGCCTATGGCCGGCTCTGTATAATGGGTGCAGTGTGTGCGATATACACGGACCCCTGAGTCCAGGGGGGCTCATACCGCACACACTGCACCCATTTCTCCTGTTCTTACCTTTCCAGAGTCCATCGCTGACTGTGTGTGGGCCCCCTCCTCTCCTGTAGCCGTCACCACTGCTGCTAGCGAACTGAGCACTAGAGACTCTGGCACAGTGCCAGAGTCTACAGCGCTCAGAGCACAAGCAGCAGCGGTGACGGCTACGAGAGAGGAGGAGGCCCAAACATGGAGTCTCCACACAGGTCCCCTCCTCTTTAGAGACGCCCCTGGTACTACTGTGTAGCATACTTGCCTACTTTTGAAAAGTAGTTTCAGGGAGATTATAGATTGCATTCTAATGCCCGCAACGTGCCATTGTGGGGGCGTGTCACATTCCACCTAAGGGGCGTGTCTATCTCCACCTTTGGACATATCTACTGTCACTCAGGGGTGTGTCCTGCAGTAGCAGGTGAAAACTAAAGTACAAAGCGCAGTACATGGTAGACACTGACATCCCACTGACATGCTAGATGCTGACATCACAGCTACATTACCCAGCAGGGCTACACGCCGACATCACAGCTACATTACCCAGCAGGGCTACACGCTGACATCACAGCTACATTACACAGCAGAGCTAGATGCTGACATCACAGCTACATTACACAGCAGGGCTACACGCCGACATCACAGCTACATTACCCAGCAGGGCTACACGCTGACATCACAGCTACATTACACAGCAGAGCTAGATGCTGACATCACAGCTACATTACACAGCAGTGCTACACGCCGACATCACAGCTTCATTACACAGCAGGGCTACATGCCGACATCACAGCTACATTACACAGCAGAGCTAGATGCTGACATCACAGCTACGTTACCCAGCAGGGCTACACGCTGACATCACAGCTACATTACACAGCAGGGCTACACGCCGACATCACAGCTACATTACATGGCAGGGCTACACGCTGACATCACAGCTACATTACACAGCAGGGCTACATGCTGATATCACAGCTACATTACACAGCAGGGCTACACGCTGACATCACAGCTACATTACACAGCAGGGCTACACGCCGACATCACAGCTTCATTACATAGCAGGGCTACACGCCGACATCACAGCTTCATTACATAGCAGGGCTACATGCCGACATCACAGCTACATTACACAGCAGGGCTACACGCTGACATCACAGTTACATTACACAGCAGGGCTACACGCTGATATCACAGCTACATTACACAGCAGGGCTACACGCTGACATCACAGCTACATTACACAGCAAGGCTACACGCTGATATCACAGCTACATTACACAGCAGGGCTACACGCTGACATCACAGCTACATTACACAGCAAGGCTACATGCCGACATCACAGCTACATTACACAGCAGAGCTAGATGCTGACATCACAGCTACATTACCCAGCAGGGCTACACGCTGACATCACAGCTACATTACACAGCAGGGCTACACGCTGATATCACAGCTACATTACACAGCAGGGCTACACGCCGACATCACAGCTACATTACACAGCAGGGCTACACGCTGATATCACAGCTACATTACACAGCAGAGCTAGATGCTGACATCACAGCTACATTACACAGCAGTGCTACACGCCGACATCACAGCTTCATTACACAGCAGGGCTACATGCGGACATCACAGCTATATTACACAGCAGAGCTAAATGCTGACATCACAGCTACATTACCCAGCAGGGCTACACGCTGACATCACAGCTACATTACACAGCAGGGCTACACGCCGACATCACAGCTACATTACACAGCAGGGCTACATGCTGATATCACAGCTACATCACATAGCAGGGCTACACGCTGACATCACAGCTACATTACACAGCAGGGCTACACGCCGACATCACAGCTTCATTACACAGCAGGGCTACATGCCGACATCACAGCTACATTACACAGCAGGGCTACACGCTGACATCACAGCTACATTACACAGCAGGGCTACACGCTGACATCACAGCTACATTACACAGCAGGGCTACACGCTGATATCACAGCTACATTACACGGCAGGGCTACACGTCCACATCACAGCTACATTACACAGCAGGGCTACACGCTTATATCACAGCTACATTACACAGCAGGGCTAAACGCTGACATCACAGCTACATTACACAGCAGGGCTACACGCTGATATCACAGCTACATTACTCGGCAGGGCTACATGCTGATATCACAGCTACATTACACAGCAGGGCTACACGCTGACATCACAGCTACATTACACAGCAGGGCTACACGCTGATATCACAGCTACATTACACAGCAGGGCTACACGCTGACATCACAGCTACATTACACAGCAGGGCTACACGCTGATATCACAGCTACATTACACGGCAGGGCTACACGTCCACATCACAGCTACATTACACAGCAGGGCAACACGCCGACATCACAGCTACATTACACAGCAGGGGGAAATCTTCTTAGCTTAGATACATTTGACCCCAACTGACTCCATTCCTTATATACCATCATCACAGACCCATGGCCCAAATGCTGACACGGCAGAATACGGGACCTGTAAAGTAATTTGCTCGGGCAGTGGGGTACTCCGACGAAATACGGTCGGCATCTATGATTTTGGGTTGCAGTCTAGACCCCTGGGTTGGACCTGGTCGCAGTTGCATTATGTTTCTATTAAACAGCCCTCTCTATAGGGTTGCCAGATCTATAGAGGGGATGCAGTAAAAATGCTGGCGGTTGGGATCCTGGCGTTCAGGAGACTGACGCCGGAAACCAGACAGCTGGCATTATGCCGTCGTACGGCATCCTGATACCCATCCCTAATTCTCCCTCCCTCCGCAAGGGGATTCGCTGCCGGTATTCTATATGGACCTCTATAGACAAACCTACATTCAAGTGCCTGAAATTTCACAGATCAATATTATTTTACCTATAGTAAATATGAACCTGCTAGGAAATCTGTTTGTCCATGGCCATGTGCAGCAGAGGGTTAAGTGTCTGTCTCCGCTGTTGTATTTTACATAAATTATTTATACAACAGGACAAACCAGACTACAGCTGCACTAAATCTAAATGACACCCGACCAGGGTGTGTAACAATTAACATAAGATCATACACAGGGCAAAGGCAGTGACGGGATCCGGTCTGAAGATCGACAGTGTCAAGGTCGACAATGTTTAGGTCGACCACTATAGGTCGACAGTCACTAGGTCGACATGGATGGAAGGTCGACAGGGTTTCTAGGTCGACATGAGTTTTTCACATTTTTTTTCTTTTTTTTCTTTTTTCATACTTAACGATCCACGTGGACTACGATTGGAACGGTAAAGTGTGCCGAGCGAATCGGTTAGCGGAGCGAAGGCACCATGCCCGAAGCATGGCGAGCGAAGCGAGCATTGCGAGGGGACGCGGTGCACTCATTTGGGATCCCGGTCACTCTACGAAGAAAACGACACAAAAATAAAATAAAATACTCATGTCGACCTTTAGACCTGTCGACCTAGCACATGTCGACCTAGAAACCCTGTCGACCTTCCATCCATGTCGACCTAGTGACTGTCGACCTATAGTAGTCGACCTAACCATTGTCGACCTAGACACTGTCGATTTGATGAACCACACCCGGCAGTGACATAGGGTGGGGGGTGAAGAAGGTTGAGAAGATAGAGACAAGTCTGTAGACCTTAAGTGAAAGTGGAAGGGAGAAGGGGAGGAGGGGGTGCTGGCAATAACGGGAGATCGAGGATAAATACTGTGGAATGCAGGTTCTCTGAATAAGCTTGCTGCGTGTGGGCTGGAGTCTCACTGCAGTTACAGCAGTGCAGGCTGTCAGGCTTGTCTCGGGCAGTGTGAGATTGTGAGGCTGTACCTGAGCGCTGGAGGATGCAGTCCAGCTCCGGCTCCTGCCTTCACCCCCTCTCCGTAATTGTCGCAGGCGGGGGTTGGCTTGGAGGGGGGAAGGGGGGCGTGCGGTCAGGAAGGTGTCCTGTGTGGTGGTCTATTACTCCCCTGCAACTGCTCGTGCCCGCTGCTTCCTACATCTCCGCAGTGGCCGGCAAGTCACGTCACGTGTTGTCCTCTCATACAGGCTCGCCTCTGCCCCCATCGCATAAGCACTCGCGTCACGCATACGCAGTCCGAGTTCTTGAGGGGGAAGTTGGGAAACCGGGAGGATTATTTCCGTTTCCGGGACAGCGGGAGACTCCACAGTGAGCCGGGAGTCTCCCGCGGGATGCCGGAGGGTAGGCAACTATGCTGTGTAGCATAACGTGAATAATGTACTGTACATTACTGTGCTGTGTAATGTGAGTAAGGCACACTATTGTGGTGTAATTTGAATTGGGGTACTATTGAGTGTCCACGCCCTTTTTTTTGGCACACGTGCCTTTCCTATTTCAAATATGGGGGGGGGGGGGGCGCACCAGTCCTTTACTTTGCCAGTGGCGCTCGGACCCCTAAATACACCCCTGGCTAACGCCATCTTTAAATAGCGATAACTCCCGGGGCCAAGCGTAACTTGGTAAATTATGCTAACAAGCAGTCTCCATAGAAACCTATGGGGCTGCTTTTGTAAGTGAAAATGTGGTCCCTGGCTACATACATTCAGGGAAAACTTATTTTCTCTGTCATCCACTAGGGGACGCTGAAGTTCATACAGCTGGGGTGTGAAGAATAGAGACTGGAGGTGGCACAATATATGCAAATTAATTGAAGTGCACAGCTGGCTCCTCCCCCTTTACGCCCCTTTCCCTCCAGCTTGAAAAATTGTTCTCAGGAGGAAGAGGCACATGAGGAGCTCAGGCTCCTGTTAGGATTTTATTTTACTTTTAAAACAGAAGAAGTGCTTAAACCTACTCCCACCCAATTAAGGGTGAGACCACGGTTTTCAGTTACGCTGAGTAATCTGTGACCAAGATCCTGTCACAAAGGATCCGCTGATTACACAGGGAGCACAGTGAGTAATTCCTTCCCACCTGCTCCTGCAGCATCTTGGCATATAGAATAGAGCCCGGGTATCGCAGGGTCTCTCCCGGAGCAGCTAATAACCCGGCTCCCAGCAGCAGAGATCTCAACCCATCGCCTAGCAACCAGCGGCCAGTGCGGCGGTTCTAATCTGTTTAAGCGGCCTGAGATGCAATCAGTCAGGCAGCAGTGGCGGCACAAGCAGACAGAAGGTCCTTACCAAATGGGACACTTAGGGTGTGTACACACGGTGAGATCCTTGCTTTGTCCTATTTTTACTTGCGATTTCCCTTGAACTCCTCGGAGCCCAGATAGGACAGATTTTGACTAACTTTTCTTGAGATATGGACTATGTGTGCTTACGATTTTGGCTTATGTGAGATTTTGGCTTATGTGAGATGTCATTGACATGTGAGATGAACTAGATAGGACACCGATCTAGCAAGGATTGACTTGCCTGCATAGTCTATTTTTTCTTGCGATGCCGACCGTGCGGGACCGCGCATCGTCATCGAATCGGGATCGCAAGGTGACTGTCACCTTGCGATCTGCACTAACTTTTCTTCCGATTTTGACTATATAGTCAGAATCGGAAGAAAAAATCTCACCGTGTGTACACACACTTAGGCTGAGGGAGCCATGGAACGGGACCGCTCTAAGGTAGGAGCCCCTACTGGATTCATTTAGCGATTTTCCTCCCGGCGTCACTGTCATGGGCTCTACGATGTTACCTATAAATTTAAGCGGCGGCCATTTTAAGGTTAATAAGGCGCGCTCTGCAGGGGGAGGGAACTCCTCCTCACTTCTAACATAAGATTTGCCTATTCTCTTAAGGGTTCTGCTGACAGGTCCAAGCCTGAATCCTCCTGCAATTACAGCGGTGGTGTGGGGTTTGTAAATCAGATGCTGGTACATAGTACTTGTAATTTACTAGTAGACAGATCCAGCTGTGCACTCCCTATTTCCTGCTCACCTCTCTTTACAGTCTGTCTCCTTCTAGTCCAGTAGAGTGACAGGACTGTTTAGTGTGTGTGTGTGTGTGTGTGTGTGTGTGTGTGTGTGTGTGTGTGTGTGTGTGTGTGGGTTGGGGCTTCCAAACCACAATCCAAATACACAAAAACCTATTATGTGTGCACAAAATGTGACAAGAAGAGCACACGTGTGGGCAGCATCGGGATGTGCGACACATGCTTGGAAAGGAACACACAGGCTGGGGCCAGTAGTTACCCTAGTTCGTGGCAAAGTGCCTTGGCAAGTTTGTCCAAGGAGATGGTGGAATCTCGTAGGCAGCAGCAGGAATGGGCGGGATTCTCAAAAACCATGGAGGAATTTATGATAAGACTTACCCCCACGATACAGGTAGAGAGACCTGTCCAAACGGTAGTCAAAAGACCCCTTCAGGTGCTACAGGAGGAGTCGGTGGAAGAAGAAGGCATCTTGTTAGATGAGGAGGACAGGGAGTCGAGGGAGGAGATTATAGATAATTCTCTGTCAGAGGAAGATTCTGATAGGAAGGGATTAGAATCCCTTATTGATGCCGTGAAACAGGTCCTTGGCTTCAAGGAAGATGAAGTCAAGGAACCGGAGGAATTTGATCTGTTTGAGTCACAAAAACCTCTAACAGCTGTATTTCCTATACCCAAGACGCTGCAAGAACAGATGGGTCAGGCCTGGAAACAGCCCAATAAACGGTTCCAATTGCCTAAGAAATTTACAGTTAATGATCCCCTACCGACAGCGGTTATGTCAAAGTGAGAGGTCCCACCAGTGGTGGATGCTTCCCTAGGTAGATTGTCCAAGAAGACAATTTTACCTATTCCCAATGTTACTACATTGAATGATGCAACTTACCGCAGGTTGGACACAGCACTTAAGTCCATTTTTGTTGCAGCGGGAGCATCATTTAGACCAGCGCTAGTGATTGCCTAGGTTAGTAAGGCTATAGGGGCTTGGGCAAGTCAGATAGTCTGTGCGGTTTCAGAGGATGGTAACCAAGAGGAGATTTCCCGTTTAGTAGAACATATCCGTGAGTCAGCCTCCTATCTCTGCCAAGCGGCAAAAGATGCTACTAGAATAGCCTTGCATATTTCCACATCTGCAGTGTCGGCAAGGTGCATGTTATGGCTCAGAGAGTGGCAGGGGGATTCGGAATCCAAGAAGGCAGTAGAGGCCATACCGTTTGTAGGAGATGCCTTGTTTGGTCCAGAATTGGACAAATGGATCTCACAGGCTACTGTGGGAAAATCAACCTATTTGCCTACCCCATATCCAAAAGCCACATCCACGACCAGACAAGGGTATTCAGGACCAACCTTCTCTTTGTTCAGGTCACAATCCTTTCGCGCCAGAGGTAAAGGTTATGGAGGACAATCCCATGGTAATAAAGGCAGAGGACGTTCCCAGTCTACCGGCCGAAAACAGGACTCTAAGTCCGCAGAAAAGACTGTGGCAATAGTGCAGTGCCAGATCCACAATTGCCCGCACAGTGCCAGGTATACAAATGTCCCTCACAGTGCCAGGTATACAAATGCCCCTCACAGTGCCAGGTGTAGAAATGCCCCTCACAGTGCCAGGTATACAGATGTCCCCACAGTGCCAGGTATACAGATGCCCCCACAGTGCCAGGTATACAGATGCCCCCACAGTGCCAGGTATACAGATGCCCCTCACAGTGCCAGGTATACAAATGCCCCCACAGTGCCAAGTATACAAATGCCCCTCACAGTGCCAGGTGTACAAATGCCCCTCACAGTGCCAGGTATACAGATATCCCCACAGTGCCAGGTATACAGATGCCCCCCACAGTGCCAGGTATACAGATGCCCCTCACAGTGCCAGGTATACAAATGCCCCTCACAGTGCCAGGTATACAAATGCCCCTCACAGTGCCAGGTATACAGATGTCCCCACAGTGCCAGGTATACAGATGCCCCTCACAGTGCCAGGTATACAGATGCCCCCACAGTGCCAGTTATACAGATGCCCCCACAGTGCCAGGTATACAGATGCCCCCACAGTGCCAGGTATACAAATGCCCCTCACAGTGCCAGGTATACAGATGCCCCCACAGTGCCAGTTATACAGATGCCCCCACAGTGCCAGGTATACAGATGCCCCCCACAGTGCCAGGTATACAAATGCCCACCACAGTGCCAGGTATACAGATGCCCCCACAGTGCCAGGTATACAAATGCCCCCACAGTGCCAGGTATACAAATGCCCCCCACAGTGCCAGGTATACAAATGCCCCCACAGTGCCAGGTATACAAATGCCCCCACAGTGCCCCCCCCTTCCGTGCTACTTACCGCTCCTTTCGGCGGGACACGGAGGAGAGCGCGGCTATGTTGGGCGGCGGCGTGTAGGACTTGATTGGCTGCCGGTCCGCGAGCTCTGATTGGCTCACGAACCGGTGGCTGGTTTCAAGTTCTACACGCCGCTGCCGCGCTCTCCTCCCTGTCCTGACACTGACAGCTGAGACACGCTGCCGCCGGACTGAGCGGCGGCGTGTCTCACTGGAAGAAGCGGGTGGGCCGGAGCAAACGGCTTCGCGGGCCTTATACGCCCGCGGGCCGGAGGTT
Source organism: Pseudophryne corroboree (assembly GCF_028390025.1). NCBI lineage: Eukaryota > Metazoa > Chordata > Amphibia > Anura > Myobatrachidae > Pseudophryne > Pseudophryne corroboree. Next base: position 267,048,351 of record NC_086451.1, on the reverse strand, counting down.
CCCCACCCCTGTCTTAAGGCAAGGACATTGGAGTCGGCTATTCAAAAGTTGATCTCATCAGAAGTCATAGTGGGTGTGCCGGTACCACAGAGAGGATTCAAATTCTATTAAAATCTTTTTGTGGTACCCAAACCAGACGGGTCGGTCAGACCCATTCTAAATCTGAAGGTCCTAAATCAATTTCTTACATTTTATCGCTTCAAGATGGAATAGCTGGCCTGGAATGAGAGGAATTCATGATGTCGATGGACACCACACCAAGTGTATCTGAGGTTTGCGGTGGAGAAGAACCACTATCTGTCACACGCCAGAGTCGGCGTTCGCCGCGCTTACCCCTGCGTGCCTGCTGGTCTGTGTTGCGGCCTCCGCCTTCGGTGGGCCACGGGCTCCGGCGTCTGGCTGGCGTGGCTCCCGGCGGTTCTCCAGGGCAGGGGCGCCGCCATGACACCCGGCATCATGTGGGCGGGGAGCAGGTGACGTCATCAGACTGTTCCACCAATCCAGCGGTGGCGGGAGATTCAAAGTCAGACACCGGACAGAGCCTCGGCGCCTGAGTATCATCTTTCCCCTGAAGTGGATGCCAGCGCTCTTGTTCCCGGCGAGAATCTCTGAAGCTGTACTCCAGTGTCTCCGGCATTTCCAGGTGCCAGTTCGCTACATAGGTTCCAGCGTTCCCAGCGGCTGGTGTGCCTCTCTGCGTTCCAGTCACCAGTGCTCCTAGGAATCAACGTGGGCTGCGGGCCCTAATCACCGTTCTCAAGTTCTACGAATCATCAGCGTCTTAAACCACTGCACTTAAGTTCTTCAAATCATCAGCGTCTCAGTCACCGTTCTCAAGTTCTACGAATCATCAGCGTCTTAAACCACTGCACTTAAGTTCTTCAAATCATCAGCGTCTCAGTCACCGTTCTCAAGTTCTACGAATCATTAGCGTCTTAGACCACTGCACTTAAGTTCTTCAAATCATCAGCGTCTCAGTCACCGTTCTCAAGCTCTACAAATCATCAGCGTCTTAAACCACTGCACTTTAGTTCTACAAGTCATCAGCGTCTTAAACCACTGCACTTAAGTTCTTCAAATCACCAGCCTCTTAATCTCCGTTCTCAAGTTCTTTAAGTCATCTGTGTCACAACTGAGGGTTTTAGCCGACAGGAGGAAGCCTCAGTTGTAGGGGCTGAGAGGAACTTAAACCGGTGAGGTTTAATCAGACCCCTGGACATGTAAGTGTTAAAAGGAAACCCGAAGGTGTGACCATGACAACCAGGTAAAAGTAAATTAAAAGTTTATTGACAAACTCCGTGTAACAACAGACAGCAAATAATAATAATGGCAATGATAAATAATATGATTCCTGGAGCACTCTGACCATGAAATGGTTACACAGGATACTGGTAGGTAAGAACAGCTGTTACAGTCCTTAGATGGAATAACCTTACCAGGCCTGGCTGTAGTAGTGAAGATATCCAAGGAACATGCCAGTAGATGGAACAGATGAAGTTGGTAACTTGAATCAGCTGTTGTAATTGCTGAATAGAACCAGCCAGGTGGTAAGACACGGAGTGGATGCGGAATGGCATCAGCCAGATGATAAAGTCACTGTATGAATGCTGGGTGGAACCAGCCAGGTGATGAAACACGGAGTGAATATAATAAGATGCTAGGGAGCGTGGAAACAGAGGAGTTGAAGGATGATTACCGGTGGTAGTGGATACTGCTGGAAGCAGATGAAATAGCTGGAAGCTGGAAACTGGATCAGCCACGGAGGACTGCAGAGTCAGGCTGCACCGCAGGATGGTAGGCAGGTGCGGGTCTCTTTAGTGGATGCTGGAGACAGGAGCTGGAACCTGGAAACACAACCACAGGAGAGAGACTGGAACAAGGTATGACAAACAAAGCACTGACCATTTCCTGGCACAGGATACTTATACCTGCAGCAATGCAGGTATTGGCTGGGCAATTATGCAGATTTCCAGAGGCAGTGGATTGGAGGAACTGAAGCATGTGATTGAATCCAACATGGCTGCGCCCATGTTAGAACTTGGAGGGAAAACTGGTTTAGGAAACCATGTGGAAACATAACTGCAATGGCGGCGCCGGCCGCAGAGGACAGGAGACGCCAGACTGAGAAATGTATGCTGATACTCGTGGATGACAACGGAGGCCACGGCAGGCATGGAACACCACACTGACAACCTGCACCTATAACACAGGAGCGGCGGCGGAGGCCGCGGAGAACGGGAGACGCCATGCAGGATTCAAACATGGCGCCGCTGTGACAGCATCTCAACGTGACAGGAGGGATGTGCAGTATGTGGACACAGATGAGATCCGGCTTTGGAACGCTGAGCGAGCCTCAGGAGACATCTGAAAGGCAGGTAATGGCGTCCAGATACCCGGATCGTGACAGCACCCCCCCCCCCCTTTAGGAGTGGCCCCAGGACACTTCTTAGGCTTTAGAGGAAACTTCGAGTGGAAATTCCGGACCAAGGCAGGAGCATGGACATCAGACGCATTGGTCCAAGAGCGTTCTTCAGGACCATAGCCCTTCCAGTCAATAAGATACTGCAACTGACCGTAACGGAAACGTGAGTCCAGAATCTTGGCCACCTCATACTCGATTCCCCATTGAGTCTGAACTTTAGGAGTTGGAGGAAGTGCAGAATGAAACCGATTCAGGATCAGCGGTTTCAACAGGGAAACATGGAATGTCCTGGGTATTTTCAAAAAGGGAGGTAACTGGAGTCTGTAAGCAACAGGATTTATGACTTGTTCAATTTTAAAAGGACCGATGTAACGAGGAGCAAATTTCATGCTGGGAACTCTCAACCTCAAATTCTTCGTGGACAACCATACTCGATCACCGACCTTAAGAGCAGGAACCGCTCTACGCTTCCTATCGGCAAACTTCTTGTACCTAAATGAGGCTTTAAGCAGAGCTGCGCGGACATTCGTCCAGTTGTTTGAAAACTGACGCAAGGTGAAATCCACTGCTGGAACAGAAGTTGCTGGAAGCGGTTGGAATTCTGGAACCTTACGGTGAAATCCATAGTTGATGAAGAATGGTGTTGAGGAGGATGAGGAATGGTATTGAATGTTGTGGCTAAACTCGGCCCAAGGAAGGAGTTGAACCCAGTCATCTTGGGAGGAAGACACGTAAATGCGGAGGAAGGCCTCCAAGTCCTGATTCACCCTCTCGGTTTGACCATTGGTCTGAGGATGGTAAGCTGTAGAAAACTTTAACTTGACTTGGAGGGCTTGACACAAACTTCGCCAAAATTTGGCTACAAATTGTACTCCATGATCGGAGATGATCTCTTCAGGGAGACCGTGAAGTCGGAAGATCTCTTGGATAAACACTTGAGCCAACTTGGAAGCTGACGGAAGACCGGTAAGGGGTATGAAATGTGCCATCTTGGTGAACCGGTCAACTACCACCCAGATGGCATTAAACTTGTTGCATATAGGCAGATCTGTGACAAAGTCCATCGACAAATGGGTCCACGGTTGACTGGGAACAGATAATGGAACCAGTTGCCCCGCAGGCGACTGGCGGGGGACTTTGTGTTGGGCACACTTTGGGCAAGAGGCAATAAACTCCTTGACGTCCTTCTTCAGAGTTGACCACCAGTAGGTCCTAGAGATAAACTCGAGAGTTTTCTGAATGCCTGTATGTCCGGCAAAACGGGAAGCATGGGCCCAATGCATGAGCTTCTTCCTCAACACCAGCTTCACAAAACTTTTCCCTGGTGGGGGCGTAGAGTCCATCCCTACCGTGGAGAATGCCAACGGATTAATAATAGGATGCTTGTCTGAAGACTCTGGCTCGTTTTCTTGCTCCCAAGAGCGGGAAAGGGCATCGGCCTTGCGATTCTGAGAGCCCGGACAGAACTGGAGCTTAAAGTCGAACCTGGAAAAGAAAAGTGCCCATCTGGCCTGACGAGGGTTAAGACATTGTGCGCCTTTCAGGTATAAAAGATTCTTGTGGTCGGTAAGTATCGTGATTGAATGAGAAGCTCCTTCCAACAGATATCTCCACTCCTCTAGAGCAAGCTTGATGGCTAGCAACTCCTGGTCGCCAATGGCATAGTTGCGCTCTGTGGGGAGAACTTCCGGGAGAAGAAACTGCAAGGATGTAGATGGCCATCTTTAGCCCTCTGAGATAACACCGCTCCTACTCCAACGGAGGAGGCATCCACCTCTAAGATGAAAGGTGAGTCGGTGTCGGGCTGTTTCAGAACTGGTGCAGAGATGAAACGTTGTTTTAGAAGATGAAAAGCTTGCGTAGCTTCTTCAGACCACTATGACGGGTTAGCACCCTTCTTGGTTAATGCAGTGATAGGCGCCACAATGGTGGAAAAGTCTCGTATTAACTTTCTGTAATAATTGGCGAACCCTAAGAACCTCTGGACCCCTTTGAGGGTTAAGGGTATCGGCCAATTCTGGATTGCTTGTAGTTTCTCAGGATCCATCTCTAGTCCTGAACTGGACACAATGTAACCTAGAAACGGAATGGATTTAACTTCAAAGACACATTTCTCCAATTTGCAATAGAGATGATTGACACGGAGACGGGACAGAACCTCCTTTACCCAGAAACGATGTTCCTCTAGATTATTGGCAAAGATGAGGATATCGGCCCTCATTCCGAGTTGTTCGCTCGGTATTTTTCATCGCATCGCAGTGAAAATCCGCTTAGTACGCATGCGCAAAGTTCGCACTGCGACTGCGCCAAGTAACTTTACTATGAAGAAAGTATTTTTACTCACGGCTTTTTCTTCGCTTCGGCGATCGTAATGTGATTGACAGGAAATGGGTGTTACTGGGCGGAAACACGGCGTTTCAGGGGCGTGTGGCTGAAAACGCTACCGTTTCCGGAAAAAACGCAGGAGTGGCCGGAGAAACGGTGGGAGTGCCTGGGCGAACGCTGGGTGTGTTTGTGACGTCAACCAGGAACGACAAGCACTAAACTGATCGCACAGGCAGAGTAAGTCTGAAGCTACTCTGAAACTGCTAAGTAGTTAGTAATCGCAATATTGCGCATACATCGGTCGCAATTTTAAGAAGCTAAGATTCACTCCCAGTAGGCGGCGGCTTAGCGTGTGTAACTCTGCTAAATTCGCCTTGCGACCGATCAACTCGGAATGAGGGCCATCATCTAAATAAACCACGACATGGCGGTATAAGATGTCTCTGAAGATCTCATTCACGAAATGCTGGAAGACAGCTGGAGCATTGCTCAATCCGAAGGGCATGACGAGGTACTCATAATGTTCATCACGGGTGTTAAAGGCGGTCTTCCACTCGTCACCCTCACGGATCCGGATGAGATTGTAGGCACCCCTCAAATCCAACTTTGTAAAGATGGTTGCTCCGCTGACTCTATCGAAGAGCTCTGTAATCAAAGGTAAAGGATACCGGTTCTTGACGGTAATGTCGTTCAGACCTCTGTAATCGATGCACGGTCGCAGACCACCGTCTTTCATCTTAACGAAGAAGAAGCCTGCGCCAGCTGGAGAAGAAGAAGGTCGGATAAAACCTTTCGCCAGGTTCTCTTTGATGTACTCCTCCATGGAGTGCGTCTCAGGCAGAGACAACGGGTAAGTTCGGCCTCGAGGTGGAACCTTCCCTGGAATGAGATCAATTGGGCAGTCCCATTCTCTATGAGGAGGAAGGATATCAGCAGAAGCTTTACTGAACACGTCCGTGTAGTCTTGATATGGAGGAGGTGGAACATCAGACGACCTGGGGAAAGAAGAACAAACAGGAAGCACTTTGAACAAACAAGTCTTTGCACAGGAGGGACCCCATGCTAGTATTTGCGTAGTCGTCCAGTCAATCGACGGATTGTGGAGACGGAGCCATGGAAGGCCCAAAACCACTGGATGTGTGGCTCTTGGAATCACTAAAAAGGAAATAAATTCTGAATGAATAACTCCTACTCTCAGATGAACTGGTAGAGTCCTTAAAGAAATAACTGCGTCAAAAATCTTGCTGCCATCTACTGCAGTTAAGGAGATGGACGAAGGAAGTCTCTCGGTGGGTAGGGACCACCGTTTAACATAAGCTTCGGTTATGAAATTCCCAGCTGCTCCGGAATCAAGGAGGGCAATGACGTTCCTGTAACGTTGAGCAATTTGGAGCGAGACTGGGAGATTACAATCATGAGGAGATGGAGAGGAGATCATTACTCCTAGCCGGCCCTCTCCTTGGCGAGCTAGGATTTGGAGTTTCCCGGACGTTTGGGACAGGCATTGATAATGTGAGACGGAGCTGCACAATAGAGACAGAGAGACTCAGAGAGACGTCTTCGGCGCTCAGCGGGAGATAGACGGGAACGGCCAATTTGCATGGGCTCATCCTTGGATGGAGACGGTTGACGAAGAGGAGGAGCAGAAGATTTTGGAGCAGACGATCTTCCTCGCTCGGTTGCTCTCTCTCTGAAATGTAGATCAACCTTCGTGCAAAGAGAAATTAGCTCATCCAACTTAGAGGGCAAGTCTCTGGTAGCTAACTCATCCTTGATGCGTTCTGATAAGCCATGCCAGAATGCAGCATACAGGGCCTCGTCATTCCATGCCAGTTCAGATGCCAGGATTTTGAACTGTATGAGATACTGTCCCACAGTACGTGTTCCCTGGCGTAAACGGAAAATCTCAGATGAAGCAGAGGTTACCCGGCCTGGCTCGTCGAAGATGCGCCTGAATGTTGCCACAAAGTCCGTATAGGAGGACAGCAGGGGATCAGACTTCTCCCATAAAGGTGATGCCCAGTCAAGGGCTGAGCCGCTGAGAAGGGAAATGATATAGGCAATTTTAGTACGGTCACTGGGGAAATTGCCAGGCTGAAGCTCAAAGTGGATTTCGCATTGGTTAAGAAATCCCCTGCAGAACCTTGGAGATCCATCAAATTTTGCTGGCGTTGGGAGATGAAGACGTGGAATGGAAATGGGTAAGGTGGGTGGGGTTACAGCTGGTGTCACTGTTGTGGACGCACCGGACGCGCCAGGTCCACGGAGGGTCGTTTGAATCCCGTCCAGCCGCGTAGAGAGATCCTGGAGACAGCGGATGATGTGGCCTTGTGCAGCCTCCTGATGTTCAAGTCGGGCTGCCAGTTCTTGCATTGGCCTGGCCGCTTGATCCTGGTCTCCGGCAGGATTCATATGGTCAGTGCTTACTGTCACAACTGAGGGTTTTAGCTGACAGGAGGAAGCCTCAGTTGTAGGGGCTGAGAGGAACTTAAACCGGGGAGGTTTAATCAGACCCCTGGACATGTAAGTGTTAAAAGGAAACCCGAAGGTGTGACCATGACAACCAGGTAAAAGTAAATTAAAAGTTTATTGACAAACTCCGTGTAACAACAGACAGCAAATAATAAAAATGGCAATGATAAATAATATGATTCCTGGAGCACTCTGACCATGAAATGGTTACACAGGACACTGGTAGGTAAGAACAGCTGTTACAGTCCTTAGATGGAATAACCTTACCAGGCCTGGCTGTAGTAGTGAAGATATCCAAGAAACATGCCAGTAGATGGAACAGATGAAGCTGGTAACTTGAATCAGCTGTTGTAATTGCTGGATAGAACCAGCCAGGTGGTAAGACACGGAGTGGATGCGGAATGGAATCAGCCAGATGATAAAGTCACTGAATGAATGCTGGGTGGAACCAGCCAGGTGATGAAACACGGAGTGAATATAATAAGATGCTAGGGAGCGTGGAAACAGAGGAGTTGAAGGATGATTACCGGTGGTAGTGGATACTGCTGGAAGCAGATGAAATAGCTGGAAGCTGGAAACTGGATCAGCCACGGAGGACTGCAGAGTCAGGCTGCACCGCAGGATGGTAGGCAGGTGCGGGTCTCTTTAGTGGATGCTGGAGACAGGAGCTGGAACCTGGAAACACAACCACAGGAGAGAGACTGGAACAAGGTATGACAAACAAAGCACTGACCATTTCCTGGCCCAGGCACAGGATACTTATACCTGCAGCAATGCAGGTATTGGCTGGGCAATTATGCAGATTTCCAGAGGCAGTGGATTGGAGGAACTGAAGCATGTGATTGAATTCAACATGGCTGCGCCCATGTTAGAACTTGGAGGGAAAACTGGTTTAGGAAACCATGTGGAAACATAACTGCAATGGCGGCGCCGGCCGCAGAGGACAGGAGACGCCAGACTGAGAAATGTATGCTGATACTCGTGGATGACAACGGAGGCCGCGGCAGGCATGGAACACCAGACTGACAACCTGCACCTATAACACAGGCGTGGCGGCGGAGGCCGCGGAGAACGGGAGACGCCATGCAGGATTCAAACATGGCGCCGCTGTGACAGCATCTCAGCGTGACAGGAGGGATGTGCAGTATGTGGACACAGATGATATCCGGCCTTGGAACGCTGAGCGAGCCACAGGAGACATGTGAAAGGCAGGTAATGGCGTCCAGATACCCGGATCGTGACAATCTGTGTCTTTAACCACCGTTTACAAGTTCTTCAAATCATCAGTGTCTTTTAACATCGTTCACAATTTCTTTAGTCACCAGTATCTTTAACATTGCTCACAAACCCTTCAATGGGCCTGGACATTCCCTCATAAGTTCCCTTTATGCTATATGACTTTGAGTTGTTCTTTTCCTGCAATAAAGCTCTTCAATATTTCACCAAACCTTACTGTCAGAGTCCTGTATGAAGAAATCCTATATCAGGTCACCCCTGTTCCGGCCCAGTTGTGGTTCCTCTTCCCAACCATCAGAAGAATCCCCGAGTTCACAACACCCTCAATCTAGGTCAGTGACAGTATACTCAGGCCCCATGGACCCGGGGAATCGGAACCCAGAGGCAAGCACCATGCAGGACCTGGTTTCCCGAGTACAGAGTCAGGAAGCAGCACAGAATCAGGTGATGCATTATCTCCAGGAATTATCTGGCCGGCTGGATCAAATCCAGACTTCTCTGGTTTCAGCTCCAGTTCCAGTATCCGCTCCAGTGGTTGTCTCTAGCAATGTTCCGTCCTTGTCTGGAACCAGGTCACGCCTTCAGCTTCATACTCCTCCTAGTTATAACGGGGATCCAAAGAATTACCGTGGTTTCCTCAATCAGTGTGAGGTACATTTCGAACTCCTTTCACATAACTTTCCTACTGATCGGTCTAAAGTGGCATACATTATCTCTTTGCTTGAGGGTTCAGCGTTGGAGTGGGTGTCACCGTTATGGGAGCGATCAGATCCGTTGGTTTCTAGTTATACCAACTTCATCATGTCATTCCGAAGGATCTTTGATGAGCCCGGCAGGACGACCGCTGCCTCTGCTGACTTGCTCCATGTTCGACAAGGCTCTCGTTCAGTGGGACAGTATGTGATTCATTTTCAAACCATAGCTTCAGAACTGTGCTGGAATAATGATGCCCTTCGGGCTGCTTTTTGGAATGGGCTCTCTGATCGTTTAAAGGACGAGTTGATCACTAGAGATCTGCCAGATTCCTTGGAACAGTTGATCTCACTCTGTGTAAAGGTGGATCTTCGCATGCAGGAACGAGGTGGTGAACGTAGTCGGTCAGATCGGTCAAGATTCCGATCTCTTCCATCTAAGCAAACAGTTATTCCGAGTCCAGACGAACCCATGCAGATTAATCGGTCTCGGCTGTCCCCAGAAGAACGTCAGCGTCATCTTGAGGGTAGACTCTGCGTCTACTGTGGAGCTGCGGATAATTTTCTCAAGTTTTGCAAGTCTCGCCCGGGAAACGGGCAGTCCTAGCTTGTTCTGGAGAAGTCGAGCTAGGGGTTTCTTCTCAATCTTCTCCGGCCGTGGACTGTTTACTCTCCGTGTCTCTGTTTTCTGAGTCAGTAGTCAAAACCATTAAGGCACTCTTGGACTCAGGGGCTGCGGGGAATTTTATTTCCCTTTCCTGTGCCCAGAATCTGGGTTTACAGTTACGGTCGGTCGAACGACCTATTACGTTGACTGCTATTAATGGTACCCAAATTTCTAATGGTCTGATTTCAAGTTGTACAATGCCAATCAAGCTGCAAGTGGGAGCTTTGCATCAAGAACATCTGGAGTTCCTTGTGATTCGGGAGATGCCTCACGATCTCGTTCTTGGTCTTCCTTGGCTCAAGCTTCACAACCCTCACGTCGACTGGAGGTCGACACAGATAATTTCTTGGAGTCCATTTTGTCATTCAAATTGTCTCACTCCTGTCTACCCGCTCCGTGTATCTTCCAAGTCGGATGAAGGGCTTATTCCAGAGGTTTATTGGGAGTTTTCAGATGTGTTCTCGGAACAGGCGGCCGATCAGTTACCACTGCATAGACCCTGGGACTGTCCTATTGAGCTCATTCCGGGGAAAATGCCACCTCGGGGTCGCACTTATCCTTTATCAGTACCCGAGACTCAAGTTATTTCGGAATATATCAAGTCTAATCTGCAGAAAGGATTCATCCACCCCTCTACTTCCCCGGCGGGAGCAGGTTTCTTTTTTGTGAAGAAAAAGGACGGAGGCCTGAGGCCATGTATCGACTATCGTGGTCTAAATGATGTCACCATTAAGAATAAGTATCCTTTGCCGCTCATCACGGAGCTTTTTGATAGAGTTCGCGGAGCCCGAGTCTTCACCAAGCTCGATTTAAGGGGAGCTTATAATTTGATACGTATCCGACAGGGGGACGAATGGAAGACGGCCTTCAATACTAGGGACGGGCATTATGAGTATATGGTAATGCCGTTCGGCCTCAGCAACGCCCCCGCCGTCTTCCAGGGATTCATTAATGAAAACCTTCGGGATATGTTATACCTAAATGTGGTATATTTGGATGACATTCTGATATTTTCTAAGAATCTCACTGAGCACAGAGTACAGGTTAAAGAGGTACTTCTTCGATTGCGAGAGAACAATCTATACGGCAAGATTTCCAAGTGTACCTTTGAGGTCCCTTCGATTCCATTTCTTGGTTACATCATTTCGGGCACGGAGCTTCGTATGGATCCGGAGAAACTCTCTGCCATTCGGGACTGGACTCAGCCTCTTTCCTTAAAAGCGGTGCAATGATTTCTGGGGTTTGCAAATTACTACCAGAAATTCATAAAGGGTTTCTCTACCATTGTGGTGCCTATTACTGCCTTAACCAAGAAGGGGGCTGACCCAAGCCATTGGTCCTCTGAAGCTGTAGCAGCGTTCGCTCAGTTGAAGGCAGCCTTTATGACCGCTCCGGTACTTCAGCAACCAGACTTTTTAAAACCATTCTTTTTGGAGGTTGATGCTTCTACGGTAGGCATTGGTGCCGTGCTTTTGCAGTACGCTCCAGATGGGAAGTTACATCCATGTGGTTTCCATTCTCGCAAGTTCTCTCCTGCTGAACGAAATTACACCATTGGAGACAAAGAGCTTTTGGCAATAAAATCTGCCTTGGAAGAATGGAGATATCTTTTGGAAGGTGCTAAACACCTAATTACGATTTTCACTGATCACAAGAATTTGCTGTATCTCAAGACGGCGCAGTGCTTGAATCCCCGTCAAGCTAGATGGGCGCTCTTCTTTGCCCGATTTTCGTTTGTCATTAAGTATCGGGCTGGAACTTTTAACACCAAGGCTGATGCCCTATCCCGTTCCTTAACGGCTTCAGATGAGGAGAATTCCGTTGAAAAGGCTTTGATTCTCAGTCCAGTTTCTATTTCAGCGGCTCCCACCGGTTGGGCCCTCCTCCTGGAAGAATGTCTGTGCAAGCTAAATTTTGACCAAGATTGTTGCAGTGGGCTCACGTTTCCAAGTTTTCCGGTCATCCTGGAGTTCAAAAGATGTGGGAATTTCTATGAAGATCTTACTGGTGGGACACTATGAAGAAGGATGTTCAAGATTATGTCAACTCGTGTCCTCAATGTGCTCAGCACAAAATTCTTCGTCTGCCTCCTGCGGGGTTGCTGCACCCATTGTCCATTCCTAAGAGGCCTTGGACCCATATCTCTATGGACTTTGTTACTGAACTGCCCCTCTCTAAGGGTCATAACACCGCCTGGGTAATTATTGACCGTATCTCTAAGATGGCACATTTTGTTCCGTTGACCGGGTTACCATCAGCTTCTAAGTTGGCTTTGTTATTTATCCGGGAACACTTCCGCCTGCACGGGTTACCTCTGGAAATAGTCTCTGACCGGGGGGTACAGTGTACTGCAAGATTCTGGAGAGCCCCCTGTACGGCCTTACAAATAAAACTCAAGTTTTCATCCACTTACCATCCACAAACCAATGGGCAAACTGAACGCGTCAATCAAGATTTAGAGACTTTTCTCCGTGTTTATTTCTCCCCCTCGCAAGATAATTGGGTGGAGCTGTTGCCTTGGGCCGAGTTTGCCCATAATCATCTATACCACTCTTCGACTGGTAAGTCTCCATTTTTTATTAATTATGGATTTCATCCCCAAGTTCCAGAATTACCCATTTGTCCTCCGGACAAAGTTCCTGCTGCAGTCTCTACTCTCCGGCACTTCAGTCAAATCTGGAGTCGAGTTCATGCTAACCTCAAGAGAGTCTCCGGCCGCTATAAGTTCTTTGCGGATAGGAAGTGACGGGCAGCTCCTCAATACAAGGTTGGTGACAGGGTATGGCTCTCTACCCGCAATCTCCGTTTAAAGGTGCCCACTATGAAGTTCGCTCCGAGGTTCATTGGTCCTTACCCCGTGTTACAAGTCCTGAATCCGGTTGTTTGCAAATTGGGATTGCCTTCCCATCTCCGGATACCAAATTCCTTTCATGTCTCTCTTCTTCGCCCTCTTGTTTTGAACCGGTTTCATTCCAAGTCCCCAAGGCCAACCTCTGCAGAGGCTGAAGATGGTACGGACTTTGAAATCAAAGCTATTCTTGACTCTCGCTATCTTCACAAGAATCTACAGTATTTGGTGGAATGGAAAGGTTTTGGCCCAGAGGAAAGGAGCTGGGTCAAGGCTACTGAAGTTACGGCTCCCCGACTGGTGCGGATCTTCCATTCCAGACATCCAACAAAACCTGGAAAGTGTCCAGGGGCCACTCCTGGAGGAGGGGGTACTGTCACACGCCAGAGTCGGCGTTCGCCGCGCTTACCCCTGTGTGCCTGCTGGTCTGTGTTGCGGCCTCCGGCTTCGGTGGGCCACGGGCTCCGGCGTCTGGCTAACGCGGCTCCCGGCGGTTCTCCAGGGCAGGGGCGCCGCCATGACACCCGGCATCACGTGGGCGGGGAGCAGGTGACGTCATCAGACTGTTCCGCCAATCCAGCGGTGGCGGGAGATTCAAAGTCAGACACCGGACAGAGCCTCGGCGCCTGAGTATCGTCTTTCCCCTGAAGTGGATGCCAGCGCTCTTGTTCCCGGCGAGAATCTCTGAAGCTGTACTCCAGTGTCTCCGGCATTTCCAGGTGCCAGTTCGCTGCATAGGTTCCAGCGTTCCCAGCGGCTGGTGTGCCTCTCTGCGTTCCAGTCACCAGTGCTACTAGGAATCAACGTGGGCTGCGGGCCCTAATCACCATTCTCAAGTTCTACGAATCATCAGCGTCTTAAACCACTGCACTCAAGTTCTTCAAATCATCAGCGTCTCAGTCACCGTTCTCAAGTTCTTTGAATCATCAGCATCTTAAACCACTGCACTTAAGTTCTTCAAATCATCAGCGTCTCAGTCACCGTTCTCAAGTTCTACGAATCATCAGCGTCTTACACCACTGCACTTAAGTTCTTCAAATCATCAGCGTCTCAGTCACCGTTCTCAAGTTCTACAAATCATCAGCGTCTTAAACCACTGCACTTTAGTTCTACAAATCATCAGCATCTTAAACCACTGCACTTAAGTTCTTCAAATCACCAGCGTCTTAATCTCCGTTCTCAAGTTCTTTAAGTCATCTGTGTCTTTAACCACCGTTTACAAGTTCTTCAAATCATCAGTGTCTTTTAACATCGTTCACAATTTCTTCAGTCACCAGTATCTTTAACATTGCTCACAAACCCTTCAATGGGCCTGGACATTCCCTCATAAGTTCCCTTTATGCTATATGACTTTGAGTTGTTCTTTTCCTGCAATAAAGCTCTTCAATATTTCACCAAACCTTACTGTCAGAGTCCTGTATGAAGGAATCCTATATCAGGTCACCCCTGTTCCGGCCCAGTTGTGGTTCCTCTTCCCAACCATCGGAAGAATCCCAGAGTTCACAACACCCTCAATCTAGGTCAGTGACAGTATACTCAGGCCCCATGGACCCGGGGAATCGGAACCCAGAGGCAAGCACCATGCAGGACCTGGTTTCCCGAGTACAGAGTCAGGAAGCAGCACAGAATCAGGTGATGCATTATCTCCAGGAATTATCTGGCCGGCTGGATCAAATCCAGACTTCTCTGGTTTCAGCTCCAGTTCCAGTATCCGCTCCAGTGGTTGTCTCTAGCAATGTTCCGTCCTTGTCTGGAACCAGGTCACGCCTTCAGCTTCATACTCCTCCTAGTTATAACGGGGATCCAAAGAATTGCCGTGGTTTCCTCAATCAGGGTGAGGTACATTTCGAACTCCTTTCACATAACTTTCCTACTGATCGGTCTAAAGTGGCATACATTATCTCTTTGCTTGAGGGTTCAGCGTTGGAGTGGGTGTCACCGTTATGGGAGCGATCAGATCCGTTGGTTTCTAGTTATACCAACTTCATCATGTCATTCCGAAGGATCTTTGATGAGCCCGGCAGGATGACCGCTGCCTCTGCTGACTTGCTCCATGTTCGATTAAGTCAATTGATTTTAGATTCTGTCATAATCCTAATGAAGGAATAACAGCTGTTTGGCAATAAGTAATAATAGAAACAAATCAAAGGATATACCAGGGTAAAGAAAGAAAAGGATAGGAACAAATGGTGATGCTGCTGTTGGAGTCACATACCACACATCATATGCAATGATTGATGTTCTACAACACTGAGTATTCCCTGTGAGTCTCCACCTCAGGTACTAACTCAGCCCACACTGTTTCGCTTCCAAGATCGGACGAGATCGGGCATTAGCAGTGTGGTTTGATAGTAGAAGGATTTGGTCAGACGTCCAATGAGAGTGCACCTATATAGGGGGGGATAATTAGCTGGGTCTTATAGATATAGTGTGGATCTGCTTTTTGTGTTAGGCAGGAGACATCAAGTCCCACACCGGTGGTATTGTGTCCCTGGATCACAAATGAGAGTCCACGAAAAAGGAAGATATATGGATTTATGAGAAAAAAACGAAGATATATAGATTTATGGAAAAAAAAAAAAAAAAAAACCCTAAAAAGGATAATGGAGATCAATTAGGCTGTAGTTATTAGGAACGGGTGATAAAAATTACCCGTCCGTATAGATACAAATGGATAAAGAAACACGGATCAAAATTTTTTTTTATATATATGTGTACATTGGTACTGGTGTAAGGAACAGAAAATATGTCAAAGATAATTGTAGATACAAATAAATAGTACTGGTATATGCAATGAAATAATCACTAGTGACATGGGTGTCATTAGAAACACTTTGTGTGAATTGGAGCTGTTATAATCATTAGGATATAGGGAAATAGACATGAAATTCTCATATAACCCATGCAGCAATATGACAACAGGATCTGCAGGAGGAAAGTCAAAGAAGAATGCAGTATTTCTTTCCTATAAAATGCAGTTTTTAATCCTGATGCAATAAACTAAGATGCATAAGCCTGGAAAAAGGCATAAATGAAGCTGCACGGATATAGATACAATTTCTATGACAGCTGGGCAAAAATTAGCCCAAAATGGCAGGATGGAATGATCTGACCTGAGGCTAGGAGTGAATCACTTGCAGTTGGACAAAACAGGACCCATTGGAATGGAAAACATGTTTCACCCCTGTGGGGCTTGCTCACTTCCTGGGTCTGTGTGTGAAAAGCTAGGAGATTTATACCTCCTGATTAGGACTGTATCCAATGAAAAAGGAGGCTGGGTAATTGGTGTGAGTGGATGCTGTGAACAGCTGATATCTGCAGCCAGGGGAAGTGCTGGGACGGAAAGGGAACACTGAGGTCCGCGGCGCCATTTTGGAAGAGGGCAGTTAGCCCTTAGTTGTATGGCCATGGTTCTATAATGATGAAAATATAAATAAAATAAAAATAAATGAACGAAGAACAGACCTGGTGTGCAGTGTGCGATAGGTCTGCGACTGGACTGTATATGAAAATGGACCTGAAAAAAGGAGTCCATTGCTTGCGGCCACGTGATCGCAGCAGTCTGCAGTGACTGACATGGCCTGACCCTCTGCCCTGTCAGCATTCACCGGGCAGCGTACATATAGGCGATTAGTGCGCCTTCAGATATAATAGCTGTCAGCGGTGTTTTTAGGTCCAAAAGGACGGAACAAAAACCGCCATTTTGGAATGGGGCAGATATGCCTTCGCCGAGCGACCAATGGGATACAGTTAGTGGGCTGGTTCAATGCGACCGCCGGGCAAAGTGTATAAGTAAATTAGTGCACCTGCTGAGATGATAGCTGTAGGCGGACTAGGGGGAAAAAAAACATTATCGACCATTTTAGAGTGGGGCAATTATGCCCTTGTATGCTATTAGGATATTATTGATAAGCAGATTGGATATGGCATAAGATGTGGTATATATGGGTATGTTGGGGATGTGGGATGTGAAGGGATGTGACTATGGAAGTAGATGGACGGTTGTGATTGGCGATGGTAGTGACATGGGATTGTTTAGGCTGCGATTTGGGACGTGAAGTAAAGGAACGGATAGACTGGTGATGTGTGCCATGGTGTGTGCATGATTTGGTTGGGGCAAGTGAGTTGACAGGTGGGATGGGCTGTGGAGCGAAGGAAAATGGATAGGTATATGGGGAGGGAAATGGGGGGGGGGAAAGGGGGGGGGTTGTGTTTTGGTTGGTGGGTGGGGGTAGGGGGGGGGGTTATTGTTTAGGGGGGAGAAAAGGGGGGTGGGGGGGGGTTTGGTATACGGGTTAGGGGGTGGGAGGGGGGGTGTTATGGGGGGTAGGAGGGTTTGTTTATTTTGTAGGGGGGGGGTGTTTTAAGTAAGTTTTTATGGGGGGGGGGGAAAGAAGGGGGGGGGTGGGGAAATTGGGGAGTGGGGGAGTGAAAGTGGGAGGGAGGCGCTGGGTATTAATGGTGGGCTGGGTGGGTGGGTTGGAGTGTGGGGGAAAGGGGAATTAATTAGGGGGGATTTAGGGTGTTAAACGGGGGGAAAAAAAGGGGGAGGAGAGGGAAGTGAGGTTAGGGGAATAGTGCGGGGGGCTAGTGGGATGAGGTGGTTAGAAATTGTGACAAATGAACATAAAAGCGGGTTAGAAATATTAAAATACCAAATTGTGGTAACTGATTACTAGATGTGTTGATGGGGTGTAGGTTTTACAAGAAAGCCCCATAATTGATATTCTCATTGAGTCCCAATGGTTTTAGGCTGCCCAGACGGAAAATCCATTCGCTCTCTCTTTTTAATAGTTCTTGAGTAATATCACCTCCACGGATGCCCAACTTAATAAGATCAAGACAAAAAACTTTCAGATCCTTGGTTGATCCTTTATGAGTGGAGTAGAAGTGTCTGGCGACTGAAGTAAGTTGTTTCATTCTGGTGATATCGTGTTGAGCATTCCTGATATTTCCCATGTGTTCTAAAATCCTCTCCTTCAATTTTCTGGTGGTCATGCCTATATATTTGAGGTCACAGCTGCAGGTTAGACAATAAATTACTGTCTGTGAGTTGCAGTTAAAGAAATGTTGTATCTTGACCGATTGTCCATATCTATCAGTAACTGCATTGTTACGTAGAATATGTGGACATAATTTGCAGTGACCACAGGGGAAGGTACCAGTTGTCTGCGGTTTTTTGGAGGTGGAAGTCATGAAGTGACTGCGGACCACATGATCCTTGATATTTTTTGACCTGCGCCAGCTCATTTGAACTGGAGTATTGGCGTATGGTGCCAGGTCCGGATCTAATTGTAATACCGGTAGATGCTTGGATATGGCGTTTTGAAGCATTCGCCATTCTGGGCAAAAGGTGCCAATAAACCTGATGTTTTCTTCTTGTACGGGTTTTTCCTTGATTTTTCTGAAAATGAGATCTTCTCTTTTGATCGTCTTAGTGGCTGAATAGGCACGTTTGAGCGAACGTTTGCTGTAGCCTCTGGTCAGAAGACGATTGGTTAGTTCCCAGCTTTTCTTGTGAAATACCGAGTCTTCCGAGCAGTTCCTTCTTAGACGCAGGTACTCCCCCTTGGGAATGTTTTCAATTGTTGGGGGAAAATGTGAACTAGTTTGGTGGAGAAGGCTGTTGGTTGCCGTTTCTTTGCGGTATAGTTCAGTTGCCAAAAAACCTGTGTTGGATTTGTAGATATTGAGATCCAGAAAGGGGACCGTTTCTGAGCTGATGGTGTATGTGAGTACTATATTGAGATCATTAGTGTTGAGCAATTTGATGAATTCTGTTAGTAGTTCTTTGTTACCATCCCAAATGATGAAAATGTCGTCAATGTAGCGAAGCCACATGACGATGTGTGAGATGTATTTTTCATTGGCAGAGTTGAAGACGGTACAATGTTCCCACCATCCAAGGAAAAGGTTGGCATAAGTGGGCGCACAAGCTGCGCCCATTGCTGTCCCTCTTATTTGTAGGTAAAATTGATCTTTGAAGACAAAGTAATTTTTGGCAAGAACAAAGTGAAGTAACTGTTGGAGAAAGTTGGAGAAATCACTTTCTCCTCCTTGATCAAGAAAAAATTTAACTGCTGTGAGGCCATGGTGATGGCTAATGCTCGTGTATAGGGCCTCCACATCACACGTCACCAGCAAGAAATTATTTTCAAAATGTATATCATGAATTTTTCTTAGAAGGTCTG
Source organism: Pseudophryne corroboree (assembly GCF_028390025.1). NCBI lineage: Eukaryota > Metazoa > Chordata > Amphibia > Anura > Myobatrachidae > Pseudophryne > Pseudophryne corroboree. The sequence continues at coordinate 267,029,498 of NC_086451.1, read as the reverse complement.
CTGTGTCTTGTAAGTATGATGGTAATGAGAGTACAAATTCTCGGAGATGTAGGTCAAGGAATCGACTGGGTTTTTCCAAAAGTCCTCCGTTACCTGACATAATTGGTCTGCCAGGGGGATGTTCTACGTCCTTATGTATTTTGGGTAATAGATAGAATGTGGGTGTTTTTGGATTTTGAACTGTTAGGTATTTGAATTCTTGTTGTGTGATAGTACCTCTTGTTGCTGTGTCCTGAATCAGGTGGTTATAAGACTGAAGGAAATCCGAAGTGGGATTGCCCAAAAGCTTCTTATAACAAGTGGTATTGTCTAATTGGCGTTGAGCTTCCGTGATATACATTTGCTGTGGCCAAATGACAATATTGCCCCCCTTGTCTGATGGTTTGATGATAACGTCCCTCCAGCTTTGAAGTTCTTGTAATGCCCTTCTCTCATGGAATTTGAGATTGGAGGGGAAACGATGTATGTTCTTCTTAGTCTGGGTATATATGTTATCAAATTCTTTGGAGACTAAGTTAAGAAAGACTCGAATTTCGGGGCTGTTCTGATCCGGAGGGAAAAAGGAGGACTTGGGTCTACATGTAGGTCTAGAGGTAGAGGCTTCATTATCTGCTGATTCCATTTGGAGATCTTCTAGAATGGTAAGGGCGTTGAGGTCCTCCATGGATAAATCGGGATCAGGTGTATTGGCAAAATTTCTATTTTTTGAGAAAAATTTCTTCAGGAGGAGTTTTCTACCATAAAGTCGAAGGTCTTTTTCCCACATAAATCGGTCAAAAGATCGGGAAGGTGAGAAAGAGAGTCCCTTGGTAAGTATGGTCATATGATCTGAAGATAAGATTTTGTCAGATAAATTGATGACTTGTAATTGGCCTGTGGAGGCCAGATCTACCGTGTTGTCTTTCTCTGTCTCACAGGATATCTCGGGTTCCGGGGTATATCCCAATCTGAGTTTCTTGGGTTGTCTCTTCTGTCCCCCTCGCCTTGTCTTCCTCGTGATTTGAGGCGGCCTCTCCCTCTCTGGCCTCGTTCTAAAAAACGTGGGGAGAATTCTTCAGTGTCTTCTCGATCAAAGTTTTCACTAGCCGAGTCGCCGCTATTTGAGGATTCGAATTCTGATAGTGTGGGGTCCTCCCGTGTTTTTTTACTGTTGTTCCTGTTGTTAGGGGGTGGCGGGTTCCACCTGAAAACGTCTCCTTTGGAAAAGTCTCTCTTATCCCGCATAAACTTTCCTCGTTTACGGTCTACAATGTTGCGTTCATAGTTGTCGATCTCTTTTTTGAATTTTTCAAAGGCAGTCTGAAAATTCAAATCCTTTTCCCAAGTCTCCAGGGTCTTTCCCAAATCTGCGATTTCTTTTTCCACCTGATCAATTACTAGAGTGTCGTGTTTTATTAGTATGTGTAATAATTCGTTAGAACATTTCAGAAGGGCTGTTTCCCATTCTGTTTTTAAATTGTCCGTCGCGAGCGGAAAAGAGGGGAAGATCTTGGGTCTTAGGCCTCTTGGTGCAATTTTATGTTTTACATAATTTTCTAGAGTGGTTACATCCCACAATAGGCGAACTCTTCTCTGTAAGTTCTTCTGTAATTTGGAAAAACTTGTTTTCCAATCACTGCTTAAAGAGGTTGGTTCCGATGTCTCAGAAAATGGATCACCAAAATTGTCCAGGTTTTGGCGTCTTGTTAATTCATTTTTTAGGGAAAATGTGGTCATAATTGAGTATGATATTGTCGTAAGTAGATGTCCACAGTGCAAGGGTGAATGAGAATTATTTTTTGTTTTTTATTTTTGGGGATCACGGGGCAAAAAAGGTTAATAAGTGTGAGAATAGAAAATGATAATGGACCGTGCCTATGGGTCAGAGGCTGATGTATTCACCAGCATAGAATAATACTGTTACACAAAGGGGGCGACCCGGCACCGGTCTAAAAATAGTTTTTGATTACAGAAAAACCAAATTTGGACAATTTTCAAGTAAAATCTTTAATATAATGTCCAGTTTGGGGGTGCGCCCAGAGCCAGTGACATATGCATAAACAAAAGGGAGAAAGAAGAAGGCTCTTGTGTGGGCGCACTCATTAATGGTAGTTAAATAACTAGAATGAATAACACTAGGTTGATTAGTCAGCAGATAAAACAAAATTTATTTGGAAATATTAAGAATATAATTGCCCCTGGTTGAGGAGATGTGAATGATCCCAGATAAAAATGTTCTGGTCCTGCCTCAGGAAATGAGATGGAGAGGGGTAGAGACACTGCAAGTCATAAACCCTTTCTCACCCGGCCAGTACAGATGATCTGTATTAATGAGATCAATTAAGTCAATTGATTTTAGATTCTGTCATAATCCTAATGAAGGAATAACAGCTGTTTGGCAATAAGTAATAATAGAAACAAATCAAAGGATATACCAGGGTAAAGAAAGAAAAGGATAGGAACAAATGGTGATGCTGCTGTTGGAGTCACATACCACACATCATATGCAATGATTGATGTTCTACAACACTGAGTATTCCCTGTGAGTCTCCACCTCAGGTACTAACTCAGCCCACACTGTTTCGCTTCCAAGATCGGACGAGATCGGGCATTAGCAGTGTGGTTTGATAGTAGAAGGATTTGGTCAGACGTCCAATGAGAGTGCACCTATATAGGGGGGGATAATTAGCTGGGTCTTATAGATATAGTGTGGATCTGCTTTTTGTGTTAGGCAGGAGACATCAAGTCCCACACCGGTGGTATTGTGTCCCTGGATCACAAATGAGAGTCCACGAAAAAGGAAGATATATGGATTTATGAGAAAAAAACGAAGATATATAGATTTATGAAAAAAAACAAAAAAAAAAAACCCTAAAAAGGATAATGGAGATCAATTAGGCTGTAGTTATTAGGAACGGGTGATAAAAATTACCCGTCCGTATAGATACAAATGGATAAAGAAACACGGATCAAAATTTTTTTTTATATATATGTGTACATTGGTACTGGTGTAAGGAACAGAAAATATGTCAAAGATAATTGTAGATACAAATAAATAGTACTGGTATATGCAATGAAATAATCACTAGTGACATGGGTGTCATTAGAAACACTTTGTGTGAATTGGAGCTGTTATAATCATTAGGATATAGGGAAATAGACATGAAATTCTCATATAACCCATGCAGCAATATGACAACAGGATCTGCAGGAGGAAAGTCAAAGAAGAATGCAGTATTTCTTTCCTATAAAATGCAGTTTTTAATCCTGATGCAATAAACTAAGATGCATAAGCCTGGAAAAAGGCATAAATGAAGCTGCACGGATATAGATACAATTTCTATGACAGCTGGGCAAAAATTAGCCCAAAATGGCAGGATGGAATGATCTGACCTGAGGCTAGGAGTGAATCACTTGCAGTTGGACAAAACAGGACCCATTGGAATGGAAAACATGTTTCACCCCTGTGGGGCTTGCTCACTTCCTGGGTCTGTGTGTGAAAAGCTAGGAGATTTATACCTCCTGATTAGGACTGTATCCAATGAAAAAGGAGGCTGGGTAATTGGTGTGAGTGGATGCTGTGAACAGCTGATATCTGCAGCCAGGGGAAGTGCTGGGACGGAAAGGGAACACTGAGGTCCGCGGCGCCATTTTGGAAGAGGGCAGTTAGCCCTTAGTTGTATGGCCATGGTTCTATAATGATGAAAATATAAATAAAATAAAAATAAATGAACGAAGAACAGACCTGGTGTGCAGTGTGCGATAGGTCTGCGACTGGACTGTATATGAAAATGGACCTGAAAAAAGGAGTCCATTGCTTGCGGCCACGTGATCGCAGCAGTCTGCAGTGACTGACATGGCCTGACCCTCTGCCCTGTCAGCATTCACCGGGCAGCGTACATATAGGCGATTAGTGCGCCTTCAGATATAATAGCTGTCAGCGGTGTTTTTAGGTCCAAAAGGACGGAACAAAAACCGCCATTTTGGAATGGGGCAGATATGCCTTCGCCGAGCGACCAATGGGATACAGTTAGTGGGCTGGTTCAATGCGACCGCCGGGCAAAGTGTATAAGTAAATTAGTGCACCTGCTGAGATGATAGCTGTAGGCGGACTAGGGGGAAAAAAAACATTATCGACCATTTTAGAGTGGGGCAATTATGCCCTTGTATGCTATTAGGATATTATTGATAAGCAGATTGGATATGGCATAAGATGTGGTATATATGGGTATGTTGGGGATGTGGGATGTGAAGGGATGTGACTATGGAAGTAGATGGACGGTTGTGATTGGCGATGGTAGTGACATGGGATTGTTTAGGCTGCGATTTGGGACGTGAAGTAAAGGAACGGATAGACTGGTGATGTGTGCCATGGTGTGTGCATGATTTGGTTGGGGCAAGTGAGTTGACAGGTGGGATGGGCTGTGGAGCGAAGGAAAATGGATAGGTATATGGGGAGGGAAATGGGGGGGAAAAAAAAGGGGGGGGGGGTTGTGTTTTGGTTGTGGGTGGGGGTAGGGGGGGGGGGGGGGGTTTATTGTTTAGGGGGGGGGAGAAAAGGGGGGTGGGGTGGGGGTTTTGGTATACGGGTTAGGGGGTGGGAGGGGGGTGTGTTATGGGGGGTGGGAGGGTTTGTTTATTTTGTAGGGGGGGGGGTGTTTTAAGTAAGTTTTTATGGGGGGGGGGAAAGAAGGGGGGGGGGGGAATTGGGGAGTGGGGGAGTGAAAGTGGGAGGGAGGCGCTGGGTATTAATGGTGGGCTGGGTGGGTGGGTTGGAGTGTGGGGGAAAGGGGAATTAATTAGGGGGGATTTAGGGTGTTAAACGGGGGGGAAAAAAGGGGGAGGAGAGGGAAGTGAGGTTAGGGGAATAGTGCGGGGGGCTAGTGGGATGAGGTGGTTAGACCCAGCTAATTATCCCCCCCTATATAGGTGCACTCTCATTGGACGTCTGACCAAATCCTTCTACTATCAAACCACACTGCTAATGCCCGATCTCGTCCGATCTTGGAAGCGAAACAGTGTGGGCTGAGTTAGTACCTGAGGTGGAGACTCACAGGGAATACTCAGTGTTGTAGAACATCAATCATTGCATATGATGTGTGGTATGTGACTCCAACAGCAGCATCACCATTTGTTCCTATCCTTTTCTTTCTTTACCCTGGTATATCCTTTGATTTGTTTCTATTATTACTTATTGCCAAACAGCTGTTATTCCTTCATTAGGATTATGACAGAATCTAAAATCAATTGACTTAATTGATCTCATTAATACAGATCATCTGTACTGGCCGGGTGAGAAAGGGTTTATGACTTGCAGTGTCTCTACCCCTCTCCATCTCATTTCCTGAGGCAGGACCAGAACATTTTTATCTGGGATCATTCACATCTCCTCAACCAGGGGCAATTATATTCTTAATATTTCCAAATAAATTTTGTTTTATCTGCTGACTAATCAACCTAGTGTTATTCATTCTAGTTATTTAACTACCATTAATCGCCCACACAAGAGCCTTCTTCTTTCTCCCTTTTGCTTATGCATATGTCACTGGCTCTGGGCGCACCCCCAAACTGGACATTATATTAAAGATTTTACTTGAAAATTGTCCAAATTTGGTTTTTCTGTAATCAAAAACTATTTTCAGACCGGTGCCGGGTCGCCCCCTTTGTGTAACAGTATTATTCTATGCTGGTGAATACATCAGCCTCTGACCCATAGGCACGGTCCATTATCATTTTCTATTCTCACACTTATTAACCTTTTTTGCCCCGTGATCCCCAAAAATAAAAAACAAAAAATAATTCTCATTCACCCTTGCACTGTGGACATCTACTTACGACAATATCATACTCAATTATGACCACATTTTCCCTAAAAAATGAATTAACAAGACGCCAAAACCTGGACAATTTTGGTGATCCATTTTCTGAGACATCGGAACCAACCTCTTTAAGCAGTGATTGGAAAACAAGTTTTTCCAAATTACAGAAGAACTTACAGAGAAGAGTTCGCCTATCGTGGGATGTAACCACTCTAGAAAATTATGTAAAACATAAAATTGCACCAAGAGGCCTAAGACCCAAGATCTTCCCCTCTTTTCCGCTCGCGACGGACAATTTAAAAACAGAATGGGAAACAGCCCTTCTGAAATGTTCTAACGAATTATTACACATACTAATAAAACACGACACTCTAGTAATTGATCAGGTGGAAAAAGAAATCGCAGATTTGGGAAAGACCCTGGAGACTTGGGAAAAGGATTTGAATTTTCAGACTGCCTTTGAAAAATTCAAAAAAGAGATCGACAACTATGAACGCAACATTGTAGACCGTAAACGAGGAAAGTTTATGCGGGATAAGAGAGACTTTTCCAAAGGAGACGTTTTCAGGTGGAACCCGCCACCCCCTAACAACAGGAACAACAGTAAAAAAAACACGGGAGGACCCCACACTATCAGAATTCGAATCCTCAAATAGCGGCGACTCGGCTAGTGAAAACTTTGATCGAGAAGACACTGAAGAATTCTCCCCACGTTTTTTAGAACGAGGCCAGAGAGGGAGAGGCCGCCTCAAATCACGAGGAAGACAAGGCGAGGGGGACAGAAGAGACAACCCAAGAAACTCAGATTGGGATATACCCCGGAACCCGAGATATCCTGTGAGACAGAGAAAGACAACACGGTAGATCTGGCCTCCACAGGCCAATTACAAGTCATCAATTTATCTGACAAAATCTTATCTTCAGATCATATGACCATACTTACCAAGGGACTCTCTTTCTCACCTTCCCGATCTTTTGACCGATTTATGTGGGAAAAAGACCTTCGACTTTATGGTAGAAAACTCCTCCTGAAGAAATTTTTCTCAAAAAATAGAAATTTTGCCAATACACCTGATCCCGATTTATCCATGGAGGACCTCAACGCCCTTACCATTCTAGAAGATCTCCACATGGAATCAGCAGATAATGAAGCCTCTACCTCTAGACCTACATGTAGACCCAAGTCCTCCTTTTTCCCTCCGGATCAGAACAGCCCCGAAATTCGAGTCTTTCTTAACTTAGTCTCCAAAGAATTTGATAACATATATACCCAGACTAAGAAGAACATACATCGTTTCCCCTCCAATCTCAAATTCCATGAGAGAAGGGCATTACAAGAACTTCAAAGCTGGAGGGACGTTATCATCAAACCATCAGACAAGGGGGGCAATATTGTCATTTGGCCACAGCAAATGTATATCACGGAAGCTCGACGCCAATTAGACAATACCACTTGTTATAAGAAGCTTTTGGGCAATCCCACTTCGGATTTCCTTCAGTCTTATAACCACCTGATTCAGGACACAGCAACAAGAGGTACTATCACACAACAAGAATTCAAATACCTAACAGTTCAAAATCCAAAAACACCCACATTCTATCTATTACCCAAAATACATAAGGACGTAGAACATCCCCCTGGCAGACCAATTATGTCAGGTAACGGAGGACTTTTGGAAAAACCCAGTCGATTCCTTGACCTACATCTCCGAGAATTTGTACTCTCATTACCATCATACTTACAAGACACAGCAGACCTTCTAAGAAAAATTCATGATATACATTTTGAAAATAATTTCTTGCTGGTGACGTGTGATGTGGAGGCCCTATACACGAGCATTAGCCATCACCATGGCCTCACAGCAGTTAAATTTTTTCTTGATCAAGGAGGAGAAAGTGATTTCTCCAACTTTCTCCAACAGTTACTTCACTTTGTTCTTGCCAAAAATTACTTTGTCTTCAAAGATCAATTTTACCTACAAATAAGAGGGACAGCAATGGGCGCAGCTTGTGCGCCCACTTATGCCAACCTTTTCCTTGGATGGTGGGAACATTGTACCGTCTTCAACTCTGCCAATGAAAAATACATCTCACACATTGTCATGTGGCTTCGCTACATTGACGACATTTTCATCATTTGGGATGGTAACAAAGAACTACTAACAGAATTCATCAAATTGCTCAACACTAATGATCTCAATATAGTACTCACATACACCATCAGCTCAGAAACGGTCCCCTTTCTGGATCTCAATATCTACAAATCCAACACAGGTTTTTTGGCAACTGAACTATACCGCAAAGAAACGGCAACCAACAGCCTTCTCCACCAAACTAGTTCACATTTTCCCCCAACAATTGAAAACATTCCCAAGGGGGAGTACCTGCGTCTAAGAAGGAACTGCTCGGAAGACTCGGTATTTCACAAGAAAAGCTGGGAACTAACCAATCGTCTTCTGACCAGAGGCTACAGCAAACGTTCGCTCAAACGTGCCTATTCAGCCACTAAGACGATCAAAAGAGAAGATCTCATTTTCAGAAAAATCAAGGAAAAACCCGTACAAGAAGAAAACATCAGGTTTATTGGCACCTTTTGCCCAGAATGGCGAATGCTTCAAAACGCCATATCCAAGCATCTACCGGTATTACAATTAGATCCGGACCTGGCACCATACGCCAATACTCCAGTTCAAATGAGCTGGCGCAGGTCAAAAAATATCAAGGATCATGTGGTCCGCAGTCACTTCATGACTTCCACCTCCAAAAAACCGCAGACAACTGGTACCTTCCCCTGTGGTCACTGCAAATTATGTCCACATATTCTACGTAACAATGCAGTTACTGATAGATATGGACAATCGGTCAAGATACAACATTTCTTTAACTGCAACTCACAGACAGTAATTTATTGTCTAACCTGCAGCTGTGACCTCAAATATATAGGCATGACCACCAGAAAATTGAAGGAGAGGATTTTAGAACACATGGGAAATATCAGGAATGCTCAACACGATATCACCAGAATGAAACAACTTACTTCAGTCGCCAGACACTTCTACTCCACTCATAAAGGATCAACCAAGGATCTGAAAGTTTTTTGTCTTGATCTTATTAAGTTGGGCATCCGTGGAGGTGATATTACTCAAGAACTATTAAAAAGAGAGAGCGAATGGATTTTCCGTCTGGGCAGCCTAAAACCATTGGGACTCAATGAGAATATCAATTATGGGGCTTTCTTGTAAAACCTACACCCCATCAACACATCTAGTAATCAGTTACCACAATTTGGTATTTTAATATTTCTAACCCGCTTTTATGTTCATTTGTCACAATTTCTAACCACCTCATCCCACTAGCCCCCCGCACTATTCCCCTAACCTCACTTCCCTCTCCTCCCCCTTTTTTTCCCCCCGTTTAACACCCTAAATCCCCCCTAATTAATTCCCCTTTCCCCCACACTCCAACCCACCCACCCAGCCCACCATTAATACCCAGCGCCTCCCTCCCGCTTTCACTCCCCCACTCCCCAATTCCCCCCCCCCTTCTTTCCCCCCCCCCATAAAAACTTACTTAAAACACCCCCCCCCCTACAAAATAAACAAACCCTCCTACCCCCCATAACACCCCCCCCCTCCCACCCCCTAACCCGTATACCAAACCCCCCCCCACCCCCCTTTTCTCCCCCCCCCCCTAAACAATAACCCCCCCCCTACCCCCACCCACCAACCAAAACACAACCCCCCCCCCTTTTTCCCCCCCCCCATTTCCCTCCCCATATACCTATCCATTTTCCTTCGCTCCACAGCCCATCCCACCTGTCAACTCACTTGCCCCAACCAAATCATGCACACACCATGGCACACATCACCAGTCTATCCGTTCCTTTACTTCACGTCCCAAATCGCAGCCTAAACAATCCCATGTCACTACCATCGCCAATCACAACCGTCCATCTACTTCCATAGTCACATCCCTTCACATCCCACATCCCCAACATACCCATATATACCACATCTTATGCCATATCCAATCTGCTTATCAATAATATCCTAATAGCATACAAGGGCATAATTGCCCCACTCTAAAATGGTCGATAATGTTTTTTTCCCCCCTAGTCCGCCTACAGCTATCATCTCAGCAGGTGCACTAATTTACTTATACACTTTGCCCGGCGGTCGCATTGAACCAGCCCACTAACTGTATCCCATTGGTCGCTCGGCGAAGGCATATCTGCCCCATTCCAAAATGGCGGTTTTTGTTCCGTCCTTTTGGACCTAAAAACACCGCTGACAGCTATTATATCTGAAGGCGCACTAATCGCCTATATGTACTGTCAAAGTCAGAAAAATGTCTCTATGCACGTTGCCATATTTGCACCGCACACTGGTCCATGCTGCGCATGCGTGCGCTTTCCCGTGTCTACGCATACCCGCTAGTGCGTGCACCCGCTCGCACGGTATGTGCATTTACGGTAAAGAGTATGTAGTCGTAGCGTGCGACTCAGTCGTTACAAATGTTCAATATTAATGTAGTTTATAGATCATGGTCCCTTTGATAGATTCTGAAAGTTTGGTTAAAATAGAACGTCCCTGAGCCGAGGAATCCCTCTTTACATCGTACGAAGGGTCTAACAGGAATCATACAGCAGTGTTTGGTACCCATCGGAAGAGTATTTAATCAGCAATATTCCGGTGTTGGTTTGGAGCGGATTAATCGCTCGTGCGAATAGTTATGGACATAACAAGTTATGTCTATTTTCTATTATCATTTGTTCTTACTTAGTCATGCATCAGTGGGTCTCAAATGGCTCTTTGACCTCAGAGATCCCCCAAACAATAGTTTGCATGTTAAGAGGGCCTCATATCTACACATGCATAAGGTAATCACAAGAATAGTAATTGAAGATCAATTGTGCTCCAAATCAGTATCTTTCCCGCAGACGGAGTGCAATAGCCTTTAATTACATTGAGCTTTGAGACTCAATGGAGAAGACCAACACCTGTGTTTACAAATGGGGCAGGATTTGTATACAGGAAAATAAGGGCTGAGACGTCATTGTCTCAATTGAAAGTGGACATCATGAATATAGAGCAGAACCCAGACAGGATTCTGTTTTGTATTCGTCAAACAATAAGCTCTCCAGAAGACAGGAATGTGCTGGTCATCACCCATTGTGTTACCTAACTTAGGCCACTGATACAAGACAGTTTACCTGTATGAATCAACCTATGACCTTTGTTATAATGCGAAGCCGAATTCCTGCGTCCAATGGACAGTGAGACTGTAGGGACCATTAGATTGCATTGTGTGTGGGGCATAAATAGGCAGGCCGACCATATCCAAACACACTCTCTCATCAACGGTTATCTGCTGATAATCGGGAGCTGGATATCGAGGCGCAGGCGATCATACCCTTTGTGCGTAAGTTCTCTCCGTAATCATTGTCTTTCTGTGAGCCAATTTCTCTCTCCCTCTCTCTATCTCTCTCTCCTCGTTTCTCTTATATATCTCATAGTATTATAGTATTGTATTGTATTGCATTTAGGTCAGTGTAGTATTGTCTTTTTGTATTTATTGTTTAGATCTGTGGTTAGGAAGTCTCTGTTATATTGTAGCGTATCATATGTACTGTTATCCTTTTTTTACAAGTATATTAGATATAATACAGTTAATAGGCTTTGGAACCCTAAACCAGTATCTGTGTATTTTCTATAGTGTTAAGTGTTCACTTGAGCGTCGGTGACGCACAAGCAGCTTTGTAGTTAGTCAGGTTACACAAGGTTGCACTTACACCCTGTACTCACATTAAGGTATGCAGTGTATTTCATTGATATAAGGTTTTACATAAAGGTATAGTGTTGTGAGCGTCTGCATCGCTGGTGACCTCCTCGTGGTCTCGAGCGTAAGCTACGCCATAGCGAATCATTTCCCTAGACATAACCAATAACGTGTCCTGTGATCACTGGGCCGCGAGCGAACGTGACGCTTGAGCGTCTCGCCTACGGCTGAGCGATCGTTACGCAAATAGCGTACCATTACGGTACTTCTTAAGTAAACAGCGTACAGTGTTCTTAGACTTCTTAAGGTGTTTTATACGACAAAGGAATTCAGCATTGTCAATTGGGGGCGTGTCCTATCCTTCTCATATCTGCACTGGGTAGATCAGCAGACATTATCCCTCCAGCAAAGGGTGGGAGGTTGTCTCGCAGTTGCTGACGGGATAAGCGTCTGCTTTCGCTTAGATTAAGAGTGCTGAAGGAATCCGGGACCGGAAGTAAGAACAAAACGCTTGTGTCTTTTAAAACTGTTTATTTCTCTTCTGTCTTGTGTACACACGCACGCATACATATATCTGCATTTCTTTTTCAAAATTTCGTATATCACTATTCCTGTTTGCCAATTTTATAGTTGATAGGAAGTGCTAAAAGAGATTTGCTGTTATTTCATAGTAGAGGTAATAGTTAAAGTATAGACAAACACACAGCTTGTCAGTGTGGTGCGCGGTAGATGATAAAGGATCCTCTACATTGATAAAAGTAGAAATTGTGTTACGGTGGATCTTTTCTTTGCGTACACGTGTCCCTAACAAAGGACTAGCGTACGCAATCCAAAGGCAGACGCACGCAGCGTACATTACGCAACGGAGCGTCTGGTTACGCCTACGTAGCTCAAACTGTGATAAAGGTAAATAACGCAAGGCGATAAATAACACAAATTGATTTCAGCTTTCCAAAACTTAGTTTAAATACCTTGTTTTACTGTAATACCTCTGGGGAGAGCTATCAGACTACGGGAAATGATTTTTCTGATCAGAAAACTATAAGAATGATATTGGGTTGAAAACGGTATGAGTGTATTGAATCCCGCTTTGTGGACTTTGTGATCTATGTGATAATCCCGCTTTGTGAACTTTGTGATCTATGTGGAATGTGATGAGCACGATCTGAGTGAAAACGTGCAACAGAGTGTGATAAAGTTTTCGTTGTATTACGCTCTGGCTGTTTTGGAGCACAGTAGGGAGACTCCAATGATCCTACCATTTATGGGCAACAAGTGTCTATAAGTGGTACGATTGGACCGCACGGTTGTATGTGTGACCAATAACGCAACGGGATATGAGGTCGTATATCCATGCGTAAATCTTGCCCTCATACGTGTTGTAGGGAGCACATGCAAGCGTGATTTGTGTAAAGAAAAAGGAAGGGAATTTTCTCAGGAAAATCTCTAGAGATAGGGCCTGCAACGGCTACACGTGTCTGCTAGAAGGCGGACCGGAGATACCCGGAGCAGAAGAAGTTCAGTGGAAGAGCTTTAAGGATTTCCAACGAAGTTCTGTGTTTGGTGCATTTTAGGAAGTTTTTTTCTGTGTTAAAAAGGTCCACAATGGCAGCCAAGTGCACAATACAGAGACGGTCGGAGGTCAGGATTCAGACTCCAGAGGCTTGCAGACCCCGAGGGTCTGCTCGGTTAGTAATGTGGGGGAAATATGGTCCCCACTCTGAGACCTTTTGTGATGAATGGACACGAATGACTGCGGGGGATAAGGCACCATTTCCCGGGATAGGTAGTTTTGACTCAGAGGTGTTGCATAATTTAAGGCGAAGGATATGTCTCATCAAATCAGCAAAGAGACGAATCAAGCATTATGATTGTTTACAAATATGGCAACAGGAGAGTGAAATGCAAAGAAATATAACTTACTTACCTAACTTTCATCTTGAGAGAGGAGAAGTGGCAATGGAGGGGATTGTGGTTGCGGAGAGAAGCACAAGGGTGAACAATAAAAATGCTCTTAGCAACAGTAGTACAGATAATAAGAATAAGTGTAATAAATGTAACAAAGATAATTGTAATACTGTTGAATGTACAACTATTAACCCATGCAAGTCGCACCCCATGTTAAACTTTCCTCAGGAACACCAACCAGAAAGTGAACCAAGAACGATGTCGGCACCTCTTTCAGAAGTCATCACACAAGACGTCCAGGTGGACACGACCCAGCCGGTAAAAACTGTAATCAAACCCCCTAATGGAGGGTCAGGTGAGGTCGTGTTCACAGGTATGTATGGTAATATACATCACACACAAACAAATGTACCTTATATCCTAGAATCAATTCAGAATGACATTACTGGACTTAATCCTGTTAGGGTAATTGCAGTACCAAATGGGGAAACTGACTCTTCAGGAATCACTCCTGTCAGGAACATCGCCATGTACTGCCCTTTTTCCCGAACAGAATTAAGAGCAATTCTGTCTGAATTTCCTGATCCCAGGAAAGACTTAGTTGCTTGTCAAAGGTACATTAGAGTGCTAGGACATACTGCAGAGCCAAGTAACAAAGATTGGAGGACAGTTTTGAGGGCATGTTTACCCCCCGATGTTGATTCATTGAAATTTATCACTGATTGTAAGCTAGATGAGGAAGTGCCACTAACAAACAAGTATAACCAAGATAATATAAAAAGAATCAATCTACAGTTGAAAGAATATTTTCCTACAGTAGCAAAGTGGAATAAAATCTATACAATAAGACAAAAAGAAGGTGAATCCGCAGAAGAGTATTTTCACCGGGCTCTGCAGGATATGGCTAGGTACACTGGTATAGATGACATTGAAACTAATGTACACCACAGAGAGGTAGCTGTGTCCGTATTAGCGAGCAACTTGAAAGACACACTAAAAATTAGGGTACAAACTTCAATACCTCATTGGAGAGGTATCTCGGTGGCGGCATTAAGAGAGTCCGCTATCGAGCATGACCGAAATATCCAAAGAACCAGGGAAGCGCAGGGAGAGCGGTTGATGACACTGAACATCCAAGCACTAGAGGATGCATCAAGTCGACCGGAACCCCAGGCCCCTAGCACATGGAGAAGGCCAAGGATTTGTTACCATTGTAGAAGAGAAGGGCATTATGCCAACAACTGTAATAACCCACATAAAGTTAGACCCCCTAGACCAAGAAATGAGCAAAGTTACAACATACACCATTATAATCAGGGATCATATAGGAAGAATTTTGGGCCACACCCATAAAATATAGTCAAGAAAGGTGATCATTAGGACTGATGGTAAGCCTGAGGTAACGATTAATAAAGTGGGAGGTCATTCACTAAAGACACAGGGATGACCAGGTGAAACGTTGTAAATGTATTTGTGAAAAATGTTTTTTTCTCTCTCTCTCTCTATCCCCATCTATGACGAGTATTGGTAAGAATTCACATATTGCATATCAACTTGGTCCTTGCAGAAGTCTACCAAACCCCAGCATAACCTCCGCCACAATGTATTTCTGGCCAGATACAGACAATGGAGTAATGCAGGAGCTGGTGGGGAGGGACTGCTCAAGGAGACCATTAGACACATAGATATGACAGCCTAATAAGTCTGACAATGTTTTTCTAATGCTAACAATGTTTTCTTAATGTTGACAATGTTTAAAAATGCTTTGTTTCTCTTTTCTTATTGGTGGTTATTGTCGAGTTATGTAATGTATATATGCACATGAATTGTTCTCTATCTCTTTTGTTTTTTTTGTTGTCTCTCTCTTCCCACTCATGTTTCCATGGTTTAAAGATGGTATGTCACCCCTCAGTTGGACCTATGGTAATGCCAGATTTTTGCTCCTTAACAGAAAGATCGCTGGATGGGAAGGAATATTGCATCACCAGAATGTTCGTTTGGAAGACTGAGAGACAGCACCTTTTGAGAGGACAGCAGAACAAGAAGAACAACAAGACGAGAGAACTTATTATCGTAACAAGTTCTCTCCCCCTCAGACGGTTTTCTTATACCCCCTTTACAAACTTCTTCTTTTCTCCTCCTGTAAGATGGACTTGCCCCAAGAGACTGTGATATGGATTTTTCCGTTAACCATGATGTTGACCAGAGCAGTCTGTTTCGGTGAGAGTACCAGTGAGGTCGAGAAAGGATCCAGAAAGGTCCTGATGACTGAGACGGAGGTGTAAATTTCCAATAGCAACCCAATCACCAAGCAAAGGCGAGTACCGGGCACGATCTAACCACCCTGTTATCTGTAAACATTTTCTTTGAAGGATTGTTAGTTTAAGAAGAAAGACCGTATCTGTAGGCTCTGTAACAAGAATGCCAATCCAGTCTTAATAACCATATGGACCGGCATCCATTGAGTGACTATCACTCTCTAGTGGGTAGCGTATTAAACCAAACAGATTGTTGGGTATGCTCTCAAGTACCTCAGGGTCACAGCAAATCAGGGCTAGTACCATTTCCTTTAACGTTAGGGGAGGTACTTGGGCTAAGTGGTGGGAGACCGGTGGACCGGAGGTTTAACATCTCCAGCCCTCCTAGTTTGAAACTCCACCAATACCATGTGGATAGGTCCCTCTTATGTTTTAATATCTCCAATCCTAGAAAACCGGGAAATTGGGAAGTGTCATGGAGTAACCACACCATGCCCTTTTCACACAGAGCAGATAGAATGCCTACAGATACCGAGCTCGTACGCCACATAGCCAGTAGAGGAAAATCTTTTCGGTATCGATATACCTTAGGAAATAGGATTACTAAAGTTGGAGAGGTATCACCAGGATACTGTGCACATATCGTACAAACTGATACGTGCATTAGGCAGATGGAAGAATTAGGGTCAGGAGATTTCACCTGGAAGGTTTGTAACATGGTCATGTCCTTCTCCGTCCCATATGTTCTCCCCGATGATGCATATTTCATATGCGGGAGAAAGGCGTACAAGTGGCTTGCCCCAAACTCTGAAGGATTGTGTTATATTGGAAAAGTATTGCCTGAAGTGATGACTGTTACACATGACAAAATGAAGGACATACACCGTGGTGCCCAAGCTCCTTATACTCACACTCACTACGAGCACCTTGTTAAAAGACAACTGTCAGAAAGGTTAGAGCATCCGGCCTCTGATCTTATCCATGAATCCACCGGGATTCAGGTTCTGGTAGCGTTAGATTTCACTCGTACCGCTCGAGGAGTGATGAATTATAAATACATTTCCGCACTCGCCAATTTGTTAGATAATATCACTGAAATGTATGATGACACGTTTAGATACACTGGAAGAGAACTTCAAGCTTACAAAACAGAACTAGTTCAGCATAGGATGGTTCTTAATTATCTTACAGCAGTAACAGGCGGATATTGTGTTACATTGGCAACACAGTACGGCATAAAGTGTTGCACGTATATCACAAATAGCACCGAGGATCCGGTAGAGGTCATAGACCAAAAGATGGATGATATTCTACAATTAAAGTGGGAATTTCGTCGAAAACACAATCTCACCCTTGCTGCTGTAGGTAATGAGCTGACTAGTTGGGTGTCATGGTTGAACCCGCGAAATTGGTTCTCCGGTTTAGGAGACTGGGCTCAAGGAGTCATAATGGATGTTGGAAAGTTTCTCCTATGTATTTTGGGTGTCGTTATATCTATTGGATTGATATTTAGATGCGGGCAGGCTTTGATGAGGTGCAAGCAAAGTACGAAAGTGATGAGCTTAAGGAGTGAGGAAACTGTAATTAACCTGGATTTGATTTATGACCCAATGCTAGAAACCATGACGTAATGATGTAATGAGTATACGGTCCGTCTTTCACCCATTTCTATGTTTTCCTCCGAGGTACAAAGACCCACGTAGACGAAGGATTTGATGAGCCAAGGGGCCGACAACGGAAAGATGGAAAGAAGAAGAGCAGACGACCTGATATACAAGATTTTGATGGACAATGCCATGGGTACCCCAGTTTCCCTAGGAACTTTAAAATCCCGCTAGCCCAACATTTTTTGTAAATCCATGGACGTTGTTTGCTTTGCTCACGATTTATGAGCAAAAGCACAAAGAAGAAGACTCCAATCAACCGACACCAATCAAGACCTCAATCGACGAACGTACATTAACCTGACATAGAATATCATTGCATTTTCCGTAAGTGATCTTTATCTTCATCTCTACAACCCTCAGGTAATGACACACATAGTCGATAGGGAATACAGGCACAGATATCAGCAACCACATACCTCCCCCATTCATGTATCATCAACTAAAATGTGCATCCCCATTTTTGTTACAACTGTAAGCCGAAATGAGCTCGGTAGAGTTTGACAGCCCATCCACAGACCCTTAGTACGGGATAAGAAGGAATTCAAATGTATACTTCGCAATACCTCGAAGCTTGATTTACCACACGTACGGCACGATGATACATGACCCTCCAAACATGGACTCATACACACATGCTTCTGCTTTCTCACTAGGTCATACCCTCTTCACACCTACTCCATTCTTCTTCCTCTCCCCACCATGGAAATCAATTAACCCCTGACTTACATTTTTCTCCTTAAATATTTTGAGTGGCAGTTATTATTGACTGCCAAAGGGTGGACTGTCAAAGTCAGAAAAATGTCTCTATGCACGTTGCCATATTTGCACCGCACACTGGTCCATGCTGCGCATGCGTGCGCTTTCCCGTGTCTACGCATACCCGCTAGTGCGTGCACCCGCTCGCACGGTATGTGCATTTACGGTAAAGAGTATGTAGTCGTAGCGTGCGACTCAGTCGTTACAAATGTTCAATATTAATGTAGTTTATAGATCATGGTCCCTTTGATAGATTCTGAAAGTTTGGTTAAAATAGAACGTCCCTGAGCCGAGGAATCCCTCTTTACATCGTACGAAGGGTCTAACAGGAATCATACAGCAGTGTTTGGTACCCATCGGAAGAGTATTTAATCAGCAATATTCCGGTGTTGGTTTGGAGCGGATTAATCGCTCGTGCGAATAGTTATGGACATAACAAGTTATGTCTATTTTCTATTATCATTTGTTCTTACTTAGTCATGCATCAGTGGGTCTCAAATGGCTCTTTGACCTCAGAGATCCCCCAAACAATAGTTTGCATGTTAAGAGGGCCTCATATCTACACATGCATAAGGTAATCACAAGAATAGTAATTGAAGATCAATTGTGCTCCAAATCAGTATCTTTCCCGCAGACGGAGTGCAATAGCCTTTAATTACATTGAGCTTTGAGACTCAATGGAGAAGACCAACACCTGTGTTTACAAATGGGGCAGGATTTGTATACAGGAAAATAAGGGCTGAGACGTCATTGTCTCAATTGAAAGTGGACATCATGAATATAGAGCAGAACCCAGACAGGATTCTGTTTTGTATTCGTCAAACAATAAGCTCTCCAGAAGACAGGAATGTGCTGGTCATCACCCATTGTGTTACCTAACTTAGGCCACTGATACAAGACAGTTTACCTGTATGAATCAACCTATGACCTTTGTTATAATGCGAAGCCGAATTCCTGCGTCCAATGGACAGTGAGACTGTAGGGACCATTAGATTGCATTGTGTGTGGGGCATAAATAGGCAGGCCGACCATATCCAAACACACTCTCTCATCAACGGTTATCTGCTGATAATCGGGAGCTGGATATCGAGGCGCAGGCGATCATACCCTTTGTGCGTAAGTTCTCTCCGTAATCATTGTCTTTCTGTGAGCCAATTTCTCTCTCCCTCTCTCTATCTCTCTCTCCTCGTTTCTCTTATATATCTCATAGTATTATAGTATTGTATTGTATTGCATTTAGGTCAGTGTAGTATTGTCTTTTTGTATTTATTGTTTAGATCTGTGGTTAGGAAGTCTCTGTTATATTGTAGCGTATCATATGTACTGTTATCCTTTTTTTACAAGTATATTAGATATAATACAGTTAATAGGCTTTGGAACCCTAAACCAGTATCTGTGTATTTTCTATAGTGTTAAGTGTTCACTTGAGCGTCGGTGACGCACAAGCAGCTTTGTAGTTAGTCAGGTTACACAAGGTTGCACTTACACCCTGTACTCACATTAAGGTATGCAGTGTATTTCATTGATATAAGGTTTTACATAAAGGTATAGTGTTGTGAGCGTCTGCATCGCTGGTGACCTCCTCGTGGTCTCGAGCGTAAGCTACGCCATAGCGAATCATTTCCCTAGACATAACCAATAACGTGTCCTGTGATCACTGGGCCGCGAGCGAACGTGACGCTTGAGCGTCTCGCCTACGGCTGAGCGATCGTTACGCAAATAGCGTACCATTACGGTACTTCTTAAGTAAACAGCGTACAGTGTTCTTAGACTTCTTAAGGTGTTTTATACGACAAAGGAATTCAGCATTGTCAGTACGCTGCCCGGTGAATGCTGACAGGGCAGAGGGTCAGGCCATGTCAGTCACTGCAGACTGCTGCGATCACGTGGCCGCAAGCAATGGACTCCTTTTTTCAGGTCCATTTTCATATACAGTCCAGTCGCAGACCTATCGCACACTGCACACCAGGTCTGTTCTTCGTTCATTTATTTTTATTTTATTTATATTTTCATCATTATAGAACCATGGCCATACAACTAAGGGCTAACTGCCCTCTTCCAAAATGGCGCCGCGGACCTCAGTGTTCCCTTTCCGTCCCAGCACTTCCCCTGGCTGCAGATATCAGCTGTTCACAGCATCCACTCACACCAATTACCCAGCCTCCTTTTTCATTGGATACAGTCCTAATCAGGAGGTATAAATCTCCTAGCTTTTCACACACAGACCCAGGAAGTGAGCAAGCCCCACAGGGGTGAAACATGTTTTCCATTCCAATGGGTCCTGTTTTGTCCAACTGCAAGTGATTCACTCCTAGCCTCAGGTCAGATCATTCCATCCTGCCATTTTGGGCTAATTTTTGCCCAGCTGTCATAGAAATTGTATCTATATCCGTGCAGCTTCATTTATGCCTTTTTCCAGGCTTATGCATCTTAGTTTATTGCATCAGGATTAAAAACTGCATTTTATAGGAAAGAAATACTGCATTCTTCTTTGACTTTCCTCCTGCAGATCCTGTTGTCATATTGCTGCATGGGTTATATGAGAATTTCATGTCTATTTCCCTATATCCTAATGATTATAACAGCTCCAATTCACACAAAGTGTTTCTAATGACACCCATGTCACTAGTGATTATTTCATTGCATATACCAGTACTATTTATTTGTATCTACAATTATCTTTGACATATTTTCTGTTCCTTACACCAGTACCAATGTACACATATATATAAAAAAAAATTTTGATCCGTGTTTCTTTATCCATTTGTATCTATACGGACGGGTAATTTTTATCACCCGTTCCTAATAACTACAGCCTAATTGATCTCCATTATCCTTTTTAGGGTTTTTTTTTTTTTTTTTTTTTTTTTCCATAAATCTATATATCTTCGTTTTTTTCTCATAAATCCATATATCTTCCTTTTTCGTGGACTCTCATTTGTGATCCAGGGACACAATACCACCGGTGTGGGACTTGATGTCTCCTGCCTAACACAAAAAGCAGATCCACACTATATCTATAAGACCCAGCTAATTATCCCCCCCTATATAGGTGCACTCTCATTGGACGTCTGACCAAATCCTTCTACTATCAAACCACACTGCTAATGCCCGATCTCGTCCGATCTTGGAAGCGAAACAGTGTGGGCTGAGTTAGTACCTGAGGTGGAGACTCACAGGGAATACTCAGTGTTGTAGAACATCAATCATTGCATATGATGTGTGGTATGTGACTCCAACAGCAGCATCACCATTTGTTCCTATCCTTTTCTTTCTTTACCCTGGTATATCCTTTGATTTGTTTCTATTATTACTTATTGCCAAACAGCTGTTATTCCTTCATTAGGATTATGACAGAATCTAAAATCAATTGACTTAATTGATCTCATTAATACAGATCATCTGTACTGGCCGGGTGAGAAAGGGTTTATGACTTGCAGTGTCTCTACCCCTCTCCATCTCATTTCCTGAGGCAGGACCAGAACATTTTTATCTGGGATCATTCACATCTCCTCAACCAGGGGCAATTATATTCTTAATATTTCCAAATAAATTTTGTTTTATCTGCTGACTAATCAACCTAGTGTTATTCATTCTAGTTATTTAACTACCATTAATGAGTGCGCCCACACAAGAGCCTTCTTCTTTCTCCCTTTTGTTTATGCATATGTCACTGGCTCTGGGCGCACCCCCAAACTGGACATTATATTAAAGATTTTACTTGAAAATTGTCCAAATTTGGTTTTTCTGTAATCAAAAACTATTTTCAGACCGGTGCCGGGTCGCCCCCTTTGTGTAACTTGCTCCATGTTCGACAAGGCTCTCGTTCAGTGGGACAGTATGTGATTCATTTTCAAACCATAGCTTCAGAACTGTGCTGGAATAATGATGCCCTTCGGGCTGCTTTTTGGAATGGGCTCTCTGATCGTTTAAAGGACGAGTTGATCACTAGAGATTTGCCAGATTCCTTGGAACAGTTGATCTCACTCTGTGTAAAGGTGGATCTTCGCATGCAGGAACGAGGTGGTGAACGTAGTCGGTCAGATCGGTCAAGATTCCGATCTCTTCCGTCTAAGCAAACAGTTATTCCGAGTCCAGACGAACCCATGCAGATTAATCGGTCTCGGCTGTCCCCAGAAGAACGTCAGCGTCGTCTTGAGGGTAGACTCTGCCTCTACTGTGGAGCTGCGGATAATTTTCTCAAGTTTTGCAAGTCTCGCCCGGGAAACGGGCAGTCCTAGCTTGTTCTGGAGAAGTCGAGCTAGGGGTTTCTTCTCAATCTTCTCCGGCCGTGGACTGTTTACTCTCCGTGTCTCTGTTTTCTGAGTCAGTAGTCAAAACCATTAAGGCACTCTTGGACTCAGGGGCTGCGGGGAATTTTATTTCCCTTTCCTGTGCCCAGAATCTGGGTTTACAGTTACGGTCGGTCGAACGACCTATTACGTTGACTGCTATTAATGGTACCCAAATTTCTAATGGTCTGATTTCAAGTTGTACAATGCCAATCAAGCTGCAAGTGGGAGCTTTGCATCAAGAACATCTGGAGTTCCTTGTGATTCGGGAGATGCCTCACGATCTCGTTCTTGGTCTTCCTTGGCTCAAGCTTCACAACCCTCACGTCGACTGGAGGTCGACACAGATAATTTCTTGGAGTCCATTTTGTCATTCAAATTGTCTCACTCCTGTCTACCCGCTCCGTGTATCTTCCAAGTCGGATGAAGGGCTTATTCCAGAGGTTTATTGGGAGTTTTCAGATGTGTTCTCGGAACAGGCGGCCGATCAGTTACCACTGCATAGACCCTGGGACTGTCCTATTGAGCTCATTCCGGGGAAAATGCCACCTCGGGGTCGCACTTATCCTTTATCAGTACCCGAGACTCAAGTTATTTCGGAATATATCAAGTCTAATCTGCAGAAAGGATTCATCCACCCCTCTACTTCCCCGGCGGGAGCAGGTTTCTTTTTTGTGAAGAAAAAGGACGGAGGCCTGAGGCCATGTATCGACTATCGTGGTCTAAATGATGTCACCATTAAGAATAAGTATCCTTTGCCGCTCATCACGGAGCTTTTTGATAGAGTTCGCGGAGCCCGAGTCTTCACCAAGCTCGATTTAAGGGGAGCTTATAATTTGATACGTATCCGACAGGGGGACGAATGGAAGACGGCCTTCAATACTAGGGACGGGCATTATGAGTATATGGTAATGCCGTTCGGCCTCAGCAACGCCCCCGCCGTCTTCCAGGGATTCATTAATGAAAACCTTCGGGATATGTTATACCTAAATGTGGTATATTTGGATGACATTCTGATATTTTCTAAGAATCTCACTGAGCACAGAGTACAGGTTAAAGAGGTACTTCTTCGATTGCGAGAGAACAATCTATACGGCAAGATTTCCAAGTGTACCTTTGAGGTCCCTTCGATTCCATTTCTTGGTTACATCATTTCGGGCACGGAGCTTCGTATGGATCCGGAGAAACTCTCTGCCATTCGGGACTGGACTCAGCCTCTTTCCTTAAAAGCGGTGCAATGATTTCTGGGGTTTGCAAATTACTACCAGAAATTCATAAAGGGTTTCTCTACCATTGTGGTGCCTATTACTGCCTTAACCAAGAAGGGGGCTGACCCAAGCCATTGGTCCTCTGAAGCTGTAGCAGCGTTCGCTCAGTTGAAGGCAGCCTTTATGACCGCTCCGGTACTTCAGCAACCAGACTTTTTAAAACCATTCTTTTTGGAGGTTGATGCTTCTACGGTAGGCATTGGTGCCGTGCTTTTGCAGTACGCTCCAGATGGGAAGTTACATCCATGTGGTTTCCATTCTCGCAAGTTCTCTCCTGCTGAACGAAATTACACCATTGGAGACAAAGAGCTTTTGGCAATAAAATCTGCCTTGGAAGAATGGAGATATCTTTTGGAAGGTGCTAAACACCTAATTACGATTTTCACTGATCACAAGAATTTGCTGTATCTCAAGACGGCACAGTGCTTGAATCCCCGTCAAGCTAGATGGGCGCTCTTCTTTGCCCGATTTTCGTTTGTCATTAAGTATCGGGCTGGAACTTTTAACACCAAGGCTGATGCCCTATCCCGTTCCTTAACGGCTTCAGATGAGGAGAATTCCGTTGAAAAGGCTTTGATTCTCAGTCCAGTTTCTATTTCAGCGGCTCCCACCGGTTGGGCCCTCCTCCTGGAAGAATGTCTGTGCAAGCTAAATTTTGACCAAGATTGTTGCAGTGGGCTCACGTTTCCAAGTTTTCCGGTCATCCTGGAGTTCAAAAGATGTGGGAATTTCTATGAAGATCTTACTGGTGGGACACTATGAAGAAGGATGTTCAAGATTATGTCAACTCGTGTCCTCAATGTGCTCAGCACAAAATTCTTCGTCTGCCTCCTGCGGGGTTGTTGCACCCATTGTCCATTCCTAAGAGGCCTTGGATCCATATCTCTATGGACTTTGTTACTGAACTGCCCCTCTCTAAGGGTCATAACACCGCCTGGGTAATTATTGACCGTATCTCTAAGATGGCACATTTTGTTCCGTTGACCGGGTTACCATCAGCTTCTAAGTTGGCTTTGTTATTTATCCGGGAACACTTCCGCCTGCACGGGTTACCTCTGGAAATAGTCTCTGACCGGGGGGTACAGTGTACTGCAAGATTCTGGAGAGCCCCCTGTACGGCCTTACAAATAAAACTCAAGTTTTCATCCACTTACCATCCACAAACCAATGGGCAAACTGAACGCGTCAATCAAGATTTAGAGACTTTTCTCCGTGTTTATTTCTCCCCCTCGCAAGATAATTGGGTGGAGCTGTTGCCTTGGGCCGAGTTTGCCCATAATCATCTATACCACTCTTCGACTGGTAAGTCTCCATTTTTTATTAATTATGGATTTCATCCCCAAGTTCCAGAATTACCCATTTGTCCTCCGGACAAAGTTCCTGCTGCAGTCTCTACTCTCCGGCACTTCAGTCAAATCTGGAGTCGAGTTCATGCTAACCTCAAGAGAGTCTCCGGCCGCTATAAGTTCTTTGCGGATAGGAAGTGACGGGCAGCTCCTCAATACAAGGTTGGTGACAGGGTATGGCTCTCTACCCGCAATCTCCATTTAAAGGTGCCCACTATGAAGTTCGCTCCGAGGTTCATTGGTCCTTACCCCGTGTTACAAGTCCTGAATCCGGTTGTTTGCAAATTGGGATTGCCTTCCCATCTCCGGATACCAAATTCCTTTCATGTCTCTCTTCTTCGCCCTCTTGTTTTGAACCGGTTTCATTCCAAGTCCCCAAGGCCAACCTCTGCAGAGGCTGAAGATGGTACGGACTTTGAAATCAAAGCTATTCTTGACTCTCGCTATCTTCACAAGAATCTACAGTATTTGGTGGAATGGAAAGGTTTTGGCCCCGAGGAAAGGAGCTGGGTCAAGGCTACTGAAGTTACGGCTCCCCGACTGGTGCGGATCTTCCATTCCAGACATCCAACAAAACCTGGAAAGTGTCCAGGGGCCACTCCTGGAGGAGGGGGTACTGTCACACGCCAGAGTCGGCGTTCGCCGCGCTTACCCCTGTGTGCCTGCTGGTCTGTGTTGCGGCCTCCGGCTTCGGTGGGCCACGGGCTCCGGCGTCTGGCTAACGCGGCTCCCGGCGGTTCTCCAGGGCAGGGGCGCCGCCATGACACCCGGCATCACGTGGGCGGGGAGCAGGTGACGTCATCAGACTGTTCCGCCAATCCAGCGGTGGCGGGAGATTCAAAGTCAGACACCGGACAGAGCCTCGGCGCCTGAGTATCGTCTTTCCCCTGAAGTGGATGCCAGCGCTCTTGTTCCCGGCGAGAATCTCTGAAGCTGTACTCCAGTGTCTCCGGCATTTCCAGGTGCCAGTTCGCTGCATAGGTTCCAGCGTTCCCAGCGGCTGGTGTGCCTCTCTGCGTTCCAGTCACCAGTGCTACTAGGAATCAACGTGGGCTGCGGGCCCTAATCACCGTTCTCAAGTTCTACGAATCATCAGCGTCTTAAACCACTGCACTTAAGTTCTTCAAATCATCAGCGTCTCAGTCACCGTTCTCAAGTTCTTTGAATCATCAGCGTCTTAAACCACTGCACTTAAGTTCTTCAAATCATCAGCGTCTCAGTCACCGTTCTCAAGTTCTACGAATCATCAGCGTCTTACACCACTGCACTTTAGTTCTACAAATCATCAGCATCTTAAACCACTTCACTTAAGTTCTTCAAATCACCAGCGTCTTAATCTCCGTTCTCAAGTTCTTTAAGTCATCTGTGTCTTTAACCACCGTTTACAAGTTCTTCAAATCATCAGTGTCTTTTAACATCGTTCACAATTTCTTCAGTCACCAGTATCTTTAACATTGCTCACAAACCCTTCAATGGGCCTGGACATTCCCTCATAAGTTCCCTTTATGCTATATGACTTTGAGTTGTTCTTTTCCTGCAATAAAGCTCTTCAATATTTCACCAAACCTTACTGTCAGAGTCCTGTATGAAGAAATCCTATATCAGGTCACCCCTGTTCCGGCCCAGTTGTGGTTCCTCTTCCCAACCATCAGAAGAATCCCCGAGTTCACAACACCCTCAATCTAGGTCAGTGACAGTATACTCAGGCCCCATGGACCCGGGGAATCGGAACCCAGAGGCAAGCACCATGCAGGACCTGGTTTCCCGAGTACAGAGTCAGGAAGCAGCACAGAATCAGGTGATGCATTATCTCCAGGAATTATCTGGCCGGCTGGATCAAATCCAGACTTCTCTGGTTTCAGCTCCAGTTCCAGTATCCGCTCCAGTGGTTGTCTCTAGCAATGTTCCGTCCTTGTCTGGAACCAGGTCACGCCTTCAGCTTCATACTCCTCCTAGTTATAACGGGGATCCAAAGAATTACCGTGGTTTCCTCAATCAGTGTGAGGTACATTTCGAACTCCTTTCACATAACTTTCCTACTGATCGGTCTAAAGTGGCATACATTATCTCTTTGCTTGAGGGTTCAGCGTTGGAGTGGGTGTCACCGTTATGGGAGCGATCAGATCCGTTGGTTTCTAGTTATACCAACTTCATCATGTCATTCCGAAGGATCTTTGATGAGCCCGGCAGGACGACCGCTGCCTCTGCTGACTTGCTCCATGTTCGACAAGGCTCTCGTTCAGTGGGACAGTATGTGATTCATTTTCAAACCATAGCTTCAGAACTGTGCTGGAATAATGATGCCCTTCGGGCTGCTTTTTGGAATGGGCTCTCTGATCGTTTAAAGGACGAGTTGATCACTAGAGATCTGCCAGATTCCTTGGAACAGTTGATCTCACTCTGTGTAAAGGTGGATCTTCGCATGCAGGAACGAGGTGGTGAACGTAGTCGGTCAGATCGGTCAAGATTCCGATCTCTTCCATCTAAGCAAACAGTTATTCCGAGTCCAGACGAACCCATGCAGATTAATCGGTCTCGGCTGTCCCCAGAAGAACGTCAGCGTCATCTTGAGGGTAGACTCTGCGTCTACTGTGGAGCTGCGGATAATTTTCTCAAGTTTTGCAAGTCTCGCCCGGGAAACGGGCAGTCCTAGCTTGTTCTGGAGAAGTCGAGCTAGGGGTTTCTTCTCAATCTTCTCCGGCCGTGGACTGTTTACTCTCCGTGTCTCTGTTTTCTGAGTCAGTAGTCAAAACCATTAAGGCACTCTTGGACTCAGGGGCTGCGGGGAATTTTATTTCCCTTTCCTGTGCCCAGAATCTGGGTTTACAGTTACGGTCGGTCGAACGACCTATTACGTTGACTGCTATTAATGGTACCCAAATTTCTAATGGTCTGATTTCAAGTTGTACAATGCCAATCAAGCTGCAAGTGGGAGCTTTGCATCAAGAACATCTGGAGTTCCTTGTGATTCGGGAGATGCCTCACGATCTCGTTCTTGGTCTTCCTTGGCTCAAGCTTCACAACCCTCACGTCGACTGGAGGTCGACACAGATAATTTCTTGGAGTCCATTTTGTCATTCAAATTGTCTCACTCCTGTCTACCCGCTCCGTGTATCTTCCAAGTCGGATGAAGGGCTTATTCCAGAGGTTTATTGGGAGTTTTCAGATGTGTTCTCGGAACAGGCGGCCGATCAGTTACCACTGCATAGACCCTGGGACTGTCCTATTGAGCTCATTCCGGGGAAAATGCCACCTCGGGGTCGCACTTATCCTTTATCAGTACCCGAGACTCAAGTTATTTCGGAATATATCAAGTCTAATCTGCAGAAAGGATTCATCCACCCCTCTACTTCCCCGGCGGGAGCAGGTTTCTTTTTTGTGAAGAAAAAGGACGGAGGCCTGAGGCCATGTATCGACTATCGTGGTCTAAATGATGTCACCATTAAGAATAAGTATCCTTTGCCGCTCATCACGGAGCTTTTTGATAGAGTTCGCGGAGCCCGAGTCTTCACCAAGCTCGATTTAAGGGGAGCTTATAATTTGATACGTATCCGACAGGGGGACGAATGGAAGACGGCCTTCAATACTAGGGACGGGCATTATGAGTATATGGTAATGCCGTTCGGCCTCAGCAACGCCCCCGCCGTCTTCCAGGGATTCATTAATGAAAACCTTCGGGATATGTTATACCTAAATGTGGTATATTTGGATGACATTCTGATATTTTCTAAGAATCTCACTGAGCACAGAGTACAGGTTAAAGAGGTACTTCTTCGATTGCGAGAGAACAATCTATACGGCAAGATTTCCAAGTGTACCTTTGAGGTCCCTTCGATTCCATTTCTTGGTTACATCATTTCGGGCACGGAGCTTCGTATGGATCCGGAGAAACTCTCTGCCATTCGGGACTGGACTCAGCCTCTTTCCTTAAAAGCGGTGCAATGATTTCTGGGGTTTGCAAATTACTACCAGAAATTCATAAAGGGTTTCTCTACCATTGTGGTGCCTATTACTGCCTTAATCAAGAAGGGGGCTGACCCAAGCCATTGGTCCTCTGAAGCTGTAGCAGCGTTCGCTCAGTTGAAGGCAGCCTTTATGACCGCTCCGGTACTTCAGCAACCAGACTTTTTAAAACCATTCTTTTTGGAGGTTGATGCTTCTACGGTAGGCATTGGTGCCGTGCTTTTGCAGTACGCTCCAGATGGGAAGTTACATCCATGTGGTTTCCATTCTCGCAAGTTCTCTCCTGCTGAACGAAATTACACCATTGGAGACAAAGAGCTTTTGGCAATAAAATCTGCCTTGGAAGAATGGAGATATCTTTTGGAAGGTGCTAAACACCTAATTACGATTTTCACTGATCACAAGAATTTGCTGTATCTCAAGACGGCGCAGTGCTTGAATCCCCGTCAAGCTAGATGGGCGCTCTTCTTTGCCCGATTTTCGTTTGTCATTAAGTATCGGGCTGGAACTTTTAACACCAAGGCTGATGCCCTATCCCGTTCCTTAACGGCTTCAGATGAGGAGAATTCCGTTGAAAAGGCTTTGATTCTCAGTCCAGTTTCTATTTCAGCGGCTCCCACCGGTTGGGCCCTCCTCCTGGAAGAATGTCTGTGCAAGCTAAATTTTGACCAAGATTGTTGCAGTGGGCTCACGTTTCCAAGTTTTCCGGTCATCCTGGAGTTCAAAAGATGTGGGAATTTCTATGAAGATCTTACTGGTGGGACACTATGAAGAAGGATGTTCAAGATTATGTCAACTCGTGTCCTCAATGTGCTCAGCACAAAATTCTTCGTCTGCCTCCTGCGGGGTTGCTGCACCCATTGTCCATTCCTAAGAGGCCTTGGACCCATATCTCTATGGACTTTGTTACTGAACTGCCCCTCTCTAAGGGTCATAACACCGCCTGGGTAATTATTGACCGTATCTCTAAGATGGCACATTTTGTTCCGTTGACCGGGTTACCATCAGCTTCTAAGTTGGCTTTGTTATTTATCCGGGAACACTTCCGCCTGCACGGGTTACCTCTGGAAATAGTCTCTGACCGGGGGGTACAGTGTACTGCAAGATTCTGGAGAGCCCCCTGTACGGCCTTACAAATAAAACTCAAGTTTTCATCCACTTACCATCCACAAACCAATGGGCAAACTGAACGCGTCAATCAAGATTTAGAGACTTTTCTCCGTGTTTATTTCTCCCCCTCGCAAGATAATTGGGTGGAGCTGTTGCCTTGGGCCGAGTTTGCCCATAATCATCTATACCACTCTTCGACTGGTAAGTCTCCATTTTTTATTAATTATGGATTTCATCCCCAAGTTCCAGAATTACCCATTTGTCCTCCGGACAAAGTTCCTGCTGCAGTCTCTACTCTCCGGCACTTCAGTCAAATCTGGAGTCGAGTTCATGCTAACCTCAAGAGAGTCTCCGGCCGCTATAAGTTCTTTGCGGATAGGAAGTGACGGGCAGCTCCTCAATACAAGGTTGGTGACAGGGTATGGCTCTCTACCCGCAATCTCCGTTTAAAGGTGCCCACTATGAAGTTCGCTCCGAGGTTCATTGGTCCTTACCCCGTGTTACAAGTCCTGAATCCGGTTGTTTGCAAATTGGGATTGCCTTCCCATCTCCGGATACCAAATTCCTTTCATGTCTCTCTTCTTCGCCCTCTTGTTTTGAACCGGTTTCATTCCAAGTCCCCAAGGCCAACCTCTGCAGAGGCTGAAGATGGTACGGACTTTGAAATCAAAGCTATTCTTGACTCTCGCTATCTTCACAAGAATCTACAGTATTTGGTGGAATGGAAAGGTTTTGGCCCAGAGGAAAGGAGCTGGGTCAAGGCTACTGAAGTTACGGCTCCCCGACTGGTGCGGATCTTCCATTCCAGACATCCAACAAAACCTGGAAAGTGTCCAGGGGCCACTCCTGGAGGAGGGGGTACTGTCACACGCCAGAGTCGGCGTTCGCCGCGCTTACCCCTGTGTGCCTGCTGGTCTGTGTTGCGGCCTCCGGCTTCGGTGGGCCACGGGCTCCGGCGTCTGGCTAACGCGGCTCCCGGCGGTTCTCCAGGGCAGGGGCGCCGCCATGACACCCGGCATCACGTGGGCGGGGAGCAGGTGACGTCATCAGACTGTTCCGCCAATCCAGCGGTGGCGGG
Source organism: Pseudophryne corroboree (assembly GCF_028390025.1). Taxonomy (NCBI): domain Eukaryota; kingdom Metazoa; phylum Chordata; class Amphibia; order Anura; family Myobatrachidae; genus Pseudophryne; species Pseudophryne corroboree. The sequence continues at coordinate 266,998,276 of NC_086451.1, read as the reverse complement.
AGATTCAAAGTCAGACACCGGACAGAGCCTCGGCGCCTGAGTATCGTCTTTCCCCTGAAGTGGATGCCAGCGCTCTTGTTCCCGGCGAGAATCTCTGAAGCTGTACTCCAGTGTCTCCGGCATTTCCAGGTGCCAGTTCGCTGCATAGGTTCCAGCGTTCCCAGCGGCTGGTGTGCCTCTCTGCGTTCCAGTCACCAGTGCTACTAGGAATCAACGTGGGCTGCGGGCCCTAATCACCATTCTCAAGTTCTACGAATCATCAGCGTCTTAAACCACTGCACTCAAGTTCTTCAAATCATCAGCGTCTCAGTCACCGTTCTCAAGTTCTTTGAATCATCAGCGTCTTAAACCACTGCACTTAAGTTCTTCAAATCATCAGCGTCTCAGTCACCGTTCTCAAGTTCTACGAATCATCAGCGTCTTACACCACTGCACTTAAGTTCTTCAAATCATCAGCGTCTCAGTCACCGTTCTCAAGTTCTACAAATCATCAGCGTCTTAAACCACTGCACTTTAGTTCTACAAATCATCAGCATCTTAAACCACTGCACTTAAGTTCTTCAAATCACCAGCGTCTTAATCTCCGTTCTCAAGTTCTTTAAGTCATCTGTGTCTTTAACCACCGTTTACAAGTTCTTCAAATCATCAGTGTCTTTTAACATCGTTCACAATTTCTTCAGTCACCAGTATCTTTAACATTGCTCACAAACCCTTCAATGGGCCTGGACATTCCCTCATAAGTTCCCTTTATGCTATATGACTTTGAGTTGTTCTTTTCCTGCAATAAAGCTCTTCAATATTTCACCAAACCTTACTGTCAGAGTCCTGTATGAAGGAATCCTATATCAGGTCACCCCTGTTCCGGCCCAGTTGTGGTTCCTCTTCCCAACCATCGGAAGAATCCCAGAGTTCACAACACCCTCAATCTAGGTCAGTGACAGTATACTCAGGCCCCATGGACCCGGGGAATCGGAACCCAGAGGCAAGCACCATGCAGGACCTGGTTTCCCGAGTACAGAGTCAGGAAGCAGCACAGAATCAGGTGATGCATTATCTCCAGGAATTATCTGGCCGGCTGGATCAAATCCAGACTTCTCTGGTTTCAGCTCCAGTTCCAGTATCCGCTCCAGTGGTTGTCTCTAGCAATGTTCCGTCCTTGTCTGGAACCAGGTCACGCCTTCAGCTTCATACTCCTCCTAGTTATAACGGGGATCCAAAGAATTGCCGTGGTTTCCTCAATCAGGGTGAGGTACATTTCGAACTCCTTTCACATAACTTTCCTACTGATCGGTCTAAAGTGGCATACATTATCTCTTTGCTTGAGGGTTCAGCGTTGGAGTGGGTGTCACCGTTATGGGAGCGATCAGATCCGTTGGTTTCTAGTTATACCAACTTCATCATGTCATTCCGAAGGATCTTTGATGAGCCCGGCAGGATGACCGCTGCCTCTGCTGACTTGCTCCATGTTCGATTAAGTCAATTGATTTTAGATTCTGTCATAATCCTAATGAAGGAATAACAGCTGTTTGGCAATAAGTAATAATAGAAACAAATCAAAGGATATACCAGGGTAAAGAAAGAAAAGGATAGGAACAAATGGTGATGCTGCTGTTGGAGTCACATACCACACATCATATGCAATGATTGATGTTCTACAACACTGAGTATTCCCTGTGAGTCTCCACCTCAGGTACTAACTCAGCCCACACTGTTTCGCTTCCAAGATCGGACGAGATCGGGCATTAGCAGTGTGGTTTGATAGTAGAAGGATTTGGTCAGACGTCCAATGAGAGTGCACCTATATAGGGGGGGATAATTAGCTGGGTCTTATAGATATAGTGTGGATCTGCTTTTTGTGTTAGGCAGGAGACATCAAGTCCCACACCGGTGGTATTGTGTCCCTGGATCACAAATGAGAGTCCACGAAAAAGGAAGATATATGGATTTATGAGAAAAAAACGAAGATATATAGATTTATGGAAAAAAAAAACAAAAAAAAACCCTAAAAAGGATACTGGAGATCAATTAGGCTGTAGTTATTAGGAACGGGTGATAAAAATTACCCGTCCGTATAGATACAAATGGATAAAGAAACACGGATCAAAATTTTTTTTTATATATATGTGTACATTGGTACTGGTGTAAGGAACAGAAAATATGTCAAAGATAATTGTAGATACAAATAAATAGTACTGGTATATGCAATGAAATAATCACTAGTGACATGGGTGTCATTAGAAACACTTTGTGTGAATTGGAGCTGTTATAATCATTAGGATATAGGGAAATAGACATGAAATTCTCATATAACCCATGCAGCAATATGACAACAGGATCTGCAGGAGGAAAGTCAAAGAAGAATGCAGTATTTCTTTCCTATAAAATGCAGTTTTTAATCCTGATGCAATAAACTAAGATGCATAAGCCTGGAAAAAGGCATAAATGAAGCTGCACGGATATAGATACAATTTCTATGACAGCTGGGCAAAAATTAGCCCAAAATGGCAGGATGGAATGATCTGACCTGAGGCTAGGAGTGAATCACTTGCAGTTGGACAAAACAGGACCCATTGGAATGGAAAACATGTTTCACCCCTGTGGGGCTTGCTCACTTCCTGGGTCTGTGTGTGAAAAGCTAGGAGATTTATACCTCCTGATTAGGACTGTATCCAATGAAAAAGGAGGCTGGGTAATTGGTGTGAGTGGATGCTGTGAACAGCTGATATCTGCAGCCAGGGGAAGTGCTGGGACGGAAAGGGAACACTGAGGTCCGCGGCGCCATTTTGGAAGAGGGCAGTTAGCCCTTAGTTGTATGGCCATGGTTCTATAATGATGAAAATATAAATAAAATAAAAATAAATGAACGAAGAACAGACCTGGTGTGCAGTGTGCGATAGGTCTGCGACTGGACTGTATATGAAAATGGACCTGAAAAAAGGAGTCCATTGCTTGCGGCCACGTGATCGCAGCAGTCTGCAGTGACTGACATGGCCTGACCCTCTGCCCTGTCAGCATTCACCGGGCAGCGTACATATAGGCGATTAGTGCGCCTTCAGATATAATAGCTGTCAGCGGTGTTTTTAGGTCCAAAAGGACGGAACAAAAACCGCCATTTTGGAATGGGGCAGATATGCCTTCGCCGAGCGACCAATGGGATACAGTTAGTGGGCTGGTTCAATGCGACCGCCGGGCAAAGTGTATAAGTAAATTAGTGCACCTGCTGAGATGATAGCTGTAGGCGGACTAGGGGGAAAAAAAACATTATCGACCATTTTAGAGTGGGGCAATTATGCCCTTGTATGCTATTAGGATATTATTGATAAGCAGATTGGATATGGCATAAGATGTGGTATATATGGGTATGTTGGGGATGTGGGATGTGAAGGGATGTGACTATGGAAGTAGATGGACGGTTGTGATTGGCGATGGTAGTGACATGGGATTGTTTAGGCTGCGATTTGGGACGTGAAGTAAAGGAACGGATAGACTGGTGATGTGTGCCATGGTGTGTGCATGATTTGGTTGGGGCAAGTGAGTTGACAGGTGGGATGGGCTGTGGAGCGAAGGAAAATGGATAGGTATATGGGGAGGGAAATGGGGGGGGGGGGGAAAAGGGGGGGGGTTGTGTTTTGGTTGGTGGGTGGGGGTAGGGGGGGGGGGTTATTGTTTGGGGGGGGGGGGAGAAAAGGGGGGTGGGGGGGGGTTTGGTATACGGGTTAGGGGGTGGGAGGGGGGGTGTTATGGGGGGTAGGAGGGTTTGTTTATTTTGTAGGGGGGGGTGTTTTAAGTAAGTTTTTATGGGGGGGGGAAAAGAAGGGGGGGGGTGGGGAAATTGGGGAGTGGGGGAGTGAAAGTGGGAGGGAGGCGCTGGGTATTAATGGTGGGCTGGGTGGGTGGGTTGGAGTGTGGGGGAAAGGGGAATTAATTAGGGGGGATTTAGGGTGTTAAACGGGGGGAAAAAAAGGGGGAGGAGAGGGAAGTGAGGTTAGGGGAATAGTGCGGGGGGCTAGTGGGATGAGGTGGTTAGAAATTGTGACAAATGAACATAAAAGCGGGTTAGAAATATTAAAATACCAAATTGTGGTAACTGATTACTAGATGTGTTGATGGGGTGTAGGTTTTACAAGAAAGCCCCATAATTGATATTCTCATTGAGTCCCAATGGTTTTAGGCTGCCCAGACGGAAAATCCATTCGCTCTCTCTTTTTAATAGTTCTTGAGTAATATCACCTCCACGGATGCCCAACTTAATAAGATCAAGACAAAAAACTTTCAGATCCTTGGTTGATCCTTTATGAGTGGAGTAGAAGTGTCTGGCGACTGAAGTAAGTTGTTTCATTCTGGTGATATCGTGTTGAGCATTCCTGATATTTCCCATGTGTTCTAAAATCCTCTCCTTCAATTTTCTGGTGGTCATGCCTATATATTTGAGGTCACAGCTGCAGGTTAGACAATAAATTACTGTCTGTGAGTTGCAGTTAAAGAAATGTTGTATCTTGACCGATTGTCCATATCTATCAGTAACTGCATTGTTACGTAGAATATGTGGACATAATTTGCAGTGACCACAGGGGAAGGTACCAGTTGTCTGCGGTTTTTTGGAGGTGGAAGTCATGAAGTGACTGCGGACCACATGATCCTTGATATTTTTTGACCTGCGCCAGCTCATTTGAACTGGAGTATTGGCGTATGGTGCCAGGTCCGGATCTAATTGTAATACCGGTAGATGCTTGGATATGGCGTTTTGAAGCATTCGCCATTCTGGGCAAAAGGTGCCAATAAACCTGATGTTTTCTTCTTGTACGGGTTTTTCCTTGATTTTTCTGAAAATGAGATCTTCTCTTTTGATCGTCTTAGTGGCTGAATAGGCACGTTTGAGCGAACGTTTGCTGTAGCCTCTGGTCAGAAGACGATTGGTTAGTTCCCAGCTTTTCTTGTGAAATACCGAGTCTTCCGAGCAGTTCCTTCTTAGACGCAGGTACTCCCCCTTGGGAATGTTTTCAATTGTTGGGGGAAAATGTGAACTAGTTTGGTGGAGAAGGCTGTTGGTTGCCGTTTCTTTGCGGTATAGTTCAGTTGCCAAAAAACCTGTGTTGGATTTGTAGATATTGAGATCCAGAAAGGGGACCGTTTCTGAGCTGATGGTGTATGTGAGTACTATATTGAGATCATTAGTGTTGAGCAATTTGATGAATTCTGTTAGTAGTTCTTTGTTACCATCCCAAATGATGAAAATGTCGTCAATGTAGCGAAGCCACATGACGATGTGTGAGATGTATTTTTCATTGGCAGAGTTGAAGACGGTACAATGTTCCCACCATCCAAGGAAAAGGTTGGCATAAGTGGGCGCACAAGCTGCGCCCATTGCTGTCCCTCTTATTTGTAGGTAAAATTGATCTTTGAAGACAAAGTAATTTTTGGCAAGAACAAAGTGAAGTAACTGTTGGAGAAAGTTGGAGAAATCACTTTCTCCTCCTTGATCAAGAAAAAATGTAACTGCTGTGAGGCCATGGTGATGGCTAATGCTCGTGTATAGGGCCTCCACATCACACGTCACCAGCAAGAAATTATTTTCAAAATGTATATCATGAATTTTTCTTAGAAGGTCTGCTGTGTCTTGTAAGTATGATGGTAATGAGAGTACAAATTCTCGGAGATGTAGATCAAGGAATCGACTGGGTTTTTCCAAAAGTCCTCCGTTACCTGACATAATTGGTCTGCCAGGGGGATGTTCTACGTCCTTATGTATTTTGGGTAATAGATAGAATGTGGGTGTTTTTGGATTTTGAACTGTTAGGTATTTGAATTCTTGTTGTGTGATAGTACCTCTTGTTGCTGTGTCCTGAATCAGGTGGTTATAAGACTGAAGGAAATCCGAAGTGGGATTGCCCAAAAGCTTCTTATAACAAGTGGTATTGTCTAATTGGCGTTGAGCTTCCGTGATATACATTTGCTGTGGCCAAATGACAATATTGCCCCCCTTGTCTGATGGTTTGATGATAACGTCCCTCCAGCTTTGAAGTTCTTGTAATGCCCTTCTCTCATGGAATTTGAGATTGGAGGGGAAACGATGTATGTTCTTCTTAGTCTGGGTATATATGTTATCAAATTCTTTGGAGACTAAGTTAAGAAAGACTCGAATTTCGGGGCTGTTCTGATCCGGAGGGAAAAAGGAGGACTTGGGTCTACATGTAGGTCTAGAGGTAGAGGCTTCATTATCTGCTGATTCCATTTGGAGATCTTCTAGAATGGTAAGGGCGTTGAGGTCCTCCATGGATAAATCGGGATCAGGTGTATTGGCAAAATTTCTATTTTTTGAGAAAAATTTCTTCAGGAGGAGTTTTCTACCATAAAGTCGAAGGTCTTTTTCCCACATAAATCGGTCAAAAGATCGGGAAGGTGAGAAAGAGAGTCCCTTGGTAAGTATGGTCATATGATCTGAAGATAAGATTTTGTCAGATAAATTGATGACTTGTAATTGGCCTGTGGAGGCCAGATCTACCGTGTTGTCTTTCTCTGTCTCACAGGATATCTCGGGTTCCGGGGTATATCCCAATCTGAGTTTCTTGGGTTGTCTCTTCTGTCCCCCTCGCCTTGTCTTCCTCGTGATTTGAGGCGGCCTCTCCCTCTCTGGCCTCGTTCTAAAAAACGTGGGGAGAATTCTTCAGTGTCTTCTCGATCAAAGTTTTCACTAGCCGAGTCGCCGCTATTTGAGGATTCGAATTCTGATAGTGTGGGGTCCTCCCGTGTTTTTTTACTGTTGTTCCTGTTGTTAGGGGGTGGCGGGTTCCACCTGAAAACGTCTCCTTTGGAAAAGTCTCTCTTATCCCGCATAAACTTTCCTCGTTTACGGTCTACAATGTTGCGTTCATAGTTGTCGATCTCTTTTTTGAATTTTTCAAAGGCAGTCTGAAAATTCAAATCCTTTTCCCAAGTCTCCAGGGTCTTTCCCAAATCTGCGATTTCTTTTTCCACCTGATCAATTACTAGAGTGTCGTGTTTTATTAGTATGTGTAATAATTCGTTAGAACATTTCAGAAGGGCTGTTTCCCATTCTGTTTTTAAATTGTCCGTCGCGAGCGGAAAAGAGGGGAAGATCTTGGGTCTTAGGCCTCTTGGTGCAATTTTATGTTTTACATAATTTTCTAGAGTGGTTACATCCCACAATAGGCGAACTCTTCTCTGTAAGTTCTTCTGTAATTTGGAAAAACTTGTTTTCCAATCACTGCTTAAAGAGGTTGGTTCCGATGTCTCAGAAAATGGATCACCAAAATTGTCCAGGTTTTGGCGTCTTGTTAATTCATTTTTTAGGGAAAATGTGGTCATAATTGAGTATGATATTGTCGTAAGTAGATGTCCACAGTGCAAGGGTGAATGAGAATTATTTTTTGTTTTTTATTTTTGGGGATCACGGGGCAAAAAAGGTTAATAAGTGTGAGAATAGAAAATGATAATGGACCGTGCCTATGGGTCAGAGGCTGATGTATTCACCAGCATAGAATAATACTGTTACACAAAGGGGGCGACCCGGCACCGGTCTAAAAATAGTTTTTGATTACAGAAAAACCAAATTTGGACAATTTTCAAGTAAAATCTTTAATATAATGTCCAGTTTGGGGGTGCGCCCAGAGCCAGTGACATATGCATAAACAAAAGGGAGAAAGAAGAAGGCTCTTGTGTGGGCGCACTCATTAATGGTAGTTAAATAACTAGAATGAATAACACTAGGTTGATTAGTCAGCAGATAAAACAAAATTTATTTGGAAATATTAAGAATATAATTGCCCCTGGTTGAGGAGATGTGAATGATCCCAGATAAAAATGTTCTGGTCCTGCCTCAGGAAATGAGATGGAGAGGGGTAGAGACACTGCAAGTCATAAACCCTTTCTCACCCGGCCAGTACAGATGATCTGTATTAATGAGATCAATTAAGTCAATTGATTTTAGATTCTGTCATAATCCTAATGAAGGAATAACAGCTGTTTGGCAATAAGTAATAATAGAAACAAATCAAAGGATATACCAGGGTAAAGAAAGAAAAGGATAGGAACAAATGGTGATGCTGCTGTTGGAGTCACATACCACACATCATATGCAATGATTGATGTTCTACAACACTGAGTATTCCCTGTGAGTCTCCACCTCAGGTACTAACTCAGCCCACACTGTTTCGCTTCCAAGATCGGACGAGATCGGGCATTAGCAGTGTGGTTTGATAGTAGAAGGATTTGGTCAGACGTCCAATGAGAGTGCACCTATATAGGGGGGGATAATTAGCTGGGTCTTATAGATATAGTGTGGATCTGCTTTTTGTGTTAGGCAGGAGACATCAAGTCCCACACCGGTGGTATTGTGTCCCTGGATCACAAATGAGAGTCCACGAAAAAGGAAGATATATGGATTTATGAGAAAAAAACGAAGATATATAGATTTATGAAAAAAAACAAAAAAAAAAAAACCCTAAAAAGGATAATGGAGATCAATTAGGCTGTAGTTATTAGGAACGGGTGATAAAAATTACCCGTCCGTATAGATACAAATGGATAAAGAAACACGGATCAAAATTTTTTTTTATATATATGTGTACATTGGTACTGGTGTAAGGAACAGAAAATATGTCAAAGATAATTGTAGATACAAATAAATAGTACTGGTATATGCAATGAAATAATCACTAGTGACATGGGTGTCATTAGAAACACTTTGTGTGAATTGGAGCTGTTATAATCATTAGGATATAGGGAAATAGACATGAAATTCTCATATAACCCATGCAGCAATATGACAACAGGATCTGCAGGAGGAAAGTCAAAGAAGAATGCAGTATTTCTTTCCTATAAAATGCAGTTTTTAATCCTGATGCAATAAACTAAGATGCATAAGCCTGGAAAAAGGCATAAATGAAGCTGCACGGATATAGATACAATTTCTATGACAGCTGGGCAAAAATTAGCCCAAAATGGCAGGATGGAATGATCTGACCTGAGGCTAGGAGTGAATCACTTGCAGTTGGACAAAACAGGACCCATTGGAATGGAAAACATGTTTCACCCCTGTGGGGCTTGCTCACTTCCTGGGTCTGTGTGTGAAAAGCTAGGAGATTTATACCTCCTGATTAGGACTGTATCCAATGAAAAAGGAGGCTGGGTAATTGGTGTGAGTGGATGCTGTGAACAGCTGATATCTGCAGCCAGGGGAAGTGCTGGGACGGAAAGGGAACACTGAGGTCCGCGGCGCCATTTTGGAAGAGGGCAGTTAGCCCTTAGTTGTATGGCCATGGTTCTATAATGATGAAAATATAAATAAAATAAAAATAAATGAACGAAGAACAGACCTGGTGTGCAGTGTGCGATAGGTCTGCGACTGGACTGTATATGAAAATGGACCTGAAAAAAGGAGTCCATTGCTTGCGGCCACGTGATCGCAGCAGTCTGCAGTGACTGACATGGCCTGACCCTCTGCCCTGTCAGCATTCACCGGGCAGCGTACATATAGGCGATTAGTGCGCCTTCAGATATAATAGCTGTCAGCGGTGTTTTTAGGTCCAAAAGGACGGAACAAAAACCGCCATTTTGGAATGGGGCAGATATGCCTTCGCCGAGCGACCAATGGGATACAGTTAGTGGGCTGGTTCAATGCGACCGCCGGGCAAAGTGTATAAGTAAATTAGTGCACCTGCTGAGATGATAGCTGTAGGCGGACTAGGGGGAAAAAAAACATTATCGACCATTTTAGAGTGGGGCAATTATGCCCTTGTATGCTATTAGGATATTATTGATAAGCAGATTGGATATGGCATAAGATGTGGTATATATGGGTATGTTGGGGATGTGGGATGTGAAGGGATGTGACTATGGAAGTAGATGGACGGTTGTGATTGGCGATGGTAGTGACATGGGATTGTTTAGGCTGCGATTTGGGACGTGAAGTAAAGGAACGGATAGACTGGTGATGTGTGCCATGGTGTGTGCATGATTTGGTTGGGGCAAGTGAGTTGACAGGTGGGATGGGCTGTGGAGCGAAGGAAAATGGATAGGTATATGGGGAGGGAAATGGGGGGGGAAAAAAAAGGGGGGGGGGGGTTGTGTTTTGGTTGGTGGGTGGGGGGTAGGGGGGGGGGGGTTTATTGTTTAGGGGGGGGGGGAGAAAAGGGGGGGTGGGGTGGGGGTTTTGGTATACGGGTTAGGGGGTGGGAGGGGGGTGTGTTATGGGGGGTGGGAGGGTTTGTTTATTTTGTAGGGGGGGGGGGTGTTTTAAGTAAGTTTTTATGGGGGGGGGGAAAGAAGGGGGGGGGGGAAATTGGGGAGTGGGGGAGTGAAAGTGGGAGGGAGGCGCTGGGTATTAATGGTGGGCTGGGTGGGTGGGTTGGAGTGTGGGGGAAAGGGGAATTAATTAGGGGGGATTTAGGGTGTTAAACGGGGGGAAAAAAAGGGGGAGGAGAGGGAAGTGAGGTTAGGGGAATAGTGCGGGGGGCTAGTGGGATGAGGTGGTTAGACCCAGCTAATTATCCCCCCCTATATAGGTGCACTCTCATTGGACGTCTGACCAAATCCTTCTACTATCAAACCACACTGCTAATGCCCGATCTCGTCCGATCTTGGAAGCGAAACAGTGTGGGCTGAGTTAGTACCTGAGGTGGAGACTCACAGGGAATACTCAGTGTTGTAGAACATCAATCATTGCATATGATGTGTGGTATGTGACTCCAACAGCAGCATCACCATTTGTTCCTATCCTTTTCTTTCTTTACCCTGGTATATCCTTTGATTTGTTTCTATTATTACTTATTGCCAAACAGCTGTTATTCCTTCATTAGGATTATGACAGAATCTAAAATCAATTGACTTAATTGATCTCATTAATACAGATCATCTGTACTGGCCGGGTGAGAAAGGGTTTATGACTTGCAGTGTCTCTACCCCTCTCCATCTCATTTCCTGAGGCAGGACCAGAACATTTTTATCTGGGATCATTCACATCTCCTCAACCAGGGGCAATTATATTCTTAATATTTCCAAATAAATTTTGTTTTATCTGCTGACTAATCAACCTAGTGTTATTCATTCTAGTTATTTAACTACCATTAATGAGTGCGCCCACACAAGAGCCTTCTTCTTTCTCCCTTTTGCTTATGCATATGTCACTGGCTCTGGGCGCACCCCCAAACTGGACATTATATTAAAGATTTTACTTGAAAATTGTCCAAATTTGGTTTTTCTGTAATCAAAAACTATTTTCAGACCGGTGCCGGGTCGCCCCCTTTGTGTAACAGTATTATTCTATGCTGGTGAATACATCAGCCTCTGACCCATAGGCACGGTCCATTATCATTTTCTATTCTCACACTTATTAACCTTTTTTGCCCCGTGATCCCCAAAAATAAAAAACAAAAAATAATTCTCATTCACCCTTGCACTGTGGACATCTACTTACGACAATATCATACTCAATTATGACCACATTTTCCCTAAAAAATGAATTAACAAGACGCCAAAACCTGGACAATTTTGGTGATCCATTTTCTGAGACATCGGAACCAACCTCTTTAAGCAGTGATTGGAAAACAAGTTTTTCCAAATTACAGAAGAACTTACAGAGAAGAGTTCGCCTATCGTGGGATGTAACCACTCTAGAAAATTATGTAAAACATAAAATTGCACCAAGAGGCCTAAGACCCAAGATCTTCCCCTCTTTTCCGCTCGCGACGGACAATTTAAAAACAGAATGGGAAACAGCCCTTCTGAAATGTTCTAACGAATTATTACACATACTAATAAAACACGACACTCTAGTAATTGATCAGGTGGAAAAAGAAATCGCAGATTTGGGAAAGACCCTGGAGACTTGGGAAAAGGATTTGAATTTTCAGACTGCCTTTGAAAAATTCAAAAAAGAGATCGACAACTATGAACGCAACATTGTAGACCGTAAACGAGGAAAGTTTATGCGGGATAAGAGAGACTTTTCCAAAGGAGACGTTTTCAGGTGGAACCCGCCACCCCCTAACAACAGGAACAACAGTAAAAAAAACACGGGAGGACCCCACACTATCAGAATTCGAATCCTCAAATAGCGGCGACTCGGCTAGTGAAAACTTTGATCGAGAAGACACTGAAGAATTCTCCCCACGTTTTTTAGAACGAGGCCAGAGAGGGAGAGGCCGCCTCAAATCACGAGGAAGACAAGGCGAGGGGGACAGAAGAGACAACCCAAGAAACTCAGATTGGGATATACCCCGGAACCCGAGATATCCTGTGAGACAGAGAAAGACAACACGGTAGATCTGGCCTCCACAGGCCAATTACAAGTCATCAATTTATCTGACAAAATCTTATCTTCAGATCATATGACCATACTTACCAAGGGACTCTCTTTCTCACCTTCCCGATCTTTTGACCGATTTATGTGGGAAAAAGACCTTCGACTTTATGGTAGAAAACTCCTCCTGAAGAAATTTTTCTCAAAAAATAGAAATTTTGCCAATACACCTGATCCCGATTTATCCATGGAGGACCTCAACGCCCTTACCATTCTAGAAGATCTCCACATGGAATCAGCAGATAATGAAGCCTCTACCTCTAGACCTACATGTAGACCCAAGTCCTCCTTTTTCCCTCCGGATCAGAACTGCCCCGAAATTCGAGTCTTTCTTAACTTAGTCTCCAAAGAATTTGATAACATATATACCCAGACTAAGAAGAACATACATCGTTTCCCCTCCAATCTCAAATTCCATGAGAGAAGGGCATTACAAGAACTTCAAAGCTGGAGGGACGTTATCATCAAACCATCAGACAAGGGGGGCAATATTGTCATTTGGCCACAGCAAATGTATATCACGGAAGCTCGACGCCAATTAGACAATACCACTTGTTATAAGAAGCTTTTGGGCAATCCCACTTCGGATTTCCTTCAGTCTTATAACCACCTGATTCAGGACACAGCAACAAGAGGTACTATCACACAACAAGAATTCAAATACCTAACAGTTCAAAATCCAAAAACACCCACATTCTATCTATTACCCAAAATACATAAGGACGTAGAACATCCCCCTGGCAGACCAATTATGTCAGGTAACGGAGGACTTTTGGAAAAACCCAGTCGATTCCTTGACCTACATCTCCGAGAATTTGTACTCTCATTACCATCATACTTACAAGACACAGCAGACCTTCTAAGAAAAATTCATGATATACATTTTGAAAATAATTTCTTGCTGGTGACGTGTGATGTGGAGGCCCTATACACGAGCATTAGCCATCACCATGGCCTCACAGCAGTTAAATTTTTTCTTGATCAAGGAGGAGAAAGTGATTTCTCCAACTTTCTCCAACAGTTACTTCACTTTGTTCTTGCCAAAAATTACTTTGTCTTCAAAGATCAATTTTACCTACAAATAAGAGGGACAGCAATGGGCGCAGCTTGTGCGCCCACTTATGCCAACCTTTTCCTTGGATGGTGGGAACATTGTACCGTCTTCAACTCTGCCAATGAAAAATACATCTCACACATCGTCATGTGGCTTCGCTACATTGACGACATTTTCATCATTTGGGATGGTAACAAAGAACTACTAACAGAATTCATCAAATTGCTCAACACTAATGATCTCAATATAGTACTCACATACACCATCAGCTCAGAAACGGTCCCCTTTCTGGATCTCAATATCTACAAATCCAACACAGGTTTTTTGGCAACTGAACTATACCGCAAAGAAACGGCAACCAACAGCCTTCTCCACCAAACTAGTTCACATTTTCCCCCAACAATTGAAAACATTCCCAAGGGGGAGTACCTGCGTCTAAGAAGGAACTGCTCGGAAGACTCGGTATTTCACAAGAAAAGCTGGGAACTAACCAATCGTCTTCTGACCAGAGGCTACAGCAAACGTTCGCTCAAACGTGCCTATTCAGCCACTAAGACGATCAAAAGAGAAGATCTCATTTTCAGAAAAATCAAGGAAAAACCCGTACAAGAAGAAAACATCAGGTTTATTGGCACCTTTTGCCCAGAATGGCGAATGCTTCAAAACGCCATATCCAAGCATCTACCGGTATTACAATTAGATCCGGACCTGGCACCATACGCCAATACTCCAGTTCAAATGAGCTGGCGCAGGTCAAAAAATATCAAGGATCATGTGGTCCGCAGTCACTTCATGACTTCCACCTCCAAAAAACCGCAGACAACTGGTACCTTCCCCTGTGGTCACTGCAAATTATGTCCACATATTCTACGTAACAATGCAGTTACTGATAGATATGGACAATCGGTCAAGATACAACATTTCTTTAACTGCAACTCACAGACAGTAATTTATTGTCTAACCTGCAGCTGTGACCTCAAATATATAGGCATGACCACCAGAAAATTGAAGGAGAGGATTTTAGAACACATGGGAAATATCAGGAATGCTCAACACGATATCACCAGAATGAAACAACTTACTTCAGTCGCCAGACACTTCTACTCCACTCATAAAGGATCAACCAAGGATCTGAAAGTTTTTTGTCTTGATCTTATTAAGTTGGGCATCCGTGGAGGTGATATTACTCAAGAACTATTAAAAAGAGAGAGCGAATGGATTTTCCGTCTGGGCAGCCTAAAACCATTGGGACTCAATGAGAATATCAATTATGGGGCTTTCTTGTAAAACCTACACCCCATCAACACATCTAGTAATCAGTTACCACAATTTGGTATTTTAATATTTCTAACCCGCTTTTATGTTCATTTGTCACAATTTCTAACCACCTCATCCCACTAGCCCCCCGCACTATTCCCCTAACCTCACTTCCCTCTCCTCCCCCTTTTTTTCCCCCCGTTTAACACCCTAAGTAGTAAAGGGAACCACTTTCCGTCAAACTCATTTTTGACAGGTGGGAACGCCTCTAATTATGCAAACCACGCCCAGATCCTCCCCTAACCCCGCCCAGATCCTCCCCTAACCCCGCCCAGATCCACCCTTAACCACTCCCCTAACCAAGCCTCCTGATACGCCCACTTTTCATTCCATTCTGCTGGTATTTTATATGAAATAAGCCTACAAAATCAGTTATAAGCGCTTTTTATACATTGTGTATTATCACTGATGATGCAACGATGTATATTATTTCAAAATGATTTATAAAATAAGTATTAACTCTTAATATTAATAATATTATATGAAGAAATCATTGTGTGTTTAAAGTATTTTTTTCTTCATACATTCTCTGTGGTTCTGGGATCCTCTTACACGGTGAAAGTCCGGAGGGGGGATGATGAGTGGCCTGTTGTTTAAGATAAATGCTAATAATGAGGGCTACCAGCACCCAACATGACTTGTGTAATTAGATAAGAAATTGCTAACTTAAAAAAAAATAAAAAAATGCATATTACAAATACTCAGCAAAACACAGTACACATTTTTTTTTTGATCAGAGTGCTGATGCTAATAATAATAATACAATGTTTTACACGTCTATTTGTAATATGCTGGTGCTTCATCTTTTCGACTTCGCCCTTGATATTTTAGGAACAATAGTATATATTGTATATGAATCAATGTTTTGGCTCATAGGACCGTTATCATGAGGTATACTGCAAATATGGCTTGTTTATAATCATTCTGATGTATAAGTGTATACTATTCCCAATTGATTTATCACTGATGATGGAGCGTTGTATATTATTACCAATTGATTTATAAAATAAACGTGCTGATTCGATCATGATATAATTTTGCATTTTAAAATGATTTTTAAAATGAGTCATTGCTGGAGGACGTATTTTTTTTTCTTCATACAGTCACTGATCTAAATATCTCACAGAAAATGGGGTGTATGATCTAACCATCATTTCAAAAAATATATACTTTATTCATGCTGGACATGCTCAGACATGTATATACATGTATTATTTAAAAAAAATATTTGCGTTATTTTTGCAAACATATGTAGAAACAGCATATTTGTGCTTAAGTCGTAGAATTTTTTTTAAATATGTGCATTTTTGTTACATCAATAATGTAAGTTTATTAAATGTTAATGATATATTAAAGAAGCCCTGTTATCCATCACAAGAAGCAAATCAAAAGAAAATTCACTGATTCCGTAATTTTAACAAATTTAAATAAAGGTTGTATTTTATTTTAACTCAGTGTTTAAAATACCTTTTTTTCCCACCAAGTAATTGCTGGTGGGTTGCTCTAATGAAAGACCCTTACAAGACATGTACTGTGCCAGATAAGACTTTACTTACAATTCTGTTACAGGACATCTCTATTCTACAAAGTGATAACAACTGTTTAATATCACATTCATGTCTTTCCTTGAAATGTAAGTGTACATTGTACTTATTGTATCCTCTTTTCATTTTCTGAACATGCTCTGCAAAATGATCTTTCACAGATTGCTGCAAGTACTGTTCACTAATTGTATACTGCAACTCTAGTAGTAGTATGACATCTTGTTCACTGCTGGTTAATACAGTATGTGCATTTTCGTAATAAAAAAAGTATATTTGCATTTTTGTTACATCAACAATACAAGTTTATTAAATGTTTATGATATATTATATAAGCCTCCTTGTTATTCATCACAAGAAGCAAATCAAATAAGTTATTTACACATATATTATATTACATTTTTACTATGCCAGCACTGCTATTATATATTTGGTGCCACAGTAACTAAACAGGAAGGGAGAACAGTGTTATTGTGAGGCTGGACATGACAGGACAGGAAGCAGGCAGTGGTGATACAGTATGAAGTAGAGATGGTTCAATCTGCTGAAAAGCTCTTTGAGGTATGAATTTCAGAAGGCTGTGTATTTGGAATGGATGCATTTTTTATGTAAAATGTGTGGTGTTATTGAGTGTAGATTGTGTTAGAAAGTGTTCAGTGAATGTACATGAACATTAATGTATCCACAGCAAGAAATCCACAGTTCCTAACATGTTGCTGCTTTGATGTAGCATATAGATAATCATTGATATATTTTTGTTACAGTACATATGATATAAAAAAAAACTAAAAAAAAATTCTAAAGTAAAAAATTAGGCTCCATTCAGAAATAGTAAAATGTAAAAATAAACAGTATGTAGGTTTGGTGCTTCCATTTTTGTAGATGTTGAATTGCCAGAAATAGGTGAACTTTTCTCAGTTGTCTGTTCATTGTAACATGTTTAACTTTTTTGTGTGGAGTCTGTTTTATAAATATAGTACAATATTCTTGTATTAGAAAATAGCAGAACAGTGAACAAGGAGCAGCTAAGTTGTAAAAACAAAAGATTTCACTTTTGCATCTTTAAATGCTGCAAAAACAATGAGTATAATTCCACTTAATTCAGGAACAAATCATATTTTGCAGTTCTCTTTAAGGATACGTAAAAAAGACCAAAGCACATGCAACAGGACAACACCGTGTGACCAAGTATACGGAAACCTACTCACATGTATTAAATCCATTTAAAACATAATATAATAAGCCACCATACAGCAAGTTACCCCCTTTTTGTGTAAGATTTCTACTTGATGTAAAGATGGCAATGAGCACTTCAAACCTACAATGCCCCAATCAAATTAGGTGCAGCTGGAAAATCCTACAGTCAGCAAAAATGACAAATACTTCTGATCCAAGGGAGCTGGTGCCGGTAGTAAACGTGATGTGTAAACAACTCTGCTAATTATCTAAAATATATGTGGAGTTTTCAGAAAACCAGAAGTAACATGGCCGCCAAACCAGTACTGCAAGTATTCCAGTAAGCGTTCCAAGTGCTCCAAACAGAAAGTAATGTGCCCATTCTTACACTGTATTCTAAAGACTTAAACAGGAAGTATATGCGTCCATTCATGCGGTCCACACCATCACTAGTGCAGGAGTTGCAGAGCACACGATATGATAATCATTAGGTATCTTCATTTTAAAGCTTTGAGTTCCATTGGCATCATAAGTTTTTCAAAGGATATTTGTTGCATTCAAAAAAAAGATTTAAAAATATACAGTACATTAAAATAAACATAATACATAAATAGGTTTTTTTCTCCAAGTCATAGGGCGATCACAAAAGTCTCTTACATGACATGTGTTGTTTTAGATAAGAGCTTAGATACAACACCACACCTTTGTGCAAAATTAACCCTTAGATGGTGCAACTTAGAGGAAGATTGATAAAGTCCCCATTTACATTATCCCAATATGGTATATTACTACTCTATACCAATATTCTTTACAAGCCAGCATACAACTAATATGGAATGGATCATGTTGTGCAGTAACTTAGAGGAAGAATTATGTATTGTATACCCAGAGAGGCACTGGTTACAGATACTCAATGCAGAGGAATGGCACATTAGGTGTAAAATGTAATATTTGTTTCTACACAGGGCAGTGGTATCTGCAGCTCCCACACACCGCTGTGATTTAGCCTTCTGGGTTATTACATGTTGATAGACCCATTTGAATTTGCTACCAGTATTAGCATTGGAAGACCTGAAAAAATACCAATTGTCACAGTAACAGGCTTATCTATAAATCTGGCATTGGAAAGGTATAGCGGATGAAATGTAGTTCAAAGGGGTTGTATTCTAATTCTACCTTTTCAGATTTTATACAGCATTAGTGGTTTATCTGAATGGGCATAAAAAAAAAAATCTCCTTGTTATACAAGGCATTGGGACTGTATAAGAGTTAAAATGACTCCAAGAAAAAATGAGTTGATACTGCGTCCCACTGAGTGCCATCAGAAACAGCATTGCTGTAACAATTCCTGTCATTTGTAATAGTGGTTAAATAGACTTTAATCTGTGTTACCCAAGGATATTTACATATGTATACATATGTATGGTTAATATTATTTATAGCACATTAATTGCCAGTTATTGATTTATAATTATTTGTATCTCTACATCTACTGTAATTTATATATGATAAATCCATGTTATCCATCTGGAAATAGTAAACTTTTCTTACAGTTGTTATCAAAGGATATATAATGTAAACTTCCTATCAAATTTTCCCTTAATATTTGCTTTTAGTAATAATACTGGACTTTGCTGTGGCAGTTTGCTAATATATCACCCCTAGACTATGAAAGCGGTGTTGAAACATTTATAAAATTAGATTACTTACATTTAAGAAGAAATAATTTGTGAATTAATCCTCTCAATCATGGACATATTGTGTTTAATTTTTGAATAATGTTATTTTACAGATTTTTCCAGTAAAAATTAATGTTAGTATTGTAAACGTGTGCTGTCCAATAGGCACACAGACATTTGCCCTCAAGGTTTACAGTCCCTGAGGCCCTCCACAGAGGGTTGTATGACTTTTTTTAATTATGCTGTGTGTATTTAGTACTTATTTTGTGCTTGTATAAATGAAATCCACATATGGAAATCCCTAAAACCTGGACTGTAGGGTGCCTTGAGGCCCGCGTTTGGGTACCACTTTACTAGTGAGTACAATTCAGACAAAACCAACTACAGAGCAATGAAATTGTGCATGCAGTCATCATTTCCAGGGATCTGCCAGTTTTTAATACAGAGTCACATGTGACAGTCATGCTCATTCTAATGGAAGCTGGAATCCAAGGGCGTAGCTACCATAGGTGCAGGCAGTGCAGATGCTATGGGGACCAGAGCTGAGAGGGGCTCAACTTCCCTGTCACAGTTACATGTGTTATAACCATTTTTCGCCATTGGATGATACATAGGGGCTTTACAAACTTTTGCCTTGGGGCCTACAATATATCTAGTTATGCCCCAGTACCTGCTCATCATAATGTTGCTTAAAATAAACTGGAGGGCATTAGAATGTTACATAACATGAACCAGGGAACTGCAATGTGGCACAATATGAAGTGAAGGCACTATAATGTAGCATAATAGGTAGTATGTGCACTGTAATGTGGCATAATATGAACTGGGGACTCTATATGTCATAATGTGAAGTGGGGATACTGTTATATAATATGAATTGGCAGCCCTACAAAGTGACATAATATGAACCACCAGAGCACTACTAATCATAAAATAAACTATTACACTTCCATAGGGAATACATTAACTAAGGCACTACTATGGATTAGATAATCAACTACTGTAGGGCACTATAATGGGGCATAAAATGAACAACTTCTGTGGTGAGGTGTCTCTCTAAAACCATTGGGACAGTGGCCTCTTCAAAATGTTGTTATGGGGCCCACAAAGTTCTGGCTACGCCCCTGCTGGAAGCCATGTGGTTCACAGGTAATAGTATAAATGTCTGATAGGAGTTTCTGTGTGAACATTTTCTGTTGCCAGGTTTGTATACTTGCAAACTAAGTGTGTCATGCTTACAGCTGCTTTCTCACCTATTGTGCTACAATGGTTTGGTTACAGCGGTGCACTGAGCACTATGTTGAGCTATGTGAAATAAACATTACCGTTTTCTGCCTTGTTGGGGACTTTTGCACTATGCAATAAAATTACATTTGATATGATTGCTTTAATGAAGCAATTAACAACATACGTAGTAAGATGTTTACCTTTAATGTGATTGGTAGTACTATATTCTGTAAATAATGTTTTTATATACCAAACTGGGTCTGCACAGCCCCTTCAAAACCCTTAGAGCGTCTGATGGTGTGTATCTGGTAATTGCAATGTAAACAAAAACCTCTGGTTAAGGTAGAGGCCCCATAGTAAAATTATTTTCTAGGTGGTAGTGTGGTAGTGGGTATTCTTCTCTCTCGACCATAAACAGCTGCAAAAAGTGTCTGTCTGCACCAGGCTCTTCAGTACAATTTTAAAAAACAGGAGGGAAGCCGTCATCAACTTTGTCCATGCTGCGACTGTGATTAAGTAGAACCTGACGTTAACACACACATTAATATAATAACAGTCTATACAAGCACAGTCAAAACAAGTTCTAAATACACACAGTATAATGAAAAAAAAGTCATACAACCCTCTGTGGAGGGCCTCAGGGACTGTAAAACTTAATGTTAGCATTGTAAACGTGTGCTATCCAATAGACACACAGACATTTGCCCTCAAGGTTTACAGTCCCTGAGGCCCTCCACAGAGGGTTGTATGACTTTTTTTTCATTATACTGTGTGTATTTAGAACTTGTTTTGACTGTGCTTGTATAGACTGTTATTATATTAATGTGTGTGTTAACGTCAGGTTCTACTTAATCACAGTCGCAGCATGGACAAAGTTGATGACGGCTTCCCTCCTGTTTTTTAAAATTGTACTGAAGAGCCTGGTGCAGACAGACACTTTTTGCAGCTGTTTATGGTCGAGAGAGAAGAATACCCACTACCACACTACCACCTAGAAAATAATTTTACTATGGGGCCTCTACCTTAACCAGAGGTTTTTGTTTACATTGCAATTACCAGATACACACCATCAGACGCTCTAAGGGTTTTGAAGGGGCTGTGCAGACCCAGTTTGGTATATAAAAACATTATTTACAGAATATAGTACTACCAATCACATTAAAGGTAAACATCTTACTACGTATGTTGTTAATTGCTTCATTAAAGCAATCATATCAAATGTAATTTTATTGCATAGTGCAAAAGTCCCCAACAAGGCAGAAAACGGTAATGTTTATTTCACATAGCTCAACATAGTGCTCAGTGCACCGCTGTAACCAAACCATTGTAGCACAATAGGTGAGAAAGCAGCTGTAAGCATGACACACTTAGTTTGCAAGTATACAAACCTGGCAACAGAAAATGTTCACACAGAAACTCCTATCAGACATTTATACTATTACCTGTGAACCACATGGCTTCCAGCAGGGGCGTAGCCAGAACTTTGTGGGCCCCATAACAACATTTTGAAGAGGCCACTGTCCCAATGGTTTTAGAGAGACACCTCACCACAGAAGTTGTTCATTTTATGCCCCATTATAGTGCCCTACAGTAGTTGATTATCTAATCCATAGTAGTGCCTTAGTTAATGTATTCCCTATGGAAGTGTAATAGTTTATTTTATGATTAGTAGTGCTCTGGTGGTTCATATTATGTCACTTTGTAGGGCTGCCAATTCATATTATATAACAGTATCCCCACTTCACATTATGACATATAGAGTCCCCAGTTCATATTATGCCACATTACAGTGCACATACTACCTATTATGCTACATTATAGTGCCTTCACTTCATATTGTGCCACATTGCAGTTCCCTGGTTCATGTTATGTAACATTCTAATGCCCTCCAGTTTATTTTAAGCAACATTATGATGAGCAGGTACTGGGGCATAACTAGATATATTGTAGGCCCCAAGGCAAAAGTTTGTAAAGCCCCTATGTATCATCCAATGGCGAAAAATGGTTATAACACATGTAACTGTGACAGGGAAGTTGAGCCCCTCTCAGCTCTGGTCCCCATAGCATCTGCACTGCCTGCACCTATGGTAGCTACGCCCTTGGATTCCAGCTTCCATTAGAATGAGCATGACTGTCACATGTGACTCTGTATTAAAAACTGGCAGATCCCTGGAAATGATGACTGCATGCACAATTTCATTGCTCTGTAGTTGGTTTTGTCTGAATTGTACTCACTAGTAAAGTGGTACCCAAACGCGGGCCTCAAGGCACCCTACAGTCCAGGTTTTAGGGATTTCCATATGTGGATTTCATTTATACAAGCACAAAATAAGTACTAAATACACACAGCATAATTAAAAAAAGTCATACAACCCTCTGTGGAGGGCCTCAGGGACTGTAAACCTTGAGGGCAAATGTCTGTGTGCCTATTGGACAGCACACGTTTACAATACTAACATTAATTTTTACTGGAAAAATCTGTAAAATAACATTATTCAAAAATTAAACACAATATGTCCATGATTGAGAGGATTAATTCACAAATTATTTCTTCTTAAATGTAAGTAATCTAATTTTATAAATGTTTCAACACCGCTTTCATAGTCTAGGGGTGATATATTAGCAAACTGCCACAGCAAAGTCCAGTATTATTACTAAAAGCAAATATTAAGGGAAAATTTGATAGGAAGTTTACATTATATATCCTTTGATAACAACTGTAAGAAAAGTTTACTATTTCCAGATGGATAACATGGATTTATCATATATAAATTACAGTAGATGTAGAGATACAAATAATTATAAATCAATAACTGGCAATTAATGTGCTATAAATAATATTAACCATACATATGTATACATATGTAAATATCCTTGGGTAACACAGATTAAAGTCTATTTAACCACTATTACAAATGACAGGAATTGTTACAGCAATGCTGTTTCTGATGGCACTCAGTGGGACGCAGTATCAACTCATTTTTTCTTGGAGTCATTTTAACTCTTATACAGTCCCAATGCCTTGTATAACAAGGAGATTTTTTTTTTTATGCCCATTCAGATAAACCACTAATGCTGTATAAAATCTGAAAAGGTAGAATTAGAATACAACCCCTTTGAACTACATTTCATCCGCTATACCTTTCCAATGCCAGATTTATAGATAAGCCTGTTACTGTGACAATTGGTATTTTTTCAGGTCTTCCAATGCTAATACTGGTAGCAAATTCAAATGGGTCTATCAACATGTAATAACCCAGAAGGCTAAATCACAGCGGTGTGTGGGAGCTGCAGATACCACTGCCCTGTGTAGAAACAAATATTACATTTTACACCTAATGTGCCATTCCTCTGCATTGAGTATCTGTAACCAGTGCCTCTCTGGGTATACAATACATAATTCTTCCTCTAAGTTACTGCACAACATGATCCATTCCATATTAGTTGTATGCTGGCTTGTAAAGAATATTGGTATAGAGTAGTAATATACCATATTGGGATAATGTAAATGGGGACTTTATCAATCTTCCTCTAAGTTGCACCATCTAAGGGTTAATTTTGCACAAAGGTGTGGTGTTGTATCTAAGCTCTTATCTAAAACAACACATGTCATGTAAGAGACTTTTGTGATCGCCCTATGACTTGGAGAAAAAAACCTATTTATGTATTATGTTTATTTTAATGTACTGTATATTTTTAAATCTTTTTTTTGAATGCAACAAATATCCTTTGAAAAACTTATGATGCCAATGGAACTCAAAGCTTTAAAATGAAGATACCTAATGATTATCATATCGTGTGCTCTGCAACTCCTGCACTAGTGATGGTGTGGACCGCATGAATGGACGCATATACTTCCTGTTTAAGTCTTTAGAATACAGTGTAAGAATGGGCACATTACTTTCTGTTTGGAGCACTTGGAACGCTTACTGGAATACTTGCAGTACTGGTTTGGCGGCCATGTTACTTCTGGTTTTCTGAAAACTCCACATATATTTTAGATAATTAGCAGAGTTGTTTACACATCACGTTTACTACCGGCACCAGCTCCCTTGGATCAGAAGTATTTGTCATTTTTGCTGACTGTAGGATTTTCCAGCTGCACCTAATTTGATTGGGGCATTGTAGGTTTGAAGTGCTCATTGCCATCTTTACATCAAGTAGAAATCTTACACAAAAAGGGGGTAACTTGCTGTATGGTGGCTTATTATATTATGTTTTAAATGGATTTAATACATGTGAGTAGGTTTCCGTATACTTGGTCACACGGTGTTGTCCTGTTGCATGTGCTTTGGTCTTTTTTACGTATCCTTAAAGAGAACTGCAAAATATGATTTGTTCCTGAATTAAGTGGAATTATACTCATTGTTTTTGCAGCATTTAAAGATGCAAAAGTGAAATCTTTTGTTTTTACAACTTAGCTGCTCCTTGTTCACTGTTCTGCTATTTTCTAATACAAGAATATTGTACTATATTTATAAAACAGACTCCACACAAAAAAGTTAAACATGTTACAATGAACAGACAACTGAGAAAAGTTCACCTATTTCTGGCAATTCAACATCTACAAAAATGGAAGCACCAAACCTACATACTGTTTATTTTTACATTTTACTATTTCTGAATGGAGCCTAATTTTTTACTTTAGAATTTTTTTTTAGTTTTTTTTTATATCATATGTACTGTAACAAAAATATATCAATGATTATCTATATGCTACATCAAAGCAGCAACATGTTAGGAACTGTGGATTTCTTGCTGTGGATACATTAATGTTCATGTACATTCACTGAACACTTTCTAACACAATCTACACTCAATAACACCACACATTTTACATAAAAAATGCATCCATTCCAAATACACAGCCTTCTGAAATTCATACCTCAAAGAGCTTTTCAGCAGATTGAACCATCTCTACTTCATACTGTATCACCACTGCCTGCTTCCTGTCCTGTCATGTCCAGCCTCACAATAACACTGTTCTCCCTTCCTGTTTAGTTACTGTGGCACCAAATATATAATAGCAGTGCTGGCATAGTAAAAATGTAATATAATATATGTGTAAATAACTTATTTGATTTGCTTCTTGTGATGAATAACAAGGAGGCTTATATAATATATCATAAACATTTAATAAACTTGTATTGTTGATGTAACAAAAATGCAAATATACTTTTTTTATTACGAAAATGCACATACTGTATTAACCAGCAGTGAACAAGATGTCATACTACTACTAGAGTTGCAGTATACAATTAGTGAACAGTACTTGCAGCAATCTGTGAAAGATCATTTTGCAGAGCATGTTCAGAAAATGAAAAGAGGATACAATAAGTACAATGTACACTTACATTTCAAGGAAAGACATGAATGTGATATTAAACAGTTGTTATCACTTTGTAGAATAGAGATGTCCTGTAACAGAATTGTAAGTAAAGTCTTATCTGGCACAGTACATGTCTTGTAAGGGTCTTTCATTAGAGCAACCCACCAGCAATTACTTGGTGGGAAAAAAAGGTATTTTAAACACTGAGTTAAAATAAAATACAACCTTTATTTAAATTTGTTAAAATTACGGAATCAGTGAATTTTCTTTTGATTTGCTTCTTGTGATGGATAACAGGGCTTCTTTAATATATCATTAACATTTAATAAACTTACATTATTGATGTAACAAAAATGCACATATTTAAAAAAAATTCTACGACTTAAGCACAAATATGCTGTTTCTACATATGTTTGCAAAAATAACGCAAATATTTTTTTTAAATAATACATGTATATACATGTCTGAGCATGTCCAGCATGAATAAAGTATATATTTTTTGAAATGATGGTTAGATCATACACCCCATTTTCTGTGAGATATTTAGATCAGTGACTGTATGAAGAAAAAAAAATACGTCCTCCAGCAATGACTCATTTTAAAAATCATTTTAAAATGCAAAATTATATCATGATCGAATCAGCACGTTTATTTTATAAATCAATTGGTAATAATATACAACGCTCCATCATCAGTGATAAATCAATTGGGAATAGTATACACTTATACATCAGAATGATTATAAACAAGCCATATTTGCAGTATACCTCATGATAACGGTCCTATGAGCCAAAACATTGATTCATATACAATATATACTATTGTTCCTAAAATATCAAGGGCGAAGTCGAAAAGATGAAGCACCAGCATATTACAAATAGACGTGTAAAACATTGTATTATTATTATTAGCATCAGCACTCTGATCAAAAAAAAAATGTGTACTGTGTTTTGCTGAGTATTTGTAATATGCATTTTTTTATTTTTTTTTAAGTTAGCAATTTCTTATCTAATTACACAAGTCATGTTGGGTGCTGGTAGCCCTCATTATTAGCATTTATCTTAAACAACAGGCCACTCATCATCCCCCCTCCGGACTTTCACCGTGTAAGAGGATCCCAGAACCACAGAGAATGTATGAAGAAAAAAATACTTTAAACACACAATGATTTCTTCATATAATATTATTAATATTAAGAGTTAATACTTATTTTATAAATCATTTTGAAATAATATACATCGTTGCATCATCAGTGATAATACACAATGTATAAAAAGCGCTTATAACTGATTTTGTAGGCTTATTTCATATAAAATACCAGCAGAATGGAATGAAAAGTGGGCGTATCAGGAGGCTTGGTTAGGGGAGTGGTTAAGGGTGGATCTGGGCGGGGTTAGGGGAGGATCTGGGCGGGGTTAGGGGAGGATCTGGGCGTGGTTTGCATAATTAGAGGCGTTCCCACCTGTCAAAAATGAGTTTGACGGAAAGTGGTTCCCTTTACTACTACCCTAAATCCCCCCTAATTAATTCCCCTTTCCCCCACACTCCAACCCACCCACCCAGCCCACCATTAATACCCAGCGCCTCCCTCCCACTTTCACTCCCCCACTCCCCAATTCCCCCCCCCCTTCTTTTTCCCCCCCCCATAAAAACTTACTTAAAACACCCCCCCCCTACAAAATAAACAAACCCTCCTACCCCCCATAACACCCCCCCCTCCCACCCCCTAACCCGTATACCAAACCCCCCCCCACCCCCCTTTTCTCCCCCCCCCCCCTAAACAATAACCCCCCCCCTACCCCCACCCACCAACCAAAACACAACCCCCCCCCTTTCCCCCCCCCCCCATTTCCCTCCCCATATACCTATCCATTTTCCTTCGCTCCACAGCCCATCCCACCTGTCAACTCACTTGCCCCAACCAAATCATGCACACACCATGGCACACATCACCAGTCTATCCGTTCCTTTACTTCACGTCCCAAATCGCAGCCTAAACAATCCCATGTCACTACCATCGCCAATCACAACCGTCCATCTACTTCCATAGTCACATCCCTTCACATCCCACATCCCCAACATACCCATATATACCACATCTTATGCCATATCCAATCTGCTTATCAATAATATCCTAATAGCATACAAGGGCATAATTGCCCCACTCTAAAATGGTCGATAATGTTTTTTTCCCCCCTAGTCCGCCTACAGCTATCATCTCAGCAGGTGCACTAATTTACTTATACACTTTGCCCGGCGGTCGCATTGAACCAGCCCACTAACTGTATCCCATTGGTCGCTCGGCGAAGGCATATCTGCCCCATTCCAAAATGGCGGTTTTTGTTCCGTCCTTTTGGACCTAAAAACACCGCTGACAGCTATTATATCTGAAGGCGCACTAATCGCCTATATGTACGCTGCCCGGTGAATGCTGACAGGGCAGAGGGTCAGGCCATGTCAGTCACTGCAGACTGCTGCGATCACGTGGCCGCAAGCAATGGACTCCTTTTTTCAGGTCCATTTTCATATACAGTCCAGTTGCAGACCTATCGCACACTGCACACCAGGTCTGTTCTTCGTTCATTTATTTTTATTTTATTTATATTTTCATCATTATAGAACCATGGCCATACAACTAAGGGCTAACTGCCCTCTTCCAAAATGGCGCCGCGGACCTCAGTGTTCCCTTTCCGTCCCAGCACTTCCCCTGGCTGCAGATATCAGCTGTTCACAGCATCCACTCACACCAATTACCCAGCCTCCTTTTTCATTGGATACAGTCCTAATCAGGAGGTATAAATCTCCTAGCTTTTCACACACAGACCCAGGAAGTGAGCAAGCCCCACAGGGGTGAAACATGTTTTCCATTCCAATGGGTCCTGTTTTGTCCAACTGCAAGTGATTCACTCCTAGCCTCAGGTCAGATCATTCCATCCTGCCATTTTGGGCTAATTTTTGCCCAGCTGTCATAGAAATTGTATCTATATCCGTGCAGCTTCATTTATGCCTTTTTCCAGGCTTATGCATCTTAGTTTATTGCATCAGGATTAAAAACTGCATTTTATAGGAAAGAAATACTGCATTCTTCTTTGACTTTCCTCCTGCAGATCCTGTTGTCATATTGCTGCATGGGTTATATGAGAATTTCATGTCTATTTCCCTATATCCTAATGATTATAACAGCTCCAATTCACACAAAGTGTTTCTAATGACACCCATGTCACTAGTGATTATTTCATTGCATATACCAGTACTATTTATTTGTATCTACAATTATCTTTGACATATTTTCTGTTCCTTACACCAGTACCAATGTACACATATATATAAAAAAAAATTTTGATCCGTGTTTCTTTATCCATTTGTATCTATACGGACGGGTAATTTTTATCACCCGTTCCTAATAACTACAGCCTAATTGATCTCCATTATCCTTTTTAGGGTTTTTTTTTTTTTTTTTTTTTCCCATAAATCTATATATCTTCGTTTTTTTCTCATAAATCCATATATCTTCCTTTTTCGTGGACTCTCATTTGTGATCCAGGGACACAATACCACCGGTGTGGGACTTGATGTCTCCTGCCTAACACAAAAAGCAGATCCACACTATATCTATAAGACCCAGCTAATTATCCCCCCCTATATAGGTGCACTCTCATTGGACGTCTGACCAAATCCTTCTACTATCAAACCACACTGCTAATGCCCGATCTCGTCCGATCTTGGAAGCGAAACAGTGTGGGCTGAGTTAGTACCTGAGGTGGAGACTCACAGGGAATACTCAGTGTTGTAGAACATCAATCATTGCATATGATGTGTGGTATGTGACTCCAACAGCAGCATCACCATTTGTTCCTATCCTTTTCTTTCTTTACCCTGGTATATCCTTTGATTTGTTTCTATTATTACTTATTGCCAAACAGCTGTTATTCCTTCATTAGGATTATGACAGAATCTAAAATCAATTGACTTAATTGATCTCATTAATACAGATCATCTGTACTGGCCGGGTGAGAAAGGGTTTATGACTTGCAGTGTCTCTACCCCTCTCCATCTCATTTCCTGAGGCAGGACCAGAACATTTTTATCTGGGATCATTCACATCTCCTCAACCAGGGGCAATTATATTCTTAATATTTCCAAATAAATTTTGTTTTATCTGCTGACTAATCAACCTAGTGTTATTCATTCTAGTTATTTAACTACCATTAATGAGTGCGCCCACACAAGAGCCTTCTTCTTTCTCCCTTTTGTTTATGCATATGTCACTGGCTCTGGGCGCACCCCCAAACTGGACATTATATTAAAGATTTTACTTGAAAATTGTCCAAATTTGGTTTTTCTGTAATCAAAAACTATTTTCAGACCGGTGCCGGGTCGCCCCCTTTGTGTAACTTGCTCCATGTTCGACAAGGCTCTCGTTCAGTGGGACAGTATGTGATTCATTTTCAAACCATAGCTTCAGAACTGTGCTGGAATAATGATGCCCTTCGGGCTGCTTTTTGGAATGGGCTCTCTGATCGTTTAAAGGACGAGTTGATCACTAGAGATTTGCCAGATTCCTTGGAACAGTTGATCTCACTCTGTGTAAAGGTGGATCTTCGCATGCAGGAACGAGGTGGTGAACGTAGTCGGTCAGATCGGTCAAGATTCCGATCTCTTCCGTCTAAGCAAACAGTTATTCCGAGTCCAGACGAACCCATGCAGATTAATCGGTCTCGGCTGTCCCCAGAAGAACGTCAGCGTCGTCTTGAGGGTAGACTCTGCCTCTACTGTGGAGCTGCGGATAATTTTCTCAAGTTTTGCAAGTCTCGCCCGGGAAACGGGCAGTCCTAGCTTGTTCTGGAGAAGTCGAGCTAGGGGTTTCTTCTCAATCTTCTCCGGCCGTGGACTGTTTACTCTCCGTGTCTCTGTTTTCTGAGTCAGTAGTCAAAACCATTAAGGCACTCTTGGACTCAGGGGCTGCGGGGAATTTTATTTCCCTTTCCTGTGCCCAGAATCTGGGTTTACAGTTACGGTCGGTCGAACGACCTATTACGTTGACTGCTATTAATGGTACCCAAATTTCTAATGGTCTGATTTCAAGTTGTACAATGCCAATCAAGCTGCAAGTGGGAGCTTTGCATCAAGAACATCTGGAGTTCCTTGTGATTCGGGAGATGCCTCACGATCTCGTTCTTGGTCTTCCTTGGCTCAAGCTTCACAACCCTCACGTCGACTGGAGGTCGACACAGATAATTTCTTGGAGTCCATTTTGTCATTCAAATTGTCTCACTCCTGTCTACCCGCTCCGTGTATCTTCCAAGTCGGATGAAGGGCTTATTCCAGAGGTTTATTGGGAGTTTTCAGATGTGTTCTCGGAACAGGCGGCCGATCAGTTACCACTGCATAGACCCTGGGACTGTCCTATTGAGCTCATTCCGGGGAAAATGCCACCTCGGGGTCGCACTTATCCTTTATCAGTACCCGAGACTCAAGTTATTTCGGAATATATCAAGTCTAATCTGCAGAAAGGATTCATCCACCCCTCTACTTCCCCGGCGGGAGCAGGTTTCTTTT
Source organism: Pseudophryne corroboree (assembly GCF_028390025.1). NCBI lineage: Eukaryota > Metazoa > Chordata > Amphibia > Anura > Myobatrachidae > Pseudophryne > Pseudophryne corroboree. The sequence goes on along the minus strand of NC_086451.1, from coordinate 266,967,075 downwards.
TTGTGAAGAAAAAGGACGGAGGCCTGAGGCCATGTATCGACTATCGTGGTCTAAATGATGTCACCATTAAGAATAAGTATCCTTTGCCGCTCATCACGGAGCTTTTTGATAGAGTTCGCGGAGCCCGAGTCTTCACCAAGCTCGATTTAAGGGGAGCTTATAATTTGATACGTATCCGACAGGGGGACGAATGGAAGACGGCCTTCAATACTAGGGACGGGCATTATGAGTATATGGTAATGCCGTTCGGCCTCAGCAACGCCCCCGCCGTCTTCCAGGGATTCATTAATGAAAACCTTCGGGATATGTTATACCTAAATGTGGTATATTTGGATGACATTCTGATATTTTCTAAGAATCTCACTGAGCACAGAGTACAGGTTAAAGAGGTACTTCTTCGATTGCGAGAGAACAATCTATACGGCAAGATTTCCAAGTGTACCTTTGAGGTCCCTTCGATTCCATTTCTTGGTTACATCATTTCGGGCACGGAGCTTCGTATGGATCCGGAGAAACTCTCTGCCATTCGGGACTGGACTCAGCCTCTTTCCTTAAAAGCGGTGCAATGATTTCTGGGGTTTGCAAATTACTACCAGAAATTCATAAAGGGTTTCTCTACCATTGTGGTGCCTATTACTGCCTTAACCAAGAAGGGGGCTGACCCAAGCCATTGGTCCTCTGAAGCTGTAGCAGCGTTCGCTCAGTTGAAGGCAGCCTTTATGACCGCTCCGGTACTTCAGCAACCAGACTTTTTAAAACCATTCTTTTTGGAGGTTGATGCTTCTACGGTAGGCATTGGTGCCGTGCTTTTGCAGTACGCTCCAGATGGGAAGTTACATCCATGTGGTTTCCATTCTCGCAAGTTCTCTCCTGCTGAACGAAATTACACCATTGGAGACAAAGAGCTTTTGGCAATAAAATCTGCCTTGGAAGAATGGAGATATCTTTTGGAAGGTGCTAAACACCTAATTACGATTTTCACTGATCACAAGAATTTGCTGTATCTCAAGACGGCACAGTGCTTGAATCCCCGTCAAGCTAGATGGGCGCTCTTCTTTGCCCGATTTTCGTTTGTCATTAAGTATCGGGCTGGAACTTTTAACACCAAGGCTGATGCCCTATCCCGTTCCTTAACGGCTTCAGATGAGGAGAATTCCATTGAAAAGGCTTTGATTCTCAGTCCAGTTTCTATTTCAGCGGCTCCCACCGGTTGGGCCCTCCTCCTGGAAGAATGTCTGTGCAAGCTAAATTTTGACCAAGATTGTTGCAGTGGGCTCACGTTTCCAAGTTTTCCGGTCATCCTGGAGTTCAAAAGATGTGGGAATTTCTATGAAGATCTTACTGGTGGGACACTATGAAGAAGGATGTTCAAGATTATGTCAACTCGTGTCCTCAATGTGCTCAGCACAAAATTCTTCGTCTGCCTCCTGCGGGGTTGTTGCACCCATTGTCCATTCCTAAGAGGCCTTGGATCCATATCTCTATGGACTTTGTTACTGAACTGCCCCTCTCTAAGGGTCATAACACCGCCTGGGTAATTATTGACCGTATCTCTAAGATGGCACATTTTGTTCCGTTGACCGGGTTACCATCAGCTTCTAAGTTGGCTTTGTTATTTATCCGGGAACACTTCCGCCTGCACGGGTTACCTCTGGAAATAGTCTCTGACCGGGGGGTACAGTGTACTGCAAGATTCTGGAGAGCCCCCTGTACGGCCTTACAAATAAAACTCAAGTTTTCATCCACTTACCATCCACAAACCAATGGGCAAACTGAACGCGTCAATCAAGATTTAGAGACTTTTCTCCGTGTTTATTTCTCCCCCTCGCAAGATAATTGGGTGGAGCTGTTGCCTTGGGCCGAGTTTGCCCATAATCATCTATACCACTCTTCGACTGGTAAGTCTCCATTTTTTATTAATTATGGATTTCATCCCCAAGTTCCAGAATTACCCATTTGTCCTCCGGACAAAGTTCCTGCTGCAGTCTCTACTCTCCGGCACTTCAGTCAAATCTGGAGTCGAGTTCATGCTAACCTCAAGAGAGTCTCCGGCCGCTATAAGTTCTTTGCGGATAGGAAGTGACGGGCAGCTCCTCAATACAAGGTTGGTGACAGGGTATGGCTCTCTACCCGCAATCTCCATTTAAAGGTGCCCACTATGAAGTTCGCTCCGAGGTTCATTGGTCCTTACCCCGTGTTACAAGTCCTGAATCCGGTTGTTTGCAAATTGGGATTGCCTTCCCATCTCCGGATACCAAATTCCTTTCATGTCTCTCTTCTTCGCCCTCTTGTTTTGAACCGGTTTCATTCCAAGTCCCCAAGGCCAACCTCTGCAGAGGCTGAAGATGGTACGGACTTTGAAATCAAAGCTATTCTTGACTCTCGCTATCTTCACAAGAATCTACAGTATTTGGTGGAATGGAAAGGTTTTGGCCCCGAGGAAAGGAGCTGGGTCAAGGCTACTGAAGTTACGGCTCCCCGACTGGTGCGGATCTTCCATTCCAGACATCCAACAAAACCTGGAAAGTGTCCAGGGGCCACTCCTGGAGGAGGGGGTACTGTCACACGCCAGAGTCGGCGTTCGCCGCGCTTACCCCTGTGTGCCTGCTGGTCTGTGTTGCGGCCTCCGGCTTCAGTGGGCCACGGGCTCTGGCGTCTGGCTAACGCGGCTCCCGGCGGTTCTCCAGGGCAGGGGCGCCGCCATGACACCCGGCATCACGTGGGCGGGGAGCAGGTGACGTCATCAGACTGTTCCGCCAATCCAGCGGTGGCGGGAGATTCAAAGTCAGACACCGGACAGAGCCTCGGCGCCTGAGTATCGTCTTTCCCCTGAAGTGGATGCCAGCGCTCTTGTTCCCGGCGAGAATCTCTGAAGCTGTACTCCAGTGTCTCCGGCATTTCCAGGTGCCAGTTCGCTGCATAGGTTCCAGCGTTCCCAGCGGCTGGTGTGCCTCTCTGCGTTCCAGTCACCAGTGCTACTAGGAATCAACGTGGGCTGCGGGCCCTAATCACCGTTCTCAAGTTCTACGAATCATCAGCGTCTTAAACCACTGCACTTAAGTTCTTCAAATCATCAGCGTCTCAGTCACCGTTCTCAAGTTCTTTGAATCATCAGCGTCTTAAACCACTGCACTTAAGTTCTTCAAATCATCAGCGTCTCAGTCACCGTTCTCAAGTTCTACGAATCATCAGCGTCTTACACCACTGCACTTTAGTTCTACAAATCATCAGCATCTTAAACCACTTCACTTAAGTTCTTCAAATCACCAGCGTCTTAATCTCCGTTCTCAAGTTCTTTAAGTCATCTGTGTCTTTAACCACCGTTTACAAGTTCTTCAAATCATCAGTGTCTTTTAACATCGTTCACAATTTCTTCAGTCACCAGTATCTTTAACATTGCTCACAAACCCTTCAATGGGCCTGGACATTCCCTCATAAGTTCCCTTTATGCTATATGACTTTGAGTTGTTCTTTTCCTGCAATAAAGCTCTTCAATATTTCACCAAACCTTACTGTCAGAGTCCTGTATGAAGGAATCCTATATCAGGTCACCCCTGTTCCGGCCCAGTTGTGGTTCCTCTTCCCAACCATCGGAAGAATCCCCGAGTTCACAACACCCTCAATCTAGGTCAGTGACAGTATACTCAGGCCCCATGGACCCGGGGAATCGGAACCCAGAGGCAAGCACCATGCAGGACCTGGTTTCCCGAGTACAGAGTCAGGAAGCAGCACAGAATCAGGTGATGCATTATCTCCAGGAATTATCTGGCCGGCTGGATCAAATCCAGACTTCTCTGGTTTCAGCTCCAGTTCCAGTATCCGCTCCAGTGGTTGTCTCTAGCAATGTTCCGTCCTTGTCTGGAACCAGGTCACGCCTTCAGCTTCATACTCCTCCTAGTTATAACGGGGATCCAAAGAATTGCCGTGGTTTCCTCAATCAGTGTGAGGTACATTTCGAACTCCTTTCACATAACTTTCCTACTGATCGGTCTAAAGTGGCATACATTATCTCTTTGCTTGAGGGTTCAGCGTTGGAGTGGGTGTCACCGTTATGGGAGCGATCAGATCCGTTGGTTTCTAGTTATACCAACTTCATCATGTCATTCCGAAGGATCTTTGATGAGCCCGGCAGGATGACCGCTGCCTCTGCTGACTTGCTCCATGTTCGACAAGGCTCTCGTTCAGTGGGACAGTATGTGATTCATTTTCAAACCATAGCTTCATAACTGTGCTGGAATAATGATGCCCTTCGGGCTGCTTTTTGGAATGGGCTCTCTGATCGTTTAAAGGACGAGTTGATCACTAGAGATCTGCCAGATTCCTTGGAACAGTTGATCTCACTCTGTGTAAAGGTGGATCTTCGCATGCAGGAACGAGGTGGTGAACGTAGTCGGTCAGATCGGTCAAGATTCCGATCTCTTCCGTCTAAGCAAACAGTTATTCCGAGTCCAGACGAACCCATGCAGATTAATCGGTCTCGGCTGTCCCGAGAAGAACGTCAGCGTCGTCTTGAGGGTAGACTCTGCCTCTACTGTGGAGCTGCGGATAATTTTCTCAAGTTTTGCAAGTCTCGCCCGGGAAACGGGCAGTCCTAGCTTGTTCTGGAGAAGTCGAGCTAGGGGTTTCTTCTCAATCTTCTCCGGCCGTGGACTGTTTACTCTCCGTGTCTCTGTTTTCTGAGTCAGTAGTCAAAACCATTAAGGCACTCTTGGACTCAGGGGCTGCGGGGAATTTTATTTCCCTTTCCTGTGCCCAGAATCTGGGTTTACAGTTACGGTCGGTCGAACGACCTATTACGTTGACTGCTATTAATGGTACCCAAATTTCTAATGGTCTGATTTCAAGTTGTACAATGCCAATCAAGCTGCAAGTGGGAGCTTTGCATCAAGAACATCTGGAGTTCCTTGTGATTCGGGAGATGCCTCACGATCTCGTTCTTGGTCTTCCTTGGCTCAAGCTTCACAACCCTCACGTCGACTGGAGGTCGACACAGATAATTTCTTGGAGTCCATTTTGTCATTCAAATTGTCTCACTCCTGTCTACCCGCTCCGTGTATCTTCCAAGTCGGATGAAGGGCTTATTCCAGAGGTTTATTGGGAGTTTTCAGATGTGTTCTCGGAACAGGCGGCCGATCAGTTACCACTGCATAGACCCTGGGACTGTCCTATTGAGCTCATTCCGGGGAAAATGCCACCTCGGGGTCGCACTTATCCTTTATCAGTACCCGAGACTCAAGTTATTTCGGAATATATCAAGTCTAATCTGCAGAAAGGATTCATTCGCCCCTCTACTTCCCCGGCGGGAGCAGGTTTCTTTTTTGTGAAGAAAAAGGACGGAGGCCTGAGGCCATGTATCGACTATCGTGGTCTAAATGATGTCACCATTAAGAATAAGTATCCTTTGCCGCTCATCACGGAGCTTTTTGATAGAGTTCGCGGAGCCCGAGTCTTCACCAAGCTCGATTTAAGGGGAGCTTATAATTTGATACGTATCCGACAGGGGGACGAATGGAAGACGGCCTTCAATACTAGGGACGGGCATTATGAGTATATGGTAATGCCGTTCGGCCTCAGCAACGCCCCCGCCATCTTCCAGGGATTCATTAATGAAATCTTTTGGGATATGTTATACCTAAATGTAGTGGTATATTTGGATGACATTCTGATATTTTCTAAGAATCTCACTGAGCACAGAGTACAGGTTAATGAGGTACTTCTTCGATTGCGAAAGAACAATCTATACGGCAAGATTTCCAAGTGTACCTTTGAGGTCCCTTCGATTCCATTTCTTGGTTACATCATTTCGGGCACGAAGTTTCGTATGGATCCGGAGAAACTCTCTGCCATTCGGGACTGGACTCAGCCTCTTTCCTTAAAAGCGGTGCAACGATTTCTGGGGTTTGCAAATTACTACCGGAAATTCATAAAGGGTTTCTCTACCATTGTGGTGCCTATTACTGCCTTAACCAAGAAGGGGGCTGACCCAAGCCATTGGTCCTCTGAAGCTGTAGCAGCGTTCGCTCAGTTGAAGGCAGCCTTTATGACCGCTCCGGTACTTCAGCAACCAGACTTTTTAAAACCATTCTTTTTGGAGGTTGATGCTTCTACGGTAGGCATTGGTGCCGTGCTTTTGCAGTACGCTCCAGATGGGAAGTTACATCCATGTGGTTTCCATTCTCGCAAGTTCTCTCCTGCTGAACGAAATTACACCATTGGAGACAAAGAGCTTTTGGCAATAAAATCTGCCTTGGAAGAATGGAGATATCTTTTGGAAGGTGCTAAACACCTAATTACGATTTTCACTGATCACAAGAATTTGCTGTATCTCAAGACGGCACAGTGCTTGAATCCCCGTCAAGCTAGATGGGCGCTCTTCTTTGCCCGATTTTCGTTTGTCATTAAGTATCGGGCTGGAACTTTTAACACCAAGGCTGATGCCCTATCCCGTTCCTTAACGGCTTCAGATGAGGAGAATTCCGTTGAAAAGGCTTTGATTCTCAGTCCAGTTTCTATTTCAGCGGCTCCCACCGGTTGGGCCCTCCTCCTGGAAGAATGTCTGTGCAAGCTAAATTTTGACCAAGATTGTTGCAGTGGGCTCACGTTTCCAAGTTTTCCGGTCATCCTGGAGTTCAAAAGATGTGGGAATTTCTACGAAGATCTTACTGGTGGGACACTATGAAGAAGGATGTTCAAGATTATGTCAACTCGTGTCCTCAATGTGCTCAGCACAAAATTCTTCGTCTGCCTCCTGCGGGGTTGCTGCACCCATTGTCCATTCCTAAGAGGCCTTGGACCCATATCTCTATGGACTTTGTTACTGAACTGCCCCTCTCTAAGGGTCATAACACCGTCTGGGTAATTATTGACCGTTTCTCTAAGATGGCACATTTTGTTCCGTTGACCGGGTTACCATCAGCTTCTAAGTTGGCTTTGTTATTTATCCGGGAACACTTCCGCCTGCACGGGTTACCTCTGGAAATAGTCTCTGACCGGGGGGTACAGTTTACTGCAAGATTCTGGAGAGCCCCCTGTACGGCCTTACAAATAAAACTCAAGTTTTCATCCACTTACCATCCACAAACCAATGGGCAAACTGAACGCGTCAATCAAGATTTAGAGACTTTTCTCCGTGTTTATATCTCCCCCTCGCAAGATAATTGGGTGGAGCTGTTGCCTTGGGCCGAGTTTGCCCATAATCATCTATACCACTCTTCGACTGGTAAGTCTCCATTTTTTATTAATTATGGATTTCATCCCCAAGTTCCAGAATTACCCATTTGTCCTCCGGAAGAAGTTCCTGCTGCAGTCTCTACTCTCCGGCACTTCAGTCAAATCTGGAGTCGAATGTACATGTAGTTTGTGTAATCCCGCACCAGTTCTTTAACTATAATTTTTTGTGTATACAGTTCAGTTGTATTATGGTACTCTCTGCGTTACTAAAAATATTTGGGGTTCCTCTCGACCCTATATGACCCTGTACGCAGGTGCCCTCCAAATGCTTTTGAGTCCTGAACTCATATGAAGCTACCAAAGAAAAAAGAAGAAAGAAGCATTTTCTTGGACGCACTCTACCACTAATTATTTGTTTAAAATATCTATTCTTTATTGGATATACGTTAAAATTCTTAAGGAATTGGTGAAATATTAAAATATAGTGTGAATAAGAAAAACAGTATGTGATAATAAAAAACTACTCGTTTCCGAATGGTGATCCCTCAAAGTATTATTTCAATAAAGGCTATATTGCTTATAACATGGTATCCGTGTCTTTTATTAGTGTTGTCCTATAAACAGCTTTTTAGTAAATATAACAGGCTACCAGTATTGTTGTTTGTCCTTTAGCAACAGTTTAAAGTATGTTCTCATACAATGTAGCTACTATTGCTGTTCTTGTAAATTGTAGCTTGTAAACATTGCTGACTCTCATACAATGTAGCTACTAGTGCTATTTCTTATAAACTGTAGCTTACAAGCATTGCTGGCTCTATTATAAGGATGTATCTCTGTTAATCTTTCATGCAGGGGAGATATTTCCTCCACTAATTGCCCATAATAACCACAATTACTTGCAATTATATTCTTAAATGCTGCAGTTATTAATTAGCTAGATTTTGTTGTATATTATCCAGTTGTCTGTGATTAACACGTCATCCTTTCTATATTAATCAAGGGATATCTTTCCCAACTTGTCTAGTGTATTGTCTTATAAGCTATTTAATAAATTAGCCTGTATATATCAACCATTATACTCCCATCCCATCTGAGTGATTGTATGTGTTTTTAGCAACCGTGCATACCACTGTTATTTCATTATAATCTCTCTATGTCAGTAGTATTTTCTATTCGTTTATTATTCTAATAGTACTGATTAATACTGGAGAGTAATTAGATTAAATGTATTATGATCACAGCCCTATATGACCTTGTAGGCTGTGATCATATGAGATGCAGGTATGCACTAGAAACCGGCCGCCCGTCTTAATGCCGCTGGCCGCACTAAGCTCAGCGTGTATGCGGGCTGACGCCGGGACTCCCTGCTCTCTCTCTCCGTCTGACGGCTTCACTCACGAAGCCGCTGCCGGCAGCGGAGATCGTGAGAGGGGGTAATCACGGTCTGTTGCTTATCTCAGAGGAGGACCACACATTTGTATTTACATTTACACTTATAGACACATTGTTAGCATTTGTTTAACTTTGAGTTCTAACACCACCCGGAAGCAGCCCACGGCCGTTCCACCTTAGGCTTCCTCAGGGCGCTAACCAGAGCCATGATTTCCGTCTCCTTATATCCCCCATACATTGTTTTAATTGGATCTGAAGGCTGTCAATCATTCAGATCCTGATGCACATTTATAGCATGAATCCTGACACTACTGCAATAGTAAAGCCATTGGTATTCATGCTATTATTGTATTGATGATACATTCCATTATATTATACCATTACAACTGTGCTCCAAGAAATCGGAAAAAATATCTACAAAAGTGAACATTATTTAGAATTTTCTTGTTTAGAAATCACTAAATTATTACCAGTAATAATTCCTGCAGAACATTTCTTCCTACAGAAATTATCAGTATCAAAAAAATCAATTTTTTAATATTATTATTCTGACCTAAATTCCAGATAATCATATGTCCTTTAGTCTTAAGAATTATCATATATTTGGAATATCATAATTCCAGATTTACTCATCCAGCCCTATTCTGCTTCCTTTTCACCAACTAATTGTTTTGTGTTGTTTTCATTATCTCTCCACCACTCTATTAAATAAACTATTCCTAATATATTACTATCCATCAGAGGTTATTCTCTTAATTTGATTACTACATACTGGTGTCCTAATGTTGGTCACCATCTTATGTATGATCTCTTACTTTTATTTTTATAAATCTTTTACACTGATGATTCCCTTTTATCATTATGTGAAAATAGTGTTACTTCTTTCACTGTGCTCCATTCTCCTACGTGAAGTACAACCTATATTTTTCCCTCCCCTCAGTCCTTATGTGCAATCCATCTCCAAATCTCACTCATTGGAGATAGTATAATTAAATCTGAATTTTATACCCATGTGCGATGATTTTATTAGTGTTCTTTTATATTAATTCATTAAATATAATAAGTGTTCTTACTATCTTTTCCCTCTCTCCCCTAGTGAAGTGCCTAAAATTCAAAAAAATACACTTTGTGCCACTCTCACTCTGTGTTTTCAACTCATAATCCTAGGATATACATCATTGCTTTCAATTATCCTTGGTTTTTGTGTAATGATATTCACCAATATTTTTTGAAACCACACTTTCCACCTACGTTCAAATAAGGGCTGTTAATAATTCTTCTTTCCATATTCAGTCATTCTACCCCACTTGATTAAGAACAAACTTCCAATTTGTGTGAGACTCTTTAATAATTATCCTAATATGATGTTTTATCCCATCTTTGATCCATCTGATTTCTAGAATTTATCAAGGCCAATTATCGGTCATTCCCATATTCCTTTTTATGTATGTATGTGTCACCTTTGTCATTTCCGTTTCTTTAAATCCTCCTGCTTCAGAGAATTTGTGAATATTAATATCAAAATCAAAAAATTGCAGAGTTCAATAAGCGAGAACCCATGGATTCACAGTGATTCTATACTACTTGATTGTTTTATAGAAAAGAGGAATAATGATTATAATCATTCATCCCATGGGGATCCACGCTGTTCATAAGGAATATCCATTTTGTCTCCTTTTTTAGGAGTTCCTTTGTGGTATCCCCACCTCTGATACCAAGATGTATCTGCTCTATACCAAAAGCTTTTAGATCTTTTTCAGTTCCTTGGTGAGCCTTCAAAAAATGGCTTGCCACACTGGTAATTTTCTTGTGTCTCTGTAAATCCATCGCAGCATTTCTGATGTTCCTAATGTGTTCCATGACACGTACCCTTAATTGTCTACCAGTCATGCCCACATATCTCTTACCACAAGGACACACCAAACAGTAAATCACTCCCACTGATTTACAGTTGATGTACTGCCATATTTTTCTTTGTTTTCCATATCGATCTTGGAATTCATTAGTCTGTTCAATATACCGACAGGTACTGCATGTTCCACAGGGGAAACATCCCATTAATGGTCTGTTCCTTTTGTTCTTTCTTTCTCGCAAAAAATGACTGTGTACCAAGGTATCTTTCAGGTTGGGAGATTTTCTCCAACTTGTATGCACTTTCTCTCCCAGCATTTCTTTTAGATCTCCATCTGTGATCACCAGATGGAGATCTAAAAGAAATGCTGGGAGAGAAAGTGCATACAAGTTGGAGAAAATCTCCCAACCTGAAAGATACCTTGGTACACAGTCATTTTTTGCGAGAAAGAAAGAACAAAAGGAACAGACCATTAATGGGATGTTTCCCCTGTGGAACATGCAGTACCTGTCGGTATATTGAACAGACTAATGAATTCCAAGATCGATATGGAAAACAAAGAAAAATATGGCAGTACATCAACTGTAAATCAGTGGGAGTGATTTACTGTTTGGTGTGTCCTTGTGGTAAGAGATATGTGGGCATGACTGGTAGACAATTAAGGGTACGTGTCATGGAACACATTAGGAACATCAGAAATGCTGCGATGGATTTACAGAGACACAAGAAAATTACCAGTGTGGCAAGCCATTTTTTGAAGGCTCACCAAGGAACTGAAAAAGTTTTAAAAGCTTTTGGTATAGAGCAGATACATCTTGGTATCAGAGGTGGGGATACCACAAAGGAACTCCTAAAAAAGGAGACAAAATGGATATTCCTTATGAACAGCGTGGATCCCCATGGGATGAATGATTATAATCATTATTCCTCTTTTCTATAAAACAATCAAGTAGTATAGAATCACTGTGAATCCATGGGTTCTCGCTTATTGAACTCTGCAATTTTTTGATTTTGATATTAATATTCACAAATTCTCTGAAGCAGGAGGATTTAAAGAAACGGAAATGACAAAGGTGACACATACATACATAAAAAGGAATATGGGAATGACCGATAATTGGCCTTGATAAATTCTAGAAATCAGATGGATCAAAGATGGGATAAAACATCATATTAGGATAATTATTAAAGAGTCTCACACAAATTGGAAGTTTGTTCTTAATCAAGTGGGGTAGAATGACTGAATATGGAAAGAAGAATTATTAACAGCCCTTATTCGAACGTAGGTGGAAAGTGTGGTTTCAAAAAATATTGGTGAATATCATTACACAAAAACCAAGGATAATTGAAAGCAATGATGTATATCCTAGGATTATGAGTTGAAAACACAGAGTGAGAGTGGCACAAAGTGTATTTTTTTGAATTTTAGGCACTTCACTAGGGGAGAGAGGGAAAAGATAGTAAGAACACTTATTATATTTAATGAATTAATATAAAAGAACACTAATAAAATCATCGCACATGGGTATAAAATTCAGATTTAATTATACTATCTCCAATGAGTGAGATTTGGAGATGGATTGCACATAAGGACTGAGGGGAGGGAAAAATATAGGTTGTACTTCACGTAGGAGAATGGAGCACAGTGAAAGAAGTAACACTATTTTCACATAATGATAAAAGGGAATCATCAGTGTAAAAGATTTATAAAAATAAAAGTAAGAGATCATACATAAGATGGTGACCAACATTAGGACACCAGTATGTAGTAATCAAATTAAGAGAATAACCTCTGATGGATAGTAATATATTAGGAATAGTTTATTTAATAGAGTGGTGGAGAGATAATGAAAACAACACAAAACAATTAGTTGGTGAAAAGGAAGCAGAATAGGGCTGGATGAGTAAATCTGGAATTATGACATTCCAAATATATGATAATTCTTAAGACTAAAGGACATATGATTATCTGGAATTTAGGTCAGAATAATAATATTAAAAAATTGATTTTTTGATACTGATAATTTCTGTAGGAAGAAACGTTCTGCAGGAATTATTACTGGTAATAATTTAGTGATTTCTAAACAAGAAAATTCTAAATAATGTTCACTTTTGTAGATATTTTTTCCGATTTCTTGGAGCACAGTTGTAATGGTATAATATAATGGAATGTATCATCAATACAATAATAGCATGAATACCAATGGCTTTACTATTGCAGTAGTGTCAGGATTCATGCTATAAATGTGCATCAGGATCTGAATGATTGACAGCCTTCAGATCCAATTAAAACAATGTATGGGGGATATAAGGAGACGGAAATCATGGCTCTGGTTAGCGCCCTGAGGAAGCCTAAGGTGGAACGGCCGTGGGCTGCTTCCGGGTGGTGTTAGAACTCAAAGTTAAATAAATGCTAACAATGTGTCTATAAGTGTAAATGTAAATACAAATGTGTGGTCCTCCTCTGAGATAAGCAACAGACCGTGATTACCCCCTCTCACGATCTCCGCTGCCGGCAGCGGCTTCGTGAGTGAAGCCGTCAGACGGAGAGAGAGAGCAGGGAGTCCCGGCGTCAGCCCGCATACACGCTGAGCTTAGTGCGGCCAGCGGCATTAAGACGGGCGGCCGGTTTCTAGTGCATACCTGCATCTCATATGATCACAGCCTACAAGGTCATAGAGGGCTGTGATCATAATACATTTAATCTAATTACTCTCCAGTATTAATCAGTACTATTAGAATAATAAACAAATAGAAAATACTACTGACATAGAGAGATTATAATGAAATAACAGTGGTATGCACGGTTGCTAAAAACACATACAATCACTCAGATGGGATGGGAGTATAATGGTTGATATATACAGGCTAATTTATTAAATAGCTTATAAGACAATACACTAGACAAGTTGGGAAATATATCCCTTGATTAATATAGAAAGGATGACGTGTTAATCACAGACAACTGGATAATATACAACAAAATCTAGCTAATTAATAACTGCAGCATATAAGAATATAATTGCAAGTAATTGTGGTTATTATGGGCAATTAGTGGAGGAAATATCTCCCCTGCATGAAAGATTAACAGAGATACATCCTTATAATAGAGCCAGCAATGCTTGTAAGCTACAGTTTATAAGAAATAGCACTAGTAGCTACATTGTATGAGAGTCAGCAATGTTTACAAGCTACAATTTACAAGAACAGCAATAGTAGCTACATTGTATGAGAACATACTTTAAACTGTTGCTAAAGGACAAACAACAATACTGGTAGCCTGTTATATTTACTAAAAAGCTGTTTATAGGACAACACTAATAAAAGACACGGATACCATGTTATAAGCAATATAGCCTTTATTGAAATAATACTTTGAGGGATCACCATTCGGAAACGAGTAGTTTTTTATTATCACATACTGTTTTTCTTATTCACACTATATTTTAATATTTCACCAATTCCTTAAGAATTTTAACGTATATCCAATAAAGAATAGATATTTTAAACAAATAATTAGTGGTAGAGTGCGTCCAAGAAAATGCTTCTTTCTTCTTTTTTCTTTGGTAAATCTGGAGTCGAGTTCATGCTAACCTCAAGAGAGTCTCCGGCCGCTATAAGTTCTTTGCGGATAGGAAGTGACGGGCAGCTCCTCAATACAAGGTTGGTGACAGGGTATGGCTCTCTACCCGCAATCTCCATTTAAAGGTGCCCACTATGAAGTTCGCTCCGAGGTTCATTGGTCCTTACCCCGTGTTACAAGTCCTGAATCCGGTTGTTTGCAAATTGGGATTGCCTTCCCATCTCTGGATACCAAATTCCTTTCATGTCTCTCTTCTTCGCCCTCTTGTTTTGAACCGGTTTCATTCCAAGTCCCCAAGGCCAACCTCTGCAGAGGCTGAAGATGGTATGGACTTTGAAATCAAAGCTATTCTTGACTCTCGCTATCTTCACAAGAATCTACAGTATTTGGTGGAATGGAAAGGTTTTGGCCCCGAGGAAAGGAGCTGGGTCAAGGCTACTGAAGTTACGGCTCCCCGACTGGTGCGGATCTTCCATTCCAGACATCCAACAAAACCTGGAAAGTGTCCAGGGGCCACTCCTGGAGGAGGGGGTACTGTCACACGCCAGAGTCGGCGTTCGCCGCGCTTACCCCTGTGTGCCTGCTGGTCTGTGTTGCGGCCTCCGGCTTCGGTGGGCCACGGGCTCCGGCGTCTGGCTAACGCGGCTCCCGGTGGTTCTCCAGGGCAGGGGCGCTGCCATGACACCCGGCATCACGTGGGCGGGGAGCAGGTGACGTCATCAGACTGTTCCGCCAATCCAGTGGTGGCGGGAGATTCAAAGTCAGACGCCGGACAGAGCCTCGGCGCCTGAGTATCGTCTTTCCCCTGAAGTGGATGCCAGCGCTCTTGTTCCCGGCGAGAATCTCTGAAGCTGTACTCCAGTGTCTCCGGCATTTCCAGGTGCCAGTTCGCTGCATAGGTTCCAGCGTTCCCAGCGGCTGGTGTGCCTCTCTGCGTTCCAGTCACCAGTGCTACTAGGAATCAACGTGGGCTGTGGGCCCTAATCACCGTTCTCAAGTTCTACGAATCATCAGCGTCTTAAACCACTGCACTTAAGTTCTTCAAATCATCAGCGTCTCAGTCACCGTTCTCAAGTTCTACGAATCATCAGCGTCTTACACCACTGCACTTAAGTTCTTCAAATCATCAGCGTCTCAGTCACCGTTCTCAAGTTCTACAAATCATCAGCGTCTTAAACCACTGCACTTTAGTTCTACAAATCATCAGCATCTTAAACCACTTCACTTAAGTTCTTCAAATCACCAGCGTCTTAATCTCCGTTCTCAAGTTCTTTAAGTCATCTGTGTCTTTAACCACCGTTTACAAGTTCTTCAAATCATCAGTGTCTTTTAACATCGTTCACAATTTCTTCAGTCACCAGTATCTTTAACATTGCTCACAAACCCTTCAATGGGCCTGGACATTCCCTCATAAGTTCCCTTTATGCTATATGACTTTGAGTTGTTCTTTTCCTGCAATAAAGCTCTTCAATATTTCACCAAACCTTACTGTCAGAGTCCTGTATGAAGAAATCCTATATCAGGTCACCCCTGTTCCGGCCCAGTTGTGGTTCCTCTTCCCAACCATCGGAAGAATCCCAGAGTTCACAACACCCTCAATCTAGGTCAGTGACAGTATACTCAGGCCCCATGGACCCGGGGAATCGGAACCCAGAGGCAAGCACCATGCAGGACCTGGTTTCCCGAGTACAGAGTCAGGAAGCAGCACAGAATCAGGTGATGCATTATCTCCAGGAATTATCTGGCCGGCTGGATCAAATCCAGACTTCTCTGGTTTCAGCTCCAGTTCCAGTATCCGCTCCAGTGGTTGTCTCTAGCAATGTTCCGTCCTTGTCTGGAACCAGGTCACGCCTTCAGCTTCATACTCCTCCTAGTTATAACGGGGATCCAAAGAATTGCCGTGGTTTCCTCAATCAGTGTGAGGTACATTTCGAACTCCTTTCACATAACTTTCCTACTGATCGGTCTAAAGTGGCATACATTGGCCCTCATTCCGAGTTGATCGGTCGCAAGGCGAATTTAGCAGAGTTACACACGCTAAGCCGCCGCCTACTGGGAGTGAATCTTAGCTTCTTAAAATTGCGACCGATGTATTCGCAATATTGCGATTACTAACTACTTAGCAGTTTCAGAGTAGCTCCAGACTTACTCTGCCTGTGCGATCAGTTCAGTGCTTGTCGTTCCTGGTTGACGTCACAAACACACCCAGCGTTCGCCCAGGCACTCCCACCGTTTCTCCGGCCACTCCTGCGTTTTTTCCGGAAACGGTAGCGTTTTCAGCCACACGCCCATGAAACGCCGTGTTTCCGCCCAGTAACACCCATTTCCTGTCAATCACATTACGATCGCCGGAGCGAAGAAAAAGCCGTGAGTAAAAATACTTTCTTCATAGTAAAGTTACTTGGCGCAGTCGCAGTGCGAACATTGCGCATGCGTACTAAGCGGATTTTCACTGCGATGCGATGAAAAATACCGAGCGAACAACTCGGAATGAGGGCCATTATCTCTTTGCTTGAGGGTTCAGCGTTGGAGTGGGTGTCACCGTTATGGGAGCGATCAGATCCGTTGGTTTCTAGTTATACCAACTTCATCATGTCATTCCGAAGGATCTTTGATGAGCCCGGCAGGATGACCGCTGCCTCTGCTGACTTGCTCCATGTTCGACTAGGCTCTCGTTCAGTGGGACAGTATGTGATTCATTTTCAAACCATAGCTTCAGAACTGTGCTGGAATAATGATGCCCTTCGGGCTGCTTTTTGGAATGGGCTCTCTGATCGTTTAAAGGACGAGTTGATCACTAGAGATCTGCCAGATTCCTTGGAACAGTTGATCTCACTCTGTGTAAAGGTGGATCTTCGCATGCAGGAACGAGGTGGTGAACGTAGTCGGTCAGATCGGTCAAGATTCCGATCTCTTCCGTCTAAGCAAACAGTTATTCCGAGTCCAGACGAACCCATGCAGATTAATCGGTCTCGGCTGTCCCCAGAAGAACGTCAGCGTCGTCGTGAGGGTAGACTCTGCCTCTACTGTGGAGCTGCGGATCATTTTCTCAAGTTTTGCAAGTCTTGCCCGGGAAACGGGCAGTCCTAGCTTGTTCTGGAGAAGTCGAGCTAGGGGTTTCTTCTTAATCTTCTCCGGCAGTGGACTGTTTACTCTCCGTGTCTCTGTTTTCTGAGTCAGTGGTCAAAACCATTAAGGCACTCTTGAACTCAGGGGCTGCGGGGAATTTTATTTCCCTTTCCTGTGCCCAGAATCTGGGTTTACAGTTACGGTCGGTCGAACGACCTATTACGTTGACTGCTATTAATGGTACCCAAATTTCTAATGGTCTGATTTCAAGTTGTACAATGCCAATCAAGCTGCAAGTGGGAGCTTTGCATCAAGAACATCTGGAGTTCCTTGTGATTCGGGAGATGCCTCACGATCTCGTTCTTGGTCTTCCTTGGCTCAAGCTTTACAACCCTCACGTCGACTGGAGGTCGACACAGATAATTTCTTGGAGTCCATTTTGTCATTCAAATTGTCTCACTCCTGTCTACCCGCTCAGTGTATCTTCCAAGTCGGATGAAGGGCTTATTCCAGAGGTTTATTGGGAGTTTTCAGATGTGTTCTCGGAACAGGCGGCCGATCAGTTACCACTGCATAGACCCTGGGACTGTCCTATTGAGCTCATTCCGGGGGAAATGCCACCTCGGGGTCGCACTTATCCTTTATCAGTACCCGAGACTCAAGTTATGTCAGAATATATCAAGCCTAATCTGCAGAAAGGATTCATTCGCCCCTCTACTTCCCCGGCGGGAGCAGGTTTCATTTTTGTGAAGAAAAAGGACGGAGGCCTGAGGCCATGTATCGACTATCGTGGTCTAAATGATGTCACCATTAAGAATAAGTATCCTTTGCCGCTCATCACAGAGCTTTTTGATAGAGTTCGCGGAGCCCGAGTCTTCACCAAGCTCGATTTAAGGGGAGCTTATAATTTGATACGTATCCGACAGGGGGACGAATGGAAGACGGCCTTCAATACTAGGGACGGGCATTATGAGTATATGGTAATGCCGTTCGGCCTCAGCAACGCCCCCGCCATCTTCCAGGGATTCATTAATGAAATCTTTCGGGATATGTTATACCTAAATGTAGTGGTATATTTGGATGACATTCTGATATTTTCTAAGAATCTCACTGAGCACAGAGTACAGGTTAAAGAGGTACTTATTCGATTGCGAGAGAACCATCTATACAGCAAGATTTCCAAGTGTACCTTTGAGGTCCCTTCGATTCCATTTCTTGGTTATATAATTTCGGGCACGGAGCTTCGTATGGATCCGGAGAAACTCTCTGCCATTCGGGACTGGACTCAGCCTCTTTCCTTAAAAGCGGTGCAACGATTTTTGGGGTTTGCAAATTACTACCGGAAATTCATAAAGGGTTTCTCTACCATTGTGGTGCCTATTACTGCCTTAACCAAGAAGGGGGCTGACCCAAGCCATTGGTCCTCTGAAGCTGTAGCAGCGTTCGCTCAGTTGAAGGCAGCCTTTATGACCGCTCCGGTACTTCAGCAACCAGACTTTTTAAAACCATTCTTTTTGGAGGTTGATGCTTCTACGGTAGGCATTGGTGCCGTGCTTTCGCAGTACGCTCCAGATGGGAATTTCACGATCCGGGTATCTGGACGCCATTTCTTACCCATCAGATGCCTCCTAAGGCTGGCTCAGCGCTCCAGGACCGGATCCCATCTGTTATCCTGATGTGTACATTCCTGTATCCTCTCCTGTCACTCTGGGACGCTGTCACAGTAAACGCCATATTACACCTGGCATGGCGTCTCCCGCGGCCTCCGCCGCCGTCCCTGAACTTCTGCATGCAGAGTGTCTGAGTGGCGATTACGTCAGCCGCGGCCTCCGCTGTGTCCGCGTGGTTGGATGTGCATCTGTCAGCCTGGCGCCTCCTGTCTCCGGTGGCCGGCGCCGCCATTACTGTTTTCATTACCACATGGATTACAAACCAAACTTCCCTCCAAGTGTCTGCATGGGCGCAGCCATCTTGGATTCTGTCAGCTGATCATTTCCACCAATCTGTTCTCAGTATTGATAATCTGCATAATTGCCTAGCCAATCCCTTCCTTGCTGCAGGTATAAATACACTGTGCCTGAGCAAGGAAGGCGTCAGTGCTTTGGTTGTCAAACCTAGTTCCTGTTTGTCTCTCTCCTGTGATTGTCTTCCAGGTTCCAGCTCCTGTCTCAAGACTTCCACCATAGAGACCCGCACCAGCATTCCACCTGCGGTGTAGCCTGACTCTCCAATCCATTGTGGATTCATCTGTTTCCAGCTACAACATTACCTGCTTCCAGCTCAGCTTCCAGCAGAGTACAGCTTCCCTTAAAGGGCCGGTGTCCTTTCTACACTTTACCACTCTCCACCGGTATTATTATTTCTCTGCTCTCAAGTTCTACATTTCAGTTCATATTTCATCGCTCCCAAGTTCATTTAGTATTTAACTGGTTCCAGCCAGTATCCACTCCGTGCTAACAACAGTCTGGTTCCAGCCAGTATCCACAGCAGCTGTTTTATCTTCAGCAACCCAGCTTTTCCTGGAACACCAGCTGGCACAATCCTGGGTTATCTCCATTGCTACAGTCGGGCCTGGTAAGGACTTTCCATCTAGAAGATCATAAGAACTATCTCACACTACCAGTGCCCTGTGGCTCCTGCCATCCTGTAGTACCGAGGAACTGTATTTATTCTTTGCTGACTTTTACGTTTTCTTTTACTGCTGCTGTGTTGCGGAGTTGTCATAATAAACATCATTGACTTTTATCCAAGTTGTCGTGGTCACGCCTTCGGGCAGTTATTATTCATGTTACTTACATGTCCAGGGGTCTGATACAACCTCCCAGGTTCCGGTACATCTCAGCCCCTACAACTGAGGCTGCCTCCCGTCAGCTCTGGCCCTCAGTTGTGACAGTAAGCACTGACCTAATGAATCCAGCCGGAGACCAGGATCAAGCGGCCAGGCCGATGCAAGAACTGGCAGCCCGACTAGAACATCAGGAGGCTGCACAGGGCCACATCATCCGCTGTCTCCAGGATCTCTCTACTCGGCTGGATGGGATTCAGACAACTCTCCGTGGATCAGGCGCGTCTGGTGCGTCAACCACAGTGACTCCAGCTATAACCCCACCCACCTTACCCATTTCTGCTCCACGTCTTCATCTTCCAACGCCAGCAAAATTTGACGGATCTCCAAGATTCTGCAGGGGATTTCTCAACCAGTGTGAGATTCAGTTTGAGCTACAACCTGGCAATTTTCCCAGTGACCGTACAAAAATTGCCTACATTATTTCTCTTCTCAGTGGCTCAGCCCTTGATTGGGCATCACCGTTATGGGAGAGGTCCGACACCCTGCTATCTTCCTACACTGCCTTCGTGTCAACATTCAGGCGCATCTTCGACGAGCCAGGCCGGGTAACCTCAGCTTCATCCGAGATTCTCCGTTTACGCCAGGGGTCACGTACTGTAGGACAATATCTGATACAGTTCCAGATCCTGGCATCCGAACTGGCATGGAACGACGAGGCCCTGTATGCTGCATTCTGGCATGGCTTATCTGAGCGTATTAAAGATGAGTTAGCTACCAGAGACTTACCTTCTAAGTTAGATGAGCTAATCTCACTCTGCACGAAAGTTGATTTACGTTTCAGAGAGAGAGCAACTGAGCGTGGAAGATCATCTGCTCCAAAATCTTCTGCTCCTCCTCCTCGTCAACTGTCACCATCTAAAGATGAGCCCATGCAACTTGGCCGTTCCCGTTTAACTCCTGCTGAGCGCCGAAGACGTCTCTCCGAGTTTCTCTGTCTCTATTGTGCAGCTCCGTCTCACACCATTAATGCCTGTCCCAAACGTCCGGGAAACTCCAAATCCTAGCTCGCCAAGGAGAGGGCCGGCTAGGAGTAATGATCTCCTCTCCATCTCCTCAAGATTGTAATCTCCCAGTCTCGCTTCAAGTTGCTCAACGTTATCGGAACGTCATTGCCCTCCTTGATTCCGGAGCAGCTGGGAACTTTATTACCGAAGCCTATGTTAAACGGTGGTCCCTACCCACCGAGAGACTTCCTTCGTCCATTTCTTTAACTGCCGTGGATGGCAGCAAAATTTTTGATGCAGTTATTTCTTTAAGGACTCTACCAGTTCGTCTGAGAGTGGGAGTTCTTCATTCCGAACTTGTTTCTTTTTTAGTGATTCCAAGAGCCACACATCCTGTGGTCCTGGGCCTTCCATGGCTCCGTCTTCACAATCCTACAATTGATTGGACGACTACGCAAATCCTGGCATGGGGTTCCTCCTGTGCTGAGACATGTTTGTTTAAAGTATTGCCTGTCTGTTCTTCCTCCCCCAGGTCGTCTGATGTTCCACCTCCTCCATATCAAGATTTCACGGATGTGTTCAGTAAAGCTTCTGCTGATATCCTTCCTCCTCATAGAGAATGGGACTGTCCGATTGATCTCGTTCCAGGGAAGGTTCCACCTCGAGGCCGAACTTATCCGTTGTCTCTGCCTGAGACGCATTCTATGGAGGAATATATTAAAGAGAACCTAGCAAAGGGGTTCATTCGACCTTCTTCTTCTCCAGCCGGCGCAGGCTTCTTTTTTGTGAAAAAGAAAGATGGTGGTCTGCGGCCGTGCATCGACTACAGAGGTTTGAACGACATTACCATCAAGAACCGTTATCCTTTACCCCTGATTACTGAGCTCTTTGACAGAGTTAGCGGAGCTACCATCTTTACAAAGCTGGACTTGCGAGGTGCATACAATCTCATCCGGATCCGTGAGGGTGACGAGTGGAAGACCGCCTTTAACACCCGTGACGGACATTATGAGTACCTCGTCATGCCCTTCGGATTGAGCAATGCTCCAGCTGTCTTCCAGCATTTTGTCAATGAGATCTTCAGAGACATTCTATACCGTCATGTCGTGGTCTATCTAGACGATATCCTCATTTTTGCCAACGATTTAGAGGAACATCGTTTTTGGGTTAAAGAGGTTCTGTCCCGTCTCCGTGTCAATCATCTCTATTGCAAATTAGAAAAATGCGTCTTTGAAGTCAAGTCCATTCCGTTTCTAGGGTACATTGTGTCCGGTTCCGGACTAGAGATGGATCCTGAGAAACTACAAGCAATCCAAAATTGGCCGGTACCCTTAACCCTCAAAGGGGTCCAGAGGTTCTTAGGGTTCGCCAACTATTACCGAAAGTTTATACGAGACTTTTCCACCATTGTGGCGCCTATTACTGCTTTCACTAAGAAGGGTGCTAACCCGTCCAAGTGGTCTGAAGAAGCCATGCAAGCATTTCATCTTTTAAAACAAAGGTTCATCTCTGCGCCTGTTCTGAAACAGCCTGACATCGACTCTCCTTTCATCTTAGAGGTGGATGCCTCCTCCGTTGGAGTAGGAGCGGTGTTATCTCAGAGGGCTAAAGATGGCCATTTACACCCTTGCAGTTTCTTCTCCCGGAAGTTCTCCCCAGCTGAGCGCAACTATGCCATTGGCGACCAGGAGTTGCTAGCCATCAAGCTCGCTCTAGAAGAGTGGAGGTATCTGTTGGAGGGAGCTTCTCATTCAATCACCATACTTACAGACCACAAGAACCTTTTATACCTGAAGGGCGCACAATGTCTCAACCCTCGTCAGGCCAGATGGGCACTTTTCTTTTCCAGGTTCGACTTTAAACTCCAGTTCTGTCCGGGCTCTCAGAATCGCAAGGCCGATGCCCTTTCCCGCTCATGGGAGCAAGAAAATGAGTCAGAGTCTTCAGACAAGCATCCTATTATAAATCCGTTGGCATTCTCCACGGTAGGGATGGACTCTAGCCCCCATCAGGGAAAAGTTTTGTGAAGCCGATGCTAAGGAAGAAGCTCATGCATTGGACCCATGCTTCCCGTTTTGCCGGACATACAGGTATCCAAAAAACCCTGGAGTTTATCTCTAGGTCCTATTGGTGGCCAACTCTGAAAAAGGACGTCTTGGAGTTTATTGCATCTTGCCCAAAGTGTGCCCAACATAAAGTATCCCGCCAGTCGCCTGCGGGGCAACTGGTTCCACTATCCGTTCCCCGTCGACCATGGACCCACTTGTCGATGGATTTCATTACAGACTTACCCATGTGCAACAAGTTCAATACCATCTGGGTGGTAGTTGACCGGTTCACCAAGATGGCACACTTCATTCCTCTCACCGGTCTTCCGTCAGCTTCCAAGTTGGCTCAAGTATTCATACAAGAGATCTTCCGACTCCACGGTCTTCCTGAAGAAATTATCTCAGATCGAGGAGTTCAATTCACAGCCAAATTCTGGCGAAGTTTATGTCAAGTCCTCCAAGTCAAGCTAAAGTTTTCCACGGCTTACCATCCTCAGACCAATGGTCAAACCGAGAGGGTGAATCAGGACTTGGAGGCCTTCCTCCGCATCTATGTGTCCTCCTCTCAAGATGACTGGGTTCAATTACTTCCCTGGGCCGAGTTCTGTCATAACAACCAGTATCATTCTTCATCTGCTTCAACACCATTCTTCACTAACTTTGGATTCCACCCTAAAGTCCCTGAGTTCCAACCGCTTCCAGCAACTTCTGTTCCCGCAGTGGATATCACCTTGCATCAGTTTGCCAATATCTGGAAGAGCGTACGATCAGCTCTGCTCAAGGCATCGTTCAGGTACAAGAAGTTTGCGGATAAGAAGCGTCGAGCAGTTCCTGCTCTCAAGGTGGGTGATCGGGTATGGTTATCCACAAAGAATTTGAGGTTAAGAGTTCCCAGTATGAAGTTTGCACCTCGCTATATCGGTCCTTTCAAGATTGAACAAGTCATCAATCCTGTTGCTTACAGACTCCAGTTGCCTCCCTTCTTAAAAATACCCAGGACATTCCATGTTTCCCTGTTGAAACCGCTGATCTTGAATCGGTTTCATTCCTCACTTCCTCCAACTCCGAAAGTCCAAACTCAACGAGGCGTTGAGTATGAAGTGGCCAAGATCCTGGACTCACGTCACCGTTACGGTCAACTACAATATCTTATTGACTGGAAGGGTTATGGTCCTGAGGAACGTTCATGGACCAATGCTTCTGATGTCCATGCTCCTGCCTTGGTCCGGAGATTCCATTCCAAGTTTCCTCAAAAGCCAAAGAAGTGTCCTGGGGCCACTCCTAAAGGGGGGGGTGCTGTCACGATCCGGGTATCTGGACGCCATTTCTTACCCATCAGATGCCTCCTAAGGCTGGCTCAGCGCTCCAGGACCGGATCCCATCTGTTATCCTGATGTGTACATTCCTGTATCCTCTCCTGTCACTCTGGGACGCTGTCACAGTAAACGCCATATTACACCTGGCATGGCGTCTCCCGCGGCCTCCGCCGCCGTCCCTGAACTTCTGCATGCAGAGTGTCTGAGTGGCGATTACGTCAGCCGCGGCCTCCGCTGTGTCCGCGTGGTTGGATGTGCATCTGTCAGCCTGGCGCCTCCTGTCTCCGGTGGCCGGCGCCGCCATTACTGTTTTCATTACCACATGGATTACAAACCAAACTTCCCTCCAAGTGTCTGCATGGGCGCAGCCATCTTGGATTCTGTCAGCTGATCATTTCCACCAATCTGTTCTCAGTATTGATAATCTGCATAATTGCCTAGCCAATCCCTTCCTTGCTGCAGGTATAAATACACTGTGCCTGAGCAAGGAAGGCGTCAGTGCTTTGGTTGTCAAACCTAGTTCCTGTTTGTCTCTCTCCTGTGATTGTCTTCCAGGTTCCAGCTCCTGTCTCAAGACTTCCACCATAGAGACCCGCACCAGCATTCCACCTGCGGTGTAGCCTGACTCTCCAATCCATTGTGTATTCATCTGTTTCCAGCTACAACATTACCTGCTTCCAGCTCAGCTTCCAGCAGAGTACAGCTTCCCTTAAAGGGCCGGTGTCCTTTCTACACTTTACCACTCTCCACCGGTATTATTATTTCTCCGCTCTCAAGTTCTACATTTCAGTTCATATTTCATCGCTCCCAAGTTCATTTATTATTTAACTGGTTCCAGCCAGTATCCACTCCGTGCTAACAACAGTCTGGTTCCAGCCAGTATCCACAGCAGCTGTTTTATCTTCAGCAACCCAGCTTTTCCTGGAACACCAGCTGGCACAATCCTGGGTTATCTCCATTGCTACAGTCGGGCCTGGTAAGGACTTTCCATCTAGAAGATCATAAGAACTATCTCACACTACCAGTGCCCTGTGGCTCCTGCCATCCTGTAGTACCGAGGAACTGTATTTATTCTTTGCTGACTTTTACGTTTTCTTTTACTGCTGCTGTGTTGCGGAGTTGTCATAATAAACATCATTGACTTTTATCCAAGTTGTCGTGGTCACGCCTTCGGGCAGTTATTATTCATGTTACTTACATGTCCAGGGGTCTGATACAACCTCCCAGCTTCCGGTACATCTCAGCCCCTACAACTGAGGCTGCCTCCCGTCAGCTCAGGCCCTCAGTTGTGACAGGGAAGTTACATCCATGTGGTTTCCATTCTCGCAAGTTCTCTCCTGCTGAACGAAATTACACCGTTGGAGACAAAGAGCTTTTGGCAATAAAACCTGCCTTGGAAGAATGGAGATATCTTTTGGAAGGTGCTAAACACCTAATTACGATTTTCACTGATCAGAAGAATTTGCTGTATCTCAAGACGGCCCAGTGCTTGAATCCCCGTCAAGCTAGATGGGCACTCTTCTTTGCCCGATTTTCGTTTGTCATTAAGTACCGGGCTGGAACTTTTAACACCAAGGCTGATGCCCTATCCCGTTCCTTAACGGCTTCGGATGAGGAGAATTCCGTTGAAAAGGCTTTGATTCTCAGTCCAGTTTCTATTTCAGCGGCTCCCACCGCGTTGGGCCCTCCTCCTGGAAGAATGTCTGTGCCAGCTAAATTTCGACCAAGATTGTTGCAGTGGGCTCACGTTTCCAAGTTTTCCGGTCATCCTGGAGTTCAAAAGATGTGGGAATTTCTACGAAGATCTTACTGGTGGGACACTATGAAGAAGGATGTTCAAGATTATGTCAACTCGTGTCCTCAATGTGCTCAGCACAAAATTCTTCGTCTGCCTCCTGCGGGGTTGCTGCACCCATTGTCCATTCCTAAGAGGCCTTGGACCCATATCTCTATGGACTTTGTTACTGAACTGCCCCTCTCTAAGGGTCATAACACCGCCTGGGTAATTATTGACCGTATCTCTAAGATGGCACATTTTGTTCCGTTGACCGGGTTACCATCAGCTTCTAAGTTGGCTTTGTTATTTATCCGGGAACACTTCCGCCTGCACGGGTTACCTCTGGAAATAGTCTCTGACCGGGGGGTACAGTTTACTGCAAGATTCTGGAGAGCCCCCTGTACGGCCTTACAAATAAAACTCAAGTTTTCATCCGCTAACCATCCACAAACCAATGGGCAAACTGAACGCGTCCATCAAGATTTAAAAACTTTTCTCAGTATTTATCTCTCCCCCTCGCAAGATAATTGGGTGGAGCTGTTGCCTTGGGCCGAGTTTGCCCATAATCATCTATACCACTCTTCGACTGGTGAGTCTCCATTTTTTATTAATTATGGATTTCATCCCCAAGTTCCAGAATTACCCATTTGTCCTCCGGAAGAAGTTCCTGCTGCAGTCTCTACTCTCCGGCACTTCAGTCAAATCTGGAGTCGAGTTCATGCTAACCTCAAGAGAGTCTCCGGCCGCTATAAGTTCTTTGCGGATAGGAAGTGACGGGCAGCTCCTCAATACAAGGTTGGTGACAGGGTATGGCTCTCTACCCGCAATCTCCGTTTAAAGGTGCCCACTATGAAGTTCACTCCGAGGTTCATTGGTCCTTACCCCGTGTTACAAGTCCTGAATCTGGTTGTTTGCAAATTGGGATTGCCTTCCCATCTCCGGATACCAAATTCCTTTCATGTCTCTCTTCTTCGCCCTCTTGTTTTGAACCGGTTTCATTCCAAGTCCCCAAGGCCAACCTCTGCAAAGGCTGAAGATGGTACGGACTTTGAAATCAAAGCTATTCTTGACTCTCGCTATCTTTACAAGAATCTACAGTATTTGGTGGAATGGAAAGGTTTTGGCCCCGAGGAAAGGAGCTGGGTCAAGGCTACTGAAGTTACGGCTCCCCGACTGGTGCGGATCTTCCATTCCAGACATCCAACAAAACCTGGAAAGTGCCCAGGGGTCACTCCTGGAGGAGGGGGTACTGTCACACGCCAGAGTCGGCATTCGCCGTGCTTACTCCTGCGTGCCTGCTGGTCTGTGTTGCGGCCTCCGCCTTCGGTGGGCCACGGGCTCCGGCGTCTGGCTGACGCGGCTCCCGGCGGTTCTCCAGGGCAGGGGTGCCGCCATGACACCCGGCATCACGTGGGCGGGGAGCAGGTGACGTCATCAGACTGTTCCGCCAATCCAGCGGTGGCGGGAGATTCAAAGTCAGACGCCGGACAGAGCCTCGGCGCCTGAGTATCGTCTTTCCCCTGAAGTGGATGCCAGCGCTCTTGTTCCCGGCGAGAATCTCTGAAGCTGTACTCCAGTGTCTCCGGCATTTCCAGGTGCCAGTTCGCTGCATAGGTTCCAGTGTTCCCAGCGGCTGGTGTACCTCTCTGCGTTCCAACCACCAGTGCTCCTAGGAATCAACGTGGGCTGTGGGCCCTAATCACCGTTCTCAAGTTCTACGAATCATCAGCGTCTTAAACCACTGCACTTAAGTTCTTCAAATCATCAGCGTCTCAGTCACCGTTCTCAAGTTCTACAAATCATCAGCGTCTTACACCACTGCACTTAAGTTCTTCAAATCATCAGCGTCTCAGTCACCGTTCTCAAGCTCTACAAATCATCAGCGTCTTTAACCACTGCACTTTAGTTCTACAAATCATCAGCGTCTTAAATCACTGCACTTAAGTTCTTCAAATCATCAGCCTCTTAATCTCCGTTCTCAAGTTCTTTAAGTCATCTGTGTCTTTAACCACCGTTTACAAGTTCTTCAAATCATCAGTGTCTTTTAACATCGTTCGCAATTTCTTCAGTCACCAGTATCTTTAACATTGCTCACAAACCCTTCAATGGGCCTGGACATTCCCTCATAAGTTCCCTTTATGCTATATGACTTTGAGTTGTTCTTTTCCTGCAATAAAGCTCTTCAATATTTCACCAAACCTTACTGTCAGAGTCCTGTATGAAGAAATCCTATATCAGGTCACCCCTGTTCCGGCCCAGTTGTGGTTCCTCTTCCCAACCATCGGAAGAATCCCCGAGTTCACAACACCCTCAATCTAGGTCAGTGACACTATCAATTCAGAGCGCTTCCGTTTGGTCTACCCTCAGCTCCAAGGGTATTCATGAAGATCATGGCAGTTATGGTGACAAAGTTACGATCCTTGGGAGTAACTATAACACCATACCTGTACGACCTTTTGATCAAGGCCCCAGCTCCGGATATCCTGGTCAGGCATGCGGAATTGAATTATCAGGTCCTAACTCAGCACAGTTGCATGATAAATTTCAGGAAATCCAACTTAAGTTCCTCCCAAAGACTTCAATTCTTGGGTCTGGTTCTGGATACGATGCAGCTCAAGGTTTTCCTTCCAGCAGACAAGATTCAGGATATCAGGCGTATGGTTTGACAGGTGCTGCAAAATCCGAAGGTATCTCTGCACCTTTGCATAAGGCTTCTGGGGAAGATGGTAGCCTCTTTCAAAGCAATTGAGTACGGCAGACTTCATTCACGAACGTTCCAAATAGATCTAATCTCACAGTGGGCAGACAGACATCTCTTCACAGAAAGATTCGTCTGTCATCTCAGACCAGAATTTTGTTGACTTGGTGGTGAATTCACAGGAACCTGTCAATATGGAAGAGGTTTGGAATTTGGAATTGGATCATTTTAACGCCTGATGCAAGTCTAAGAGGTTGGGGCGCAGTGCTGGGCAAGCACCAGTTTCAAGGTCTCAGTGCGAGAGCCATCTCCCCATAAATGTACTGGAACTCCGAGCAATCTACAATTCTCTCCTTCAAGCAGAGAGCCTGGTCACAGGTCAACATGTGAAAATTCAGTCAGACAATATCACAGCGACAGCTTACATAAACCGACAAGGAGGAACAAGGAGCCGCATGGCTCTAAAGGAAGCGGCAAGAATCCTATTCTGGGCAGAAAATCGTAACATAATTCTGTCGGCAATCTTCATTTCAGGAGTAGACAGCTGGGAAGCGGATTATCTCAGCCGTCAGGATATGCACCTGGGAGAGTGGGGCCTGTACTCCCAGGTTTTCAATATGATTGTAAGACGGTGGAGGTTACCTCAGGTGGACCTCATGGCCTCCCGGCAAAATCATCAACTTCCAAATGATGGATCCAAAAGCAATGGCGGTGGATGAGTTATCGATTCCTTGGTGTTTCAATCTGGTATACATATTGTCACCATTTCCTCTCCTACCAAGGGTTCTGAAGAAGGTAAAAAGAGAGAGAACGTGGGTTATCCTAATAGCTCCGGATTGGCCATGCAGGAGTTGGTATTTAGATCTGAGGAGTCGCCTGGCAGAGGAGCCTTGGAGGTTGCCGCAGAGAGAAGATCTGTTCATTTAACGGCTTGACTCTTGAGACTAAAATTCTAAAGGAAAAGGGTATGCCTAGTTCGGTGATTCCTACCATTATTGAAGCAAGGAAGCCTGTTACGGCAGCTCACCATCATAGAATTTGGAAGACATACATGGATTGGTGCCAACCTAAAGGTTGGAACCCCAGACAGTTCCGTTTTAACAGATTATTGCTGTTTCTTCAGGATGGTTTGGAAGGTGGTTTGAGATTGGGATCTTTAAAGGTACAGATCTTGGCCCTTTCTATTTTCTTTCAGCAATGTCTGGCTTCCTTGCAGGAAGTACAGACTTTCTTGCAGGGTGTATTGAGGCTTCAACCACCTTTTCGTCCTCCCATGGCTTCGTGGGATTTAAATCTGTTTTAGAATTTTTACGATCTGATACTTTTGAACCATTAGAAAGGGCTGATCTTAAATGTGTGTCTTGGAAGACTGTTATGTTGCTTGCTTTGGCCTCAGCGAGGAGGGTTTCGGAACTAGGAGCTTATTCCGGCAAAAGTCCTTTCTTGGTGTTTCATGAGGATAGAGCAGAACTTCGTACTAAGGCAGAGTTTCTACCCAAGGTAGTTTCGAGTTTTCACATCAACCAACCTATTGTGGTTCCGTCTTTTCGGATGTCAGATGGCGATGGTTCACTGGATGTCGTAAGAGCACTAAAGGTGTATGTACGAGCAACTAACTCCCTGAGATGGTCGGCTGTGTTATTTGTCTTGTACAGTGGGCCAAAATGGGGTTGGCCGGTGATGAAGAAAACCTTGTCAAGGTGGATGAGACTCACTATCCAACAGACTTAAGTGGCCAGTGGTAAGACAGTCCCATTTCGGGTGAGGGCTCGCACCACCATATAAGTAGGGACTTCCTGGGTGGCTGCCAGGGGAGCTTCTACGAGTCAGTTTTGCAGGGCTGCTATGTGGTCTTGGTCTTCAGCCCATACATTCACCCATTTTTACAAGTTTAATACATTTGCGGCCAAGGATGCTACTTTTGGCCGCTTGATACTACAGGCTTTGGACAGCACCCCCGCCCATGGGAGTATCTTTGGGACATCCCTAGCTGTATTAACTCCTGTGTCCCCTAGTGGATGACAGAGAAAAGAAGACTTTGGTACTTACCGATATATTGATTTCTCTGAATCCACTCGGGGACACTGAACGCCCATCTGGTTTTCTACTTGTTTCATTTAAGTAGTGTTCATTTACAATGTTGTTTA
Organism: Pseudophryne corroboree; assembly: GCF_028390025.1. NCBI lineage: Eukaryota > Metazoa > Chordata > Amphibia > Anura > Myobatrachidae > Pseudophryne > Pseudophryne corroboree. Next base: position 266,936,231 of record NC_086451.1, on the reverse strand, counting down.
TTTTCACCATGGCATGTATGGTTCCTTACTGTATATCTTTTTCATGTTCCCTATTCTCTCTGGACATTTTTCCAAACTGGAGGGAGAGGGGCATGAAGGGGGAGGAGCCAGCTGTGCACTTTAAATAATTTGCATATATTGTGCCACCTCCAGTCTCCATTCTTCATACCCCCAGCTGTATGAACTCCAGTGTCCCCGAGTGGATTCAGAGAAATTGATTTATCGGTAAGTACCAAAATCTTCTTATTTGCAGGTACCCACCAACAACACCCATATTCAGGGGGTACCTGCAAATAATAAGATATCCTATAAATAATAATTGATAAGTAGCCTTTTATATGACAACTAGCCTCTAATACAATTTAGTAGAATTATTTTCTGTCTAGTTCTGTAAAGTACAGGCACCCAATGTAAGCGCTAACAGACTGGGACAAAAATAGAGGAATGTTTAGCAAGGAGAATCCACTGCATTCAAAATCTGTTGTAAAGGTGAAAGCAATGTCAGACTGGAGCCCCAAAGGGGAATGCAATGTTAGAGGCCCACTGAAATGCGTCAGTGTTTCAATGATGAGGCATGGAATGCCGTTCTAGAATGTGGCCAGTATAAGTGGTGTGGACATTATTTTATCCAGTGTGAGCCATTTCAAATCCTTCACATCCACTTCAAATACACAATTTATGCTGTGTGCATTACTGTTAGATATAGGCAGCACACTCTTCATAAGCAGGGCAGTGTGAAGTAGGGTATACTTCCCAACTGTCTTTACAGTGAGGACAAAGTCGTGACTGAAATGGGCAAAAACCCAAAATCTGGACAGGTCCCCCAGAATCATGACTGTTAGCAGACTATTCTGTTCTCTCCTACCTGTTCTTGAACTTTTCACTACCTGCTGCTTGTATCGATCCTGGCATATTGGGATCCTTTATTGAAAAAAGGATAGTGTCACGACTGGCCAGCTGATTCTCCAGAAACCTCAATCTAAGAATCACCACCAGTGACTTATGGTTACCTCAGCACGTGTGGTTAATGAAAACCCAGTAACTGCCACCAGCAAAGGAACATGTATGGACATCAGACATCTGCATCCAGAATTATTAATTGCACACTCGCTTAAACTTAGGTAAATAGCTTTGACCTCACAGTCTCGCAGATTCACCACGAGACATGGAGAATATACTAGAGTTAATTATCTTTTACTTCAAACAAAATAATCCAAGGTATGATTTAAAAAAATATAAGATTACAAATATGGACATGAACTACAGTACATAAACCTCAGAAAAATAATACAGGAAATAATATTTCAGAAACCTAGCACTTACTCAAAGAGCCTAGGCGATTCCGATGTGAGAAAACTTCACAATTGAGCGTATAGGTTGTATCCCCCAATGCGTGGCTGAATCCCCAAGAAAACGCACACATATCATTGAGGGACAAGGGCAATTATACCTTTACAGCTGCAATCCTCCCTCCCACCTTTGTGTTTTTACTAGCTCAGTGCAGGACGCTTTAATCCATCCCTCACTCCCAAGTAACTAACTTAGTAAATAGAGGAGGGGGAAGTAGCCCAGTGATCACAGAAATTTCACCCCTCCCTAGAAGTGAAAATCTCTTAACCGTCTGGTATCTTCCTGACCTGAGGATATAAAGGAGAAAGAATGGGTTTCAGGTGCACACTAATAATATTTAAAATATAACTTTTATTATTTACATTAAGAGGCCATTTAATGGCTCTTTGCAAAATATGTTAAAAACAACAGACAGAATCAGAAATATGTGCTCTAAGATAGAAAATGTGAAACACAGTTAAAAAAAGAAAAACGACTGCTCTGTTGGTTTCAAATAATGTATATATTAATTACATTTATTTCATTTTACTTATTGTGTGTATCTATGTGCCCTTAAACAATAAAGTGGATGTACTGTCTGGGCTCACTGAATACATTTTTTTTATCTAGTAGCTGGAGTGGATATATTCATTGACTTGTGCTATTGACTTAACAGTCACAACATTGTATACAAAATGTATTAACTTAAATGTATTTTTGATACAGTACACGAATTGACAGTGCAAACCAGAATAAAAATACAATATTGCATTTCACACACTGTTCATTGTCAAATAGGGATTGTTATAAGAGAATAACAGACATTCAGATGGTTATTCCTTCTGCATATATTCATGTATTTATTGTGCAGCTAATGAAGCAAAAATTTAATTTTGCATTGTTTGTTTAAGCAACACCCTTTTTCTAAATTATATTAGCATAATATGCAAGGTATAATAGAGTCCACTCATCCTCCACGTATAGATCTTAATGGTGTTAACACCAGTTGCATATATCTCATACACTAGCACACGTGCATAATACATTAAGGCACGCTGGTTCAGTGTGTTCTCATATTAAAATGTGTGCCGAGCTGACCTTGTATTGCAAAATCACTGTGAATGTCTGCCGCAGTCACGTGATTCGAGGATTAAATCACATGTGAAAAGGGCATGTGTGGTAGGTGCATTATCATCTTCTATATAATAGCCCACATCTGTGACTGTGTGTATAACACTGGGCGTGGCTAGGAGCTCTCATTGGGTTAGCAGCAGGTCTCTCACACCCAGTCCACAGCTGATTGGACGAGAAACGCCCTCCCACACAGGTTACATCCAATGGGAGGCTGCTGTGTGTTCCCAGAGCAGGATTAACAATGGGGCTGATGGAGTTGCAGCTCCAGGCCCACACCCCAAAATAGGCCCACTGCATTTGCAGCAATATACCCTCCAACAATTTACACATAAAAATTGGTACAAATTCAAAAGGGGGCATGGCCACGGGTACAGGGACGTGGCCACACCCCTTTTCCTATACTTTCAATGGAAGTTTGGAGAGCCAAAAATCGGTACAGACCATAAAAAAGGTACAGTAGTCTCCCCTAATGAGCATGTATAGTTGCCATACAGTGGCATGAACTGACTGTGCTGCAGCAATTAAATTTACATTTAGCCTGCTGAAAAGTATTCCGTAGTCTTAACTGTGCAGCATAAGGCATAGACCCATGGGCACCTGTGCTTATAATCAGAGATAAGACAGAGGGTACCCATGTAAGGTGGTGGCCCCGGGTAGGGAATGTGGATCCGATGTGGACTGGGTATCTGTCACACTTACAGAGGGTGATCCCTCTGCTCCCCTTCGGACGCTCCTAGTTCACCCCGAGGGAGGCTCCGGCTCACTGGACAGGAATGGGCTGAGGGCCCTCCATGGTTCCTGTAAGGGGACAACAACCTACATATGCACGACAGGGAGGAAGAGAAGGAGAGACCCCCCGGGCGGGCTCAATGATGGGTCATCATTGGCACTTGGGGCCTCAGACTGGGTGCCTGTGAGGTGCAAAAGCACCCGGTGCGACTCTGGACGGAAACGTCCACAAAAAGGGGAGGGGTGGGGAATGGGGCGATGAACCTAAACGATGCCTGCGGCCTAGTGCCTAAAACCCACTAACCACTATGCAGAGAAAATACAGCAGAACTCTATGCGCACAGGAAATATGATACAGGAAAACACTGCGAAGCATGACACCCACCATAGAGAAATGCAGTAACACCCAATACCCACAGTGTATAAACATACAGTGGAACACAATACCTGCAGTATATGGAACTACAGTGAAACAATACCTGCAGTCTATGGAAATACAGTGAAACACAATACCTATGGTCTATGCTATCTAGAGAGATGTACAGGGAAGGGGTCCTGGGGTGCACACTGGTAATGAGAGGTGCAACCCTGCAGAGACCTTTCAGTAGAACTGCATATAAAGAAAAATGTTGCAGGTGCACAATTCAAACATTACCAATTTATTAATAATAATCATTGCAATAAAATTTTGCATTTTGAGCAAGGTTCTTCGCATAGTTATGGCCATAAGTAATGGCTTGCCCACCGCGTCCAGGTGACCTCATTAGTCAGGCAAGTCCCTAACATTTGGGGGTACAAATCCTGGGCGCGGGAACCCCCAAAATGAAGCAGCTGAGTGACCCCACGGCAACACAAAAGTGAAAAATTATATAGTGAAAAAGTGAATATAGGTTAGTGAGAGAGGCTGCTGAAAAGAGCAGGGGTAAATTAGTGAGAGGTAATGAAGTGAGAGATAAAGTAAAGTAGTGAGAGGTAAAGTAGTGAAAAGTGAAGGTAGGAAATGAATTACATTGAAACAAAACACACGATAGGGATGAAAGTAAATATGAAAATAAGTGTTAATATGTGTTGTTCCTGAGGCAAAACAGCCACAACAGTCCAGGGGGACCCACACCCCGGAAATGCACCCCCATCTGATAATCCAATATACATTTGTGCAGGACTCACCTTGCTCTGCATGCAGTCTAATAAATGTCAGGAACCTAATTAAAACCAATATATAGGACAGGTGGGCGTGGGTGCTACCACCAGACAGAAGGGGTCTCTGCCTGGTGGTAATGAGAGGTGCGACCCTGCGGAGACCTTTAGGTAGAACTGCAGACAAAGGTTGTAGGTGCACAATTCAAACATTACCAATTTATTAATAATAATCATTGCAATAAAATTCTGCATTTTGATCGAGGTTCTTCGCATAGTTATGGCCATAAGTAACGGCTTGCCTGGTGTTTGCACCCACTCCCGGAGCCTCCTCTGCGTGTGATGTCACAGAAGTACCTCCCCGTGCCCAGATCCCCAGAAGCTCTGACTCCGCAACACAGCACCTGGCCTGCCTGGAAGCCCCGAGATGGCTAATGTACCGGATAGAGGGGGTGATATCAGGGCCGAAACTAGGGGGGGGCTAGGGGGGCAGGCGACCTGGGCGCCAGATTGGAGGGGGCGCCGAGACCCCCTAACACCCGCCGCGGCACTTACTTTTAAACCCCCTTCTCCCGAGTGCCCAGCTCGGGGGGCGGGGTTTCGCGGAATGACGCGATTGCGTCGTGACGTCACGGCGCAAACGCGTCATTCCACGAAACCCCGCCGGAGGAGGGAGAAGGGGGAGCCCGGACCCGCGCAGACGAGGAGGGAGAGGCGGCTGAAGAGCGGCGAGAACCGCTTCAAATGTAAGTCAGCCCCTCTCCCTTCCTCTCTCTCTCCCTCCACCACCTGCCGCAATGTGTAAAATGGGGACCTGTGCCTGCCGCTATGTGTAAAATGGGGACCTGTGCCTGCCGCTATGTGTAAAATGGGGACCTGTGCCTGCCGCTATGTGTAAAATGGGGACACTTGCCAGCCTACTGTGTAAAATGGGGACCTGTGCCTGCCGCTATGTGTAAAATGGGGACACTTGCCAGCGTACTGTGTAAAATGGGGACCTGTGCCTGCCGCAATGTGTAAAATGGGGACACTTGCCAGCGTACTGTGTAAAATGGGGACCTGTGCCTGCCGCAATGTGTAAAATGGGGGCACTTGCCAGCGTACTGTGTAAAATGGGGACCTGTGCCTGCCGCTATGTGTAAAATGGGGACACTTGCCAGCGTACTGTGTAAAATGGGGACCTGTGCCTGCCGCAATGTGTAAAATGGGGACACTTGCCAGCGTACTGTGTAAAATGGGGACCTGTGCCTGCCGCTATGTGTAAAATGGGGACACTTGCCAGCGTACTGTGTAAAATGGGGACCTGTGCCTGCCGCAATGTGTAAAATGGGGACCTGTGCCTGCCGCAATGTGTAAAATGGGGACACTTGCCAGCGTACTGTGTAAAATGGGGACCTGTGCCTGCCGCTATGTGTAAAATGGGGACACTTGCCAGCGTACTGTGTAAAATGGGGACCTGTGCCTGCCGCAATGTGTAAAATGGGGACACTTTTTCCTGCCGCAATGTGTAAAATGGGGACACTTTTTCCTGCCGCAATGTGTAAAATGGGGACACCTGTCTGCCGCAATGTGTAAAATGGGGAATGGGGACACTTGCCTGTTGTACTGTGTAAAATGGGGACACTTTTTCCTGGATATGAAATTTATGTTAGAAAAGTCAGTTTTTCAGGTAAAAAAAGTTCTGAAAGAGATATATATATATATATAATATTTTTATTCATTTATTTTTTATTTTTTTTATTTTATTTTATTATTTTTATTTTATTTATTGTAAAATATTTTATTTATTTTTTGCGGGGAGGGGGGGGGGGGGTGTCAAATGACTACCTTGCCCCGGGTGACAAAAATCCTAGTTTCGGCCCTGGGATATCATGGAGGGTAATGTCTGGACGCTGAATCAATGTAAAAGGTGACAGTGCTGTGTGGAGGGAGCAATAAATCAGAAACATATCCATTCAAATGGTATCATCATGCCATTTCCCTGTATTGATTATAAGGCAGAATTATCCCTATAGCTACATGCATTTTAAATAAGGTTTCTTATGGCCACTTACAGTATATGTATATACAGTATATTAACTTTGGGGCTCATTTACTTTTGGATTGTAAGTCATTTTCATGACACGCCTCTCAAGATGTAGCAGAACATGTTCACACAGACAGGTGTTACTGTCACAATCTCCCTGAAATGCATTTACAGAAGTAGGCAAGTATGGTGTCACTGACACTGCACAGCACTCTCACCTTTTACATTGATTCAGCCAGTCAGTCACTATTGTTAGCGCCGGTGTCCCAACGGGCCACATTACAGGGAAGTAGATGCACTAAATAAATTACAGCTCCCGCAGCCCATAGCGCTGGAGCATTCCGGCACTGAGGGCTGCTTCGAGCTGTAGTTTACTGAGTGCATCTGACTGGCTGCTGTGCGAGTCTCCAGGAGAGCCACTACCAAAGGGAGGACAGCTTAGCTGCTTCCAGGAGGAGAAGCATTACCCGCCCCTCCCCCTCTCGCAGTACCTCCGGGCGCCATCCGTGGCTCTCCCACACCCCCCTCCACCACCCGCAGCGGCTCCGGACCCCCTCCCCCACCCAAAGCACCCACCCCTCACCAACCCGTGGCACCACAGCACCCGCCCCTCCCCCACCCGGGGGACCCCTGCAACCACTCCTCCCCCCACCCGCGGTGGCTCCGGACCCCCTTCCCCATCCACGTCTGCCCCACACCCGCCACTCCCCCAACCACAGCACCTACTAAGTGATTCATCATGCCCTGCGTGCGCTGTTCACACCATTGCAAGGGGCTACGACCCCTTATCCATTGCATGCCCTTTGTCCATGCAATATTTAACCATTCACACAATTATGATTGGAGGTAACACTCCGTATAATAAAAATATTGCATGCTGCAAGGGCGTGCAAGGATTAAAGGGGCGTAGATGAAAAGTGTGAAGAGCCCCCGTAGGGCGTGATGAATCACCTAGTGCATCAATGTTTATTAACTAGGCCACCCTACATGCATCCAGCCCCGACATAAATGTAATAACATTCACATTTAGTAAATAAACAGATTTCCCTGCCAAACAGTCCTCAATTAATAATTCACATATAAAAATACTAGGTGCATAATCGCGCCCTACGTGCGCTCTTCACACCGTCGCAAGGGGCTACGCCCCCCTTAACCCTTGCATGCCTTTCTGGGGTTCAATATTTGTATTATATAGCGTATTACCTGCATTCCTTTGTTAGTGGTTAAATATTGCACGATGAAAGGGCGTGCGATGGTGAAGGAGGTGCAGCCCCTCGTGATGGCATGAACAGCACCTGCAGGGCACGATATACAGAATGTAGCGGGTGCGAGGCGGACTGTGGATGGGGGAGGGTGTTTGTAGATGCTGCAGGTGGAGGGGGGGCCCGGATGGGGAAGGGTCGGGAGGTGCTGCAGGTGGGGGAGGGGCAGCGGAGTGGGGGCTGCAGATGGGGGAGGGGTCTGGAGGCACTGCAGGTGGGGGAGGGGCAGGGGTGCCACGGGTGGGGGAGGGGCATGTGCGGGGATGTTGCGGATGGGTGAAGGGTTCCGGAGGTACTATGGGATGGGAAGGGGCGGGGGTGCCGGGGGTGGGGTAGGGGATCCGCTGCGGGTGGTGCGGCGGATGGGGAAGGGATCCGGAGGCACTGCAGGTGGTGGAGGGGTGGGTGTGGGGGTGCCGTGGGTGGGTGAGGGGGGAACCACGGATGGAGGAGGGTGTCTGCAGATGTGGGGGGAGACATATATGGGGGGTGGATGGTGGAGGGGGTCTGGAGGTGCTGTGAGTGGTGGAGGGACAGGGGAGTGGGAGCCGCAGGTGGTGTAGGGGATCTGGAGGCACAGCGTGTGGGGGAGGGGTGGGGTGCCGCATGTGGTGGAGGGGAAGGTACGGAGGTGTGGTGCATTGGGGAGGGGTCTGGAGGCACTGCGGGTGCTGTACCTGCCAAAAAGGTAGTTGGAGGGTATGCAGTAACAGGGTCAGGACAGGGGTGACAGGATCAGGACAGGGGTGACGGGGCCAGGACAGGGGTGACGGGGCCAGGACAGGGGTGACGAGGCCAGGACAAGGGTGATGGGACAGGATAGGGGTGACAGGGCCAGGGTAGGGGCGGCAGGACCAGGACAGGGGTGACATGGCCAGGATAAGGGTGAAAGGGCCAGGATAAGGGTGACAGGGCCAGGATAGGGGTGACAGGGCCCGGATAAGGGTGACATGGCCAGGATAAGGGTGACAGGGCCAGGATAAGGGAGACAGGGCCAGGATAGGGGTGACAGGGCCCGGATAAGGGTGACATGGCCAGGATAAGGGTGAAAGGGCCAGGATAAGGGTGACAGGGCAAGGCCAGGGGTGACAGGGACATTACAGAACACAGGGCATGGGAGAGATTGGTATTAGGGACAAAACAGTGGTGACAGACAGATGTGTCTTACCAGAGTCACAGCTGCTGGCTGCTGCTGATCCACTCCAACCTGTTGGGATCTGCTGCTGGTGGAGACTTGGCATGCTGACTCTCTCAGGCTGGAGTTCTGCTTCCTCTGCCCGGAGCCTGCAAGCAGCGTGGACTTCTGCAGCGCTGCCCACCGGCTAAAGTGTGTGAAGGCACTAGGCGCACCTCACTGTGGGTGGCAGCGCTGCAGCTAGCGGTGGGGTTGCCGGGGCTGGAGATAACAGAGGCAGTACAAAACCTGCACAGTGACAGGTGCCCCACAAAACTGCAGCTAAGAAGTGTGGAGTGTGCCAGAAAGTGACGCTCCTCTGCACCAGAGAGCCCCTGCTGAGTATGCTGATGTGGGGAGTCAAGCACACAGTGAGCCGGTGCCCGTCCCCCCCATACCTCCCCACTGTTTTTTGGGACTGTCCTGCTGTCCCACACGCAGGCCGCAGTGTCCCGCAGAGGGGGGGGGGGGGGGGGCAGTTGGGAAGCTCCTGTACTCGCTGTTCAGTTTAGTGGAGACAGGAGGAGAGGAGGCATCAGGGGGTACCGATTAAGGGGAGGGAGCCCGGCAGCAGAGCCGGATTAAGGAGCTGGAGTAGCTCTGTCCCAGCTCTGAAGCTCCCCCGTCCTGCCAGCAACAGCAGCAGCATTGTGCTACAGTCAGCACACGCTGCAGCGTGTTGGCAGGTCTGTGGTGTTGCAGGGAGGCAGCAGCCTCCCTGCTTTCTTCTGCCTGTGCGGGTGTGTAGGGGGGAGCGACCACCCCCTCTGGATTTACCCCTAGCTGAGGAGCCAAAATCCCATAAAAAAAAACCCCCACAACAATTCCCGGAATTTGCATAAGGGTGCAATGCCATGCGGACCGCGATTAGGCCATGCCCCCGAACCCGCAGCAGTCACAGCTGTGAGATAGGGCCCCCCTGTCTCAAGTGCCCTGGGCCCCCCGGACTCATAATCCGCCCCTGGGGGCATGCCAGCAGTTCACAGAGCGCTGGGCATGCCCCCTCAGTGATTAAAATGGGGGCGTGGCTCACGATTGTGAGTCCTCCCGTGAAGCCACGCACCCTTTTCGTTGGCCACTCCCCCTTTTCACCACACGTGTGTCCCTCCTTCTGCCTGAAGAAAGTTGTCCCATACCATCTGCTTCTGCTCCTAGTCTCCTATAGATTTGCCCAGATCTGTGACTCATTTGACTAACTCCGCCCAGTGTTGTGACTCCGCCCAGCGTTAGCAAATGATGCACAAAGTCACAGATCTGGGCTAATATATAGGAGATACCCTCCTCCACAAACTAATTAGTAAACCCCAAACCATGTCATCATTAAATAGTCCCATCATACTTTACCTTCAATTAATAGGCACTACCATTATCCTCTATTAAAGTGACTCCACCATCAAAAAATGACCCTATTACCCCATCAATGGGGTATATTTACTAAGCTCACGATTTTGACCGATTTGGTGTTTTTTCTTCAAAGTGTCATCTCGGGAATTTACTAAACTCAAATCTCGGCAGTGATGAGGGCATTCGTATTTTTTTACGGCTGTGTTGTAAAAATACGAATGAATACACCATCGGTCAAACGCGGCTGTTTAGGTATAGAACTCGGTCATTTACTATGCATTCGTATTTCAAATCTCTACCGTGAAAGAGCATTTGCGCTCGTAAAAAAATACAATTCGTAAAAAATCACGGTAAAAAAGTAGACCTGCTTTTGAGAAGCGTGTTTTCATGTGTTCCGACTTCATCATTAATCACACCTGCATTTTTGGCCCTTTAAAAGGTGGGCCAGCACATTTGCCAAATCAATCACTCTGAAATGGCTGCTGCCGTGTGTAGCAGTGAATTTGGTTTTGCTGTGGGATTCCTGAGACTGCTCCATGAGGCTACAAGAAACCAGGGCCAGGAAACTGAACATGGTCAGCAGGATGTACAGGTGCTGCGCAGGCCTCGGTTTTTTTAGGGGGCGTTTGAACTTAAACGCATTGGCCGATGACCAGGTCGTACAGATGTTCAGGCTAAATAGGACCAACATTTTCCGTCTGTATGACCTAGTCAAACTGGACCTAGACCCTGAGACAGCACGCTCTCGCTCTGTCTCAGGCCTGCACAAACTCCTGGCTGTGTTGCACTTTATGGCTACTGGCAGCTTTCAGGCTGTGACAGGCGATGTAATAGGAATCTCACAGCCCACCTTTTCCAAATATTTAACTCAGGTGAGGCAAACCATACATACTCCTCTATGCCACATTTCTGTTTTGTGTAATGTGAATTTATAACAGTATATTTGAACAAAGTGCTTAAGACACTCGCCTTATATTTTTGTCTGTACACTCAGGTTTTGGATGCATTTGAACCCCACATAGATGCTTCTGCTTCCCTACCCAGGAGTCTCAGTGGCATGCAGTCAGGGTAGCTTTCTATGAGCTTGCTGGCATGCCAAATGTGCTGGGTGCCATAGATTGCACACACGTTGAGCTGAGACCACCTAGGGGCAGGCAATATATTTATATAAATAGACATTTTGGCCAATCAACTAATGTCCAGGTGGTTTGTGATGCAAATCTCAAAATTATGAGTGTTGTTGCGGGTTACCCTGGCGGCTGCCATGACTCCTTCATCCTCAGTCAGTCATCCCTCTTTGATAAATTTGAGGCTGGAGAAATGCCAGATGGCTAGCTGCTGGGTATGTACCAAGTAGTTGTGCTTAATTTTGTGCTTACCTCAACCTGCACATTATGTTAGCACTGTGTTTGTGCATCAATATTTTACAATGCTGCTAATCTCTGTTTTTCAGGTGATGGGGGTTATGGCTGCTACTCTTGGCTTCTGACTCCATTGTCCGCCCCTGATTCCCCTGCTGAACACAATTACAATCATGCACATAAGTCTACGTGGAATGTGATAGAACGATGTTTTGGTGTACTGAAATCAAGGTTTCGGTGTCTGGATAAGTCTGCCGGGCTTTTGTTGTATAGTCCCTTAAAGGTGACTAGGATTGTGTTCTGCTGCTGTTTTCTTCATAACATGTGTTTGCAGCAACATCTGCAACATGATGATGATGATGATGATGATGATGATGATGAAGAAAACAGTCAGCAAGCAGAGGAGTTAGAAACATCTGGCGACACTGAGTACAGATATAGGGAGGCAAGTAAGGCAAGACCTGATTTTGGCACATTTTAGTGGTAAGTAAATTTGCCTGTGTGCTTTGTATATGAACAATTAAGGCACACCAATGTTTTTTAATGTGTAGTAATGTGGCTTTTGCTCCCTCCTGAGCTAGTCAGCTGAGTGTTGTTTATTTGCTTGATATGTGTTTATGTCTAACTGTTGGGTATCAGTTACTTAGCTATTTGTATAGCGGGTTTGGTTAGTAATTATGTGTTTATAATGTTTAAAGTTTTTTTTTCACATTCAAAGGTAATGTTTGCCACAATACTACATAATAATTTAGTATGCACTAACAACCATTATTGTTTAGCCTATTGTTTGTGTTTGTTGTGTGTCGACTTTCTTCTAAAGCTGTGTTTGAAATATGTTACCTCATTAGCACAACATAATGGACATTGAGTATTGTGTGCCAATTAGCCAAACATACATTGACTAACCCCAACCTTACAAAATTGTTTACACATATTTATGGCTGTGATGTGGTAAACGTTCATGTTAGTAATGATGCTAGAATTACCAACACATGTGAGTGTTAACTCTAAGAATTTTCCTCATACACTGACAGTTTTTTGCACATAACACATTGCACATCAATCACTTTTCACATTTATTACTGTACAACATGTGTTTTCATTACAAATAACTGCTATTGTGTAGACCAAGTTTTGTCAACAATGTGTCTCCAGCTGCAGGGTGGCCTATTTCTTAGGCTGTTCTTTGGTGGCTGACGTGGGTTTGGTTTGGGCAGTGGAGCGGGTTTGGCTGGATCTTCGAACTGGTGATGAAATTGGGATCTGTGTAGGTGTGTTGGTCCCTGAGCTGGAACCTTGTTGGTGTTGTGCCAACAAATTAATATTTTGACTGAGGTTAGCCAGGGTTGCCGTAAGTTGTGTTGTGGCTGTTGTGTTGTTGTCTATGATGCGAGACATGGTTTCTGATATAATTTGATTACTTTGAATTAACTGAATGAGGGCCTGTTGATGTCGGTGTTGCTCATCCATTATGCGCTGAAAGGTAACAATAAGTTGGCTGTTATCTGCTCTCATCTGCTCCATACTGTTTGCGACTCTGCATAGGTGGACATTGAGCCTGCTTGTGTTTCTACACATTCTCGGGAGATGATGGGGCAGACAGGCTAGGTATTGGGTGTGTGTGTGCGTAGGCAATCAATATTCTGTGCCTGTTGTTGGTTCCATGTTACCCAAAATGATGATTCAGGTAGTTGTAGGGGGGTTGTTTGGCTCAATTGTGGGTGTGGTGACATTTGAGGTGGCGGGTACTTTCCTGAGGCGTGCTTGGTTGGTTAACATCTATTGCTTGCAGATGGAGGGTGTATGTTTCCTGTTCAGATTCCTGCTGGGCTTCCGGGGGCATGATGTCTGGTTCTGTATGGGGTTTAAGGGGACAACATTTGAGTGTTTTCGAAAATTATGCTGGTTTTGAAATTTAGTTTTACTTTCGAGACTTGTTTGTCAAACATTTATCTTATGCAAATTAGGATGTTCACCAAGACTCGTATACACAATCAAAAATGACAATTATGTTGGTTTTTATGTTGACATAAATGACCTCAAAACAAAAGTGGACACATGTTTGACAAATAACACACTTACGAAACAAACACACAGAGGTACAAAGTTTACACCATGAAAAAAAGTGATTTGTCACCCGCCATATCGTACTTGCATTAAAAATTCAAACAGTAAATGACAATATGAATTCTATCACCATTGTGAAAGGGTGTGAATCTACCTGAAGCTCAATATTTTACTATTCAAATAAATAATGACAACACAATACTCCTGTAAGGCGCAAGAGAACACTCAAATTTTTTTTACATTTTTAATTGGTTTTTGAATTTTAACAATTTGCAAGACATGTGCTTGCTGCTGTGGATAAGTACTAGGATTATAAATTTTTTTGGCTGATGTGTAATTTGTGTTTTGTGTTTACTCACCAGACAGCTGAGGGGAATGTGGTCCCTGTGATTGAGTACTCTCCAAAATGTGTTCTGGTGGCTGAGGCAACACAGTAGAAATACAACGTGGGAGTGTGCTTAATGCTGGTGTTGGTGCGACATCAGGATGACGTCTCTTGCTAGGCCTGCTCGTGTGGCTGTCAGACCCCTGTGAAGGACGTCTTTGTGGACTGTGATGCGATGTTGAAGTTCCTATGGATTAATGCAAACATTAGAATTTTTTTTATTTTTGTGGTGGCCACATTAACAGGTGTCATTTTTGCGTTACCTGTATCGCCAGCATCCACAGCTCTTGACAGTGTTGCTTGTGTTCTGGAAGTGGTAGCTTGCTTTCGTACTGTAAAAATTGGTGTTTATGACCTTTAATTACAGTGTGTACTTTTGTAAGCAGCAACATTTAGTGATGTGGACATATGTTTACCATTATGGGTACAGTTTCTAACAATAAATGTTGAAACAATGGTTTGCTTCATTTTTGGGAAACAGGCTAATGAGGTTACATTTCCAAAGACATAAACATAGCCAAGTAGTCTAATTTTCCAGGGCCAACAGCAGAATATACACACATGTATTACCATATATTTTACATTATTACATTAATGAGTATTTTTTATTAAAAAATTATAAAAACAGAAAAATTAGAAATTTTGTATAAAAAAACATACAATACTTAGCCATCTACACTAACATATTGGCCACAAAGACAAGTAAAATACAGCAGACATTAAACAAAAAACAAAAAATAAAAACCATTACTACCTAACACCTCACTATACAAACACAAAATATTATTCAAAAAAACAGAAAAAGAAAAACAATTTAGAGCATAAAAATATATTGACAATACGATATCATTTTAAAAATACTAATTAGACATAAACACATATGCAGATACAGGTTGAGTATCCCATATCCAAATATTCCGAAATACGGAATATTCCGAAATACGGACTTTTTTGAGTGAGAGTGCGATAGTGAAACCTTTGTTTTTTAATGTCTCAATGTACACAAACTTTGTTTAATACACAAAGTTATTAATAATATTGTATTAAATGACCTTCAGGCTGTGTATATAAGGTGTATATGAAACATAAATGAAATGTGTGAATGTACACACACTTTGTTTAATGCACAAAGTTATAAAAAAATATTGGCTAAAATTACCTTCAGGCTGTGTGTTTAGGGTGTATATGTAACATAAATGAATTCTGTGCTTAGATTTAGGTCCCATCATCATAAGATCTCATTATGGTATCTAATTATTCCAAAATACGGAAAAATCCGATATCCAAAATACCTCTGGTCCCAAGCGTTTTGGATAAGGGATACTCAACCTGTATAACAGATTTGTAAAAATAAACTCACCATCAGGCCTAGGACGATCCGAATCCCGCAATTTAGTCGCACCAACAACTTCATGCGGAATAAGGGTCCGCACAGGTTCCTCCCACTCCCGATAAGACGCTATAAAGGGATGGCCACCCCCTGTTTGCCTGGCTGACTTAGCCTCCTTTGCCATCTTGGCCTTGACACGGCGCTTGATGTCGTAGAATCTGTTCCGACACGTGTCTTCGGTCCTCTTCACCACACCCTCACTGTTTACTGCCGCTACTACCTTCCCCCACAGAACAGTTTTCCTGCGCGAAGGCACCTTGGCCGCATCACGCCCAAACAGCTGGCGATGATGGCGCATCAACTCATGCACCAAAGCCATATTTTCCGCAAAGCTAAATTTAAAATTTCTGCCCGTCTTGGTAGTGGTGCGTGGCTGCGGAGCAACACCACAATCACTGTCACTATCACTCGAGGCCACAGCAACAAAACCTCACCCTCCTCCACCTCACTAACCTCCTCCCCCTCACTCACCTCCTCCACCTCACTCACCTCCTCCACCTCACTCACCTCCTCCCTCTCACTCACCTCCTCCCTCTCACTCACCTCTGACTGGGACATAATAATGACAAACAACAAATAACACTAATAAAAAAAAAACACAAAACACACTCCTCCACTACCACTGCACACCAACCACACACACACACACACACACACACACACAATGACAATAGACTGAAAGTAAAATGCACAAACACTAAAAATGACACAAACTTTTAAGAGACCACACAACAATTACCACCAGACTACTTACACACACAATACAGCACTCAACAATCGCAAGAAACCTCCAAAACCAAACAACAAATCACCAACTCCAAAACACCAACTTCCTCTCACCTCTCCACTAGCTAAACCCACGAGGTGCGACTGGTTGGGGGCGTTTTTATACTAATGAGCACAGACACTCCTCCATGACAAACACAACCAATCACGGACGAGTGACGAAAACGAAAGTAAGAAAATAACGCGGCCGGGAAGGGTCAAAAACACTGCCGTGGAAATTAAAGATACGAATTCGTAAAAAGAACAACAAAATACGTCCGGAAAAACAAGAGTCGGCCGCGATCACATAAAATATATTACGAATGACATCGACATCGGAAAATACGAAAACACAAATTCCGAACGCTTAGTAAATGAGCCGTAAAAAAAACAAAAAGTTGCAAATTCACACTACCGATGTCAGTCGTGTTTCAACTTCAAACAAATTCAGAACATTACGAATCTTAGTAAATATACCCCAATAAATTGACATCTTTTATGGTTAAATGACTAGTCCCCACCCAGGCCCGGTGTTATGCTGTAAGCGGGGTAAGCATTGCAGGGGGTGCTGGGCTGGAGAGGTGCTCTCCCCAGCCTACTCTGCTGCTGCCCGCTGTTGCTGCGACCCCTCAAACTGTGTGACACAAACTGAGGCAGTGCAGCAATAAGGGGACCCACATCTAGCAGCTTTTTTATGAGTCAGACTGCTTGCCACTGCTGACTGATGTGGTCCAGTCAGAGGGGCCCTTCCCTTCCTCTCTGATGCAGTCCTTACCACTGGCGTGAAGGAGGAGATGAGGAGCCACTCTCTGGACTGTCTGGGCAGTTCTGAGCCCAGGAAAGCAAACTGTAGTATATTTGTCCCCCACTGCCTCTCCTCAGTGTCTCCCACTGCCTGCACCCACTGCCTCTTTCCAGTGTCACCTACTGCCTGTCACCCACGTCCTCTCTAGAGCATCACCCATTGCTTGTCACCCACTGCCTGTCACATACTGCTTTTCCCATTTGTAGGAGAGGGGATTGTGACAATCCATCAGACTCGCTGTGAAGTTTTGTGCCGTTAATTTCAATCTCAAGTGCAAAATCACATGAATAAGGACTATTTTTGTAATCTGGCATCAGTCATTGCAGGTACTCAGACACGAGAGGGTAATGGTCCAATATCTAAGTCTGTCCATAAAGAGGGTGGTGGAATTTTATTACTCCCCATACTAGACTTCACAATCTAAAAAATGACAGCGGACCTCCTGCATACATAGCCTAGATGCAGCTGCAGGGGGTGGCTCATAGTTTCTGCAACCGCAAATTAATTGTGGTTGCACCTGCTGGGCAGGCTATTTTGCATGCTGGGCAGCCTTGCCCTGCGATCATAGCCAGATTAAGGGGAGATGCAGGGCATACTGTACCCTGGGCCTTCCTCTGTCAGGGGGCCCCCCAGTCAGAGCACACTGACATCATTAGCTGTCTCTCTTATGTAGCAGCAGAATGCGAGCAGGACAATATGCAGTGCAGGCAGAGACACAGGAGTATCAGATTTCATGAACTATTGATGGAGCTTCCCAACAAGAGGAGAGATAGGAGGGTGGAGAGAGCTGTAAGTGACACAAGGTGGGATCCCTGTGTCACTTACAGCTCTCTCCACACCTGAGTGGTAGCCCTCTGTAACCTTTTAATCTTAAGAGGGTCTAGAGAGACACACACACACACACACACACACACACACACACACACACACACACACACACACACACAGTCCTCCTGAGTCCTGTCCCAGTGTGTAAGTAGTACAGAGGCTGCTGCTACTTTTGCATGTGACAAGATAAACATGCTGTCTACCTGGACTTCCTTCTTAAGTTATGATTGCATTCACCTGTGTTGAATTACCTTTCTTATCAATTAAATAGTTTAACACAGGTGACTACAATCCTATATTAAGAGGTAAGTACGTGTACAGAGCATGGAGTGGAATGGGTCATGTTGGAGGATATGCACAATGTTATATACAGCCCTCCCCCCCTTCCACTGGGGCCCCCCTGTGTAAAGTGCACAGGAACCCCCAAGGCTTAATCCGGCCCTGCCTGCGATGGGTAGCCCACAGCATGCAAAAGAACAGATTGCAGATGATGCTTTTAGCAGACTCTGCAATCCGTACTGAATAACCCACTTAATGGGCAAAGATGGGTCTAAATGTCTGAAGACCTTTCACGATGTGATCTACTTCATTTGCTCTTGAAAAGTATTTTTACAACTTCCGTGGCTCTCCCATCATTAAGAATGCATTCCATGGGTGTAATATCATCAAATATTTGAGGTAAAAATGTTTTATAATTATTCATTAGGTTTAGATAATTTCTCTACTGAGCCATGAATTTTGGGAAAAATGTTTCATTACTCCTTAAAATTTGACTCTGAACATCTCAGAGCTTTTTAGTCTGTTAGGCCAACACATCCACAGTAAGAAACATCCTCTTTATGCCACAATCCACCAGGCGGTCCATGCTTCATGCAGATCCTGCTTGTTGCCAGGACGCTGTGTCTCTTCTGGCCGCCCAGGCTGACAATCTTCACCTGGCATCTGACATGGCAATCAGGGAGCAGGAGCTATTTGATTAGGTAGAATGTGCAGCAGTGCAGCTGCACTTCTTTTTGTAATTATTGTTCCTCCCTCCTGTCTGGTAATTGATTGGTGCAGCTACCCTATATATCCTCTCCATGCCACTCACTCAGTGCTGATTATAGTTTATGCCCTGCTGTGTAAACCACCGGCCCCTGACACCTGTCCATTTTAGTTCCTGTGGATACTCTGTCTGACTCCTTGCATGTTGGTGTTCTGCATCCTGCCCTGCCTACTGCCACCTAAGGCTTAGTGTCCATCCTCTGTCTGCCAACCCCAGTGCTCTGGCTAATAGCTTGTATACCACCTGCACTGAGTACACCTGCCCAGATGGAGGTTTTATGCAGCACTGGCCTCACTCCCCAGGCTGTCGTGTGACTCAATCACAGTCTTTCCTAAGTGCTATCCTGAATCTTCAGACTATTGGGTGAGCTCCTACTGCTGGAGGTATTAAGTCCAGGGGGCCCCCTAACTTCCGGTGTGCGTATTAAGCACTAAGGGAACAGTGGGGGGTTGCTGTTGGTGAAGAGTCTCCTGAGGGCTTTAGGAGTCTCACCCCTATAGTACCAGAGTTCCCCATGACATCAAGCAAGTCAAGTGGATATCAAGACCAAGGCCAGTATTTACTAAAAATCCGAGTTTGGCCGATTTGTGTTTTTTTTTCTAAGTCCCAATCCGGGAAATCCCTAAGCAGAAAACTCGGCAATGTCTGGTCTATTCATAATGGTTTGCGGTCAGCGGTGAGGTTACTTTCGGTCAACCGCTGACCGCAAAGTTCCCACCATTGGATACAATGGAGCGCATAGGCGCTACATTGTATCTCTGCCGTGTGCTGCCTCACAGACACTACAGGAGCACACAGCCAATCAGGAGAGTGCCACGACGTGGCGCTCCCTGATTGGCTGAAGGGACCCTCTTTGACAGGAGTCAGGGGGGTTCCTGGCAGTCGGGGAAAGGGGTCCCATGTGTAAACATGGGACCCCTTTCAGTGCGTGGTCGGGTTTCCGTTTTATTATTTTGCCAAGTACATGGATTATACAAAGGCCTGATTCTACACTGGATTATGTGAGTATAATTTTTTTCACAGGTACCCCAAGGATTCTACAGGGACAAGAGGACAGAGCCATGTGTGAACATAGGTAAGTATGTATGTTTGGAGGTGTGCATGTATGTAATAAAATTATACTTTCACGGTGTGTGTGTCCTGTTTTTTTGGGGGTATTTTTTTTGTAGTAGTACTACAGGTACCAGTGGGCCCGGTTTTCCACCGCATGCTGGTACTTGTGGTTCTCCAAGTACCAGCTTGCGGGGGAGGCTTGCTGGGACTTGTAGTACTGCTACTAAAAACAATATTCACATTTTTTCAAAAGGCTATCAGCCCCCCATCCGCCGCCCTTGGATGGGGGGGACAGCCTCGGGCTTCACCCCTGGCCCTTGGGTGGCTGGAGGGGGGGACCCCTTGATTTAAGGGGTTCCCACTCCTCCAGGGTACCCCGGCCAGGGGTGACTAGTTGGGTATGTAATGCCAGGGCCGCAGGGACCACTATAAAAGTGTCCCCCGGCTGTGGCATTATGTACCTGGCTAGTGGAGCCCGGTACTGGTTTCAAAAATACGGGGGACCCCTACGCTTTTTGTCCCCCGTATTTTTGGAACCAGGACCAGGCGCAGAGCCCGGTGCTGGTTGATTAAATATGGGGGAACCCCTGTCATTTTCCCCCCATATTTTCTCAACCAGTACCGGCTCAAAGAGCCTGAGGCTGGTTGTGCTTAGGAGGGGGGACCCCACGCAATTTTTTTCAGATTTTTTAAGACTTTAATCAACTTTTTAAGGTACACAATGAAGCTCTGCACGGATCTCACAGATCCGGCCGGGATTCCTTGTGTTTTGTCAAGCAGTGTTTTACTCATCACTCCCGTAAAACACTGCCTGATATTACAAATCAGATCGTCATCTGAAAAAACGAATGTGCAAAACTCGGCAGCTTAGTGAATGATCGTATCAGGATTCAAAAAGTTGCAGTAAAATGCACCCGATACCATCCGAGTTCAAACACCCTTCAAAACGGCCAAAACACGAATCTTTGTAAATATACCCCCAAGTGTCTTCACAAATAGCAAATCCAAGAATTCCCACGCTCATCCAAGTCCAAGAACCACAATTCTAAGCAAGTCCAAGAGTCAAAGGTTCCTAACACTTTAAATGACTCACATTCATCTTTTTTTACTCTCAGATTATATTCATATCTGTTTATGATTTTTTTGACAGCTACATGGTGTCACAACTGAGGGCTGGTGCTGACCAGGGGGAAGCCTCAGTTGTAGGGGCTGAGGTATATGTGTACCTGGGAGGCAGTACAGGGTTCTTAGACATGCAGGGAACCTTTAGAACAAATGCCCGAAGGCGTGACCAAGACAACGAAGGAAAGTTCAAAGGTTTATTAAACACAGTTCAGAGGAATACTGATGACTTGGTACAGGTAACAGGAATCACAGTTCAGAGAAATACTTGGGATCGATGACGGAACACCGATGGTGACTTGGAATCTATGACGGAACACCGATGGTTACTTTGGGATCGATGGCGGAACACCGATGGTTACTGGAGATCGATGGCGGAACACCGATGGTTACTGGAGATCGATGGCGGAACACCGATGGAGACTTGGGATCGATGGCGGAACACCGATGGTGACTTGGGGTCGATGGTGGAACACCGATGGTGACTTGGGATCGATGGCGGAACACCGATGGAGACTTGGGATCGATGGCGGAACACCGATGGTTACTGGGGATCGATGGCGAAACACCGATGGTTACTGGCAGGGCAGAGCACTGCTGGAAGCTGGTGTCGGTAACTGCCAGTCACAGGATGCAATGATGAGACACTGCAGAGTCAGGCTGTACTGCAGAGAAAGTCCATGGGAGGACTGCACACTGGGATCACTGAAGACAATTGAAGCACTGACATCTTTCCACCCCAGAAACAAGATATTTATACCAGCTGGGAAACAGGGATTGGCTGGCTGATTAACCAGAGACCAGAGTGCAGCTGCTGTGTAATCAGGCTGAGAGCAGAGTGCAGCTGATAGGCTGAAAGGTATCACGTGATTAGGAAAACATGGCTGCGCCCATGTTAGCTTTTGGAGGGAAAGATTGTTTGTAACTTGCATGTGAAACTTAACCCTGATGCTGCCAGAATCACAGTAAGGAGATTAGAGACAATGAGATGCAGCGTCCTGCACACAGACAGTGCAGATGGAATCCAGGCTTGGAACACTGGGACAGTCTCAGGAGACATCTGGAAGGTAAATACTGATAAGGAATTACCTGGATCGTGACACATGGTTGATGAACAAATCAGACAGTGGACACCTGCACCATTTGCAGGGAATGTGGGCAATGGAATGTTGAACCAACAGTGATCACATGTCCCTGATGAATTTTGAAACTAACTTCATGTAATTGAGGCAGAGGCGGATTGGCCATAGGGCCCACAGGGAAGATTCCCGGTGGGCCGACGCACCAGCGGAGCCTGTTTTGTTTGAGGACATGTGGTCCTATTTATAATGAATAAGATGCCAAACAATTTGCATATATGAAAATGACTTTTCCACTTAGCCTGTGATTGCAGATGATCTAGTGCAGGCATTCCCAACCGCGGTCCTCAAGGCACACTAACAGTGCAGGTTTTAGTGATATCCAGGCTGCAGCACTGATGGTTCAATCAAAATAACTGAGCTACTAATTAAGTCACCTGTGCTGAAGCCTGGATATCACTAAAACCTGCACTGTTGGTGTGCCTTGAGGACCGTGGTTGGGAATGCCTGATCTAGTGTATGCTCTGTCTGCCTGCTTGGCTGACATATAAGATTGAGTGAATAGTGATTGGGTTACGGTTGGTGTAATAAGCAAGAAAATATATCTTTCTAAAGAATTATATAGTTTCCTAAATTCTAAGGGTGTATCATATAATGTGCTCATAATATCTGGAAAGTCTTGGGGGAGGGTGCTGCTGCCATGGCCCATGGCTAGACCTTACACCTCTCGTGCTGCCCATGTGCGCCACTAGTACAAATTTTTCCAGGGCCAATTTTTGTTCCCAATCCACCCCTGGATTGAGGAGTGAGAAGCTAAAAGCATGGGACTGTAACCCAGTTTGAGGGAAGTGGAGATAACCTACATGAGAGACTGACCTGTTCTGGAAAGGACGTAGAGCGCAAGAATGGCAAACTAAGGAACAATAACTGAATTGTACCAACCTCCTGAATCTCTATCAGCAGGTGAGAGGTGATTTAGAACCTATGGCGGGGAAAATGATGTGGTTTTTGAAGCCCAGTATCACCTGGACGCCCCTGTCTCCTTCACCCCGACCCCCCATCCATTGCTAATACCCACACAACATTCATGAACTTAACTTGAGAGCTCTTTATTATTCAATCACTGTCCTTTATTACATTTCAAGATGCTGACATACCTGGGACTCAACCCCATTGCCTGTGGCATTGCAGTCAGACAATCTATTCATTGAGCTATCTGCCCTTACATAGAAAGCTAGAGAATTCTAAGCAAGAGAATTCTAACTATTTGAAGCTTACTATGTACTTTGTGAGAAAAATAATCAGCATTGCAGCTGAGCAGATCTATGTAGTGTGTGGCTGCAAGGGATTGGATGTGTACTGTAGATGCACACTACATAAATCTGCTTTTCTTACAAAGTACAAGTAGCTTCATATAGTTAGAAATCTTAGTTTTTATGCCGGATCAACTAGCTCAACAAGTAGGGTGTTTGACCTGGGTGTGGTATGGAGGGTCGACAGTAACTAGGTCGACATTGTCTAGGTTGACCAATATTGGTCGACAGTAACTAGGTCGACAGGGTCTCAAGGTCGACATGGTCTGGGTCAAAAGGTCGACATGAGTTTTTTAATGTTTTTGTGTGTGTCATTTTCTCTGTACAGTGACCGGGAAACCCATTTAGTGGACCGTGTCCCCTCGCATGGCTCGCTGCGCTTGGCACAGGTTACTATTCCCAATCGTAGTCCCACGTGGATCGTTATGTATGAAAAAGGTTAAAAAAAAGTCAAAAACTCATGTCGACTTTTTGACCTGTTGACCTTGAACATGTAGATCTAGAGACCCTGTTGACTTAGTTACTGTCGACCAATAATGGTCGACCTAGACACTGTCGACCTAGTTACTGTCAACCTAAAGACTGGATACTGTTTGACTTGAATGCAACAGGTTATGAGTTTGAATCCTGGGTATGGATCTGGTCACAGACTCCATTCAGTCTGTGAGCTCACAAGTGTTAGGGATCATACAAGCAAAGTTTACTAATCATTTAAGCTAAGTGGTAACTGCCCTCAAAATATTATTAGTCAGAAATCAGAATGGCAGGACCTAAAGGTAGCATTTTATAGGATCTCTGGAATGCCAAAGGTCTTGGTCAGCATAGACTACACTCGTATTGCCCTGAGAGCACCCCACTTATAGGCTGAATTGTCATCATTGCCACTCCCTCTGCAGGTGTTCAGTAATGCTATCTTGGTGACAACAGGCATTGGCGTTTCTACCATGGGTGCAATGTGTGTGTTGCACACGGGCCCCTAGATCCAGGGGGACCCACACCGCACACATTGCACCCATGCTGTGTTAAAACATACCTTCCGGAGTCCCATGATGGGCACTGAAGCCGCAACAGTCACGGCAAAAATCCATCCCAAAATGGATCACTGCGCATGTGCAGTAGGAAATTAGTCTCCGGACCATGGCAGGCATCATGTTTCCGGAGACTTACGCATGCGCAGTAGACTCTGGTGCATTGCCGGAGTCTACTGCTCCGTGGAGCGAAGGGGGCCCACCCAAAGTCTGCCCACAGGCCCTCTCCTCTCATAAAACACCCTCGGTGACAGGGTTTCCTGTCATGATACCTATATCCTGAATCAGACAGCCCTGCATAAGAGATTGGAGAATAGAGAAATGCCAGAGGGATGACTGCTGGGTATCTTGAAAGTACTTTGCTTTTGTGTGGCATTTCTTTACAATGTGTCTAATGTCATACATATACTAATGTCAATATGTGCTCTTTTCTTTCAGATAATGTAGGATGTGGTGGTCACTCATAGTTACGGAACATCTGTTGGATTTGCAGACCTGGGAATAATTAGGTGCACGCAGTGGCGTAACTAGAAATTTTTCTCCCCCAAGCCAAAAAATTCTTTGGCGCCCCCCCCCCCCCCCCCGCCCGCCGCATAATTGGGAGCAAGAAAGGGATAAATATGCGCGCGCCGAAGGCGCGCGCTGCAAAAAAAGGGGGCGTGGTTTTGTTGGAATGGGCGTGGTTTCTCATAAAGGGGCGTGGTATTGCAGGAAAAGACTACCTTATACCCCAGTTTTGCAACCTGCACGCCCAGACGTTAGCCACCACAGGAAAGAAAAATAATCCTGATTCATGCCCCTTACATTATTTGTCATTTTTCCTCCTTATAGTAATGCCCAGTATACATTATGCCACATACTGCAATGGCCCTTAGACATTATTCCACACACAATAATGCACATGACACATTATGCCACACACCATAATGCCCCCGACACATTATGCCACACACCGTAATGCCTGTGACACATTATGCCACACACCGTAATGCCTGTGACACATTATGCCACACACCGTAATGCCCCCGACACATTATGACAGGAATCGCAATGCCCGTTATACATTATGCTATACACTGCAATGCCCCTGATACATTATAGCACATACAATGCCTGTGACACATTATGACACACACCGCAATGACCTTGAGACATTATACCACAATGCCCGTGATATAGTATACCATACACCGTAATGCCTGTGACACATACCGCAATGCCCTGCCCGTTATACCCTATGCCACACACCGCAATGCCCGTTATGTATTATGCCACACTGCAATGACCCTGAGACATTATACCACATACCACAATGCCCGTGATATAGTATACCACACACCGTAATGCCTGACACATTATGACACACACCGCAATGTCCGTGATACATTATGCCACACACTGCAATGACCCTGAGACATTATACCACATATCACAATGCCCGCGATATAGTATACCATACACCGTAATGCCTGTGACACATTATGACACACACCGCAATGTCCGTGATACATTATGCCACACACCGTAATGCCCATTACACATTAAGTCCTACAGTAAGGCTTCTAATTACTTTTCAATTACCTTCTCGTTGTCAGGGGTTTCATGCACTGGGTGTCATGCTCGTTGCCAGGTGTTTCATGCACTGGGTGTCATGCTCGTTGTCAGGTGTTTCATGCACTGGGTGTCATGCTCGTTGCTAGGAGGTAGTCCTTGTTGCTAGGGCTGTGCTCCCAGTGCCACATATGACCCCAGTGCCAGATATTCCCCCACGGTGCCAGGTACTCACATGCCCCCGGTGCCAAATATAGCCCCCCCCAGGTGCCAGGTACACATATACCCCCCCCCCAGTGCCACATATGCCCCCAGTGCCAGATATTCCCCCCCAGTGCCACATATGCCCCCAGTGCCAGATATTCCCCCCGTGCCAGATATGCCGCCAGTGCCATATATTCCCCCCCAGTGCCACATATGCCCCCAGTGCCAGATATTCCCCCAGTGCCAGATATCCCCCCTAGTGCCAGACATCCCCCCCCCAGTGCCATATAAGCCCCAGTGCCAGACATCCCCCCCCCAGTGCCAGACATCCCCCCCCCAGTGCCATATATGCCCCAGTGCCAGACATCCCCCCCAGTGCCATATATGCCCCACCCAGTGCCAGACCCCCCCCCCCCAGTGCCAGATATCCCCCCCAGTGCCAGACATCCCCTCCCCCCCGGTGCCAGATATCCCCCCCCCCAGTGCCATATATGCCCCAGTGCCAGATATCCCCCCTAGTGCCAGACATCTCCCCCCCAGTGCCATATATGCCCCAGTGCCAGACATCCCCCCCCCAGTGCCAGACATCCCCCCCCCAGTGCCATATATGCCCCAGTGCCAGACATCCCCCCCCCCCAGTGCCAGATATCCCCCCCAGTGCCAGACATCCCCCCCCCAGTGCCATATATGCCCCAGTGCCAGATATCCCCCCTAGTGCCAGACATCTCCCCCCCAGTGCCATATATGCCCCAGTGCCAGACATCCCCCCCCCAGTGCCAGATATTCCTCCCAGTGCCGCCGTCGCCGCTTATTGGAGGGACACGGAGGGCACAGATCGCCTCTCCTGTGTCCCTCCTGCTGCATCATCTCCGGCGGCCGCGGGTCTAATAGGGGGAAGTGCCGTCCGTGAGCCAATTAGAGCTCACGGACGGCACTTCCCCCTATTAGACCCGCGGCCGCCGGAGATGATGCAGGAGGGACACAGGAGAGGCACACGCTGTGCCGTCCGTGTCCCTCCAACAAGCGGCGGCGGGAAGGAGAAAGCAGTCTGACATGCGGGCGCTCGTCCGCATGTCAGTCTGCTGTAATCAGTGGCGCCCCCGCAGCCCCTCGCCCCCAAGCCACCGCGAGGACTGCGGGGGCAGTAGTTACGCCATTGGGTGCACGTATCAATTAGGAGTATGATAGACTTTTGAACAGCAGGTTCACTGTCTACATAAATCCAGTGGGTGCTACTCTAGCTCCCTAAAAAGGTTGGGGATAATGGGGATCATTTATTTATGCTGCATAACATAGCCCTAATGAAAAATAGGCTGGACCAAGGCACTATACACGCATACAGTGACGAGCCCTGGGGTCGCTAATCCATCATTCTCCTGTGGTGAGTATAACAGGGGTAGAAGGCAGGTCAGAAAAATACTCAGTCACAGATATATTACATGTAAGTGTTTTAAGAAAAAACAAATAAATAATAATAATAATTAATTCAGTGCAGCATTTTAGGGGAGTGGTTCGGTCAACAGAGTTGTGTCCAGACTGTTTTCGTGGGTGGCGGCGTAATGTCACACGCAGCCACTCTGAAGAAAAAGATGAATGCGGTGAACCGGCATATGCAGCTATGCTGCATATGCAGGGATCTACCCTTATTTCCTGGATCTACGATGTAATTGCAGTTGGATTGTGATTGCATCACAGGGCAGTACTTTGCATGCTGGTTGGTCTTGCCCTGTGCTGGGTGGCCCCAAGCATGCAATAGAAGCAGTAGCAGATACTGCTATTTAGCAGAATCCTCTACTGCACACTGTATTTTTCTAATTGTCATTTTCTTCGTATATGGGGTGGGATGGTGGGCAGAGCTGGCCCTAACCAATATGATGCCCTAGGCAAGATATTGGCTGGTGCCCCCAAGCACTGCCAATATCCTACCCTGTTAATTTTAAATAGGAACAGTGTGCACATTCGATGCACAGCCCAAAAAGGGGTGTGTTCTTGCTGGGAAGGGCATGGACACACAAAAGTACCCCCAATTCAAATTATGCCACACAGTAGTGCAACTTTATTCACATTTTATCATGCAATAGTGTCCCTAATTCACGTTACATCACACAGTAGTACCATGTTACCTTATAAACGTTACTCCTCACAGTAGTGCCCCTTATTCACATTACATCACACTGGATTGCTCCTTATTCACATTACACCACACCCTATTGCTCTTTATTCACATTAGACCACAAAGTAGTGCCCTTTCTATACGTTACGCAACACAGTAGAGCACCTTATACACAATGCCACACCTTATACACATAATACCGCACAGTAATTCCCCTTACACATATGGCACACATTATTAATGTCCTTATAAACATAATGCACCATACACATTATGCTAACCTTTATTAATGCCCTTATACATATAATGTCCCTTACACATATGCCACACATGATTAATGACCTTATACACATAATCAGTGGCGGAACTTGTGAGTGTGCAAAAAAACAAGATTTATGGCAAGAACTTACCGTTGTTAAATCTCTTTCTGCGAGGTACACTGGGCTCCAAAGGGAATGACATTGGGGTGTAGAGTAGGATATTGAACCAAGTCCCCAACAGGCTCAACGCTTCGACTGTTCCCAGAATGCCAAGCACCGCCTCCTCTATAACCCCGCCTCCGTGCACAGGAGCTCAGTCTTTGTTAACCAGTCCAATGCAGTAGCAGGTAAAAGAGACGACAACTGTTAGTAGCCACAAACACCAAACACTCATGACAGGAGAAGGTGTCAGCGGCTAATGCCATATCAACCCAAAGAAGCTAAGTGCGTCAGTGTATCTGTCTTGGTCACTGCTTCCCATGCACGAGTTCAGGATTTTGCCCGTGCTGCACCCCTTCAGTGGAACGCGCTCCCCCGCTCCATTAGACTCTCCCCGACCTTGCAAAGCTTCAAACGGGCACTGAAAACCCACCTGTTTATCAAAGCGTACCCCTCCAATGCATAACCTAGTACTTAGGCTGCTCCTCCATCCCCCTGCCCCACGCCTTGAACATCTCTGCTTTGCTTGCATACTGCCATCAGGCTTCCTCCTGCTTGCTTGCACCTCATGTCATCTGTCTGTCACCCCTCCCCACTAGATTGTTAGCTCTTCAGAGCAGGGCCCTCTTTCCTATTGTTGTCTACTCTAAGCCCTCTTCTCGACACATTTCAGTCAGCGACCATCTTTACCTGCTTTTTCTCCTACTGGTAAAGGCTCCTCTCTCTCTCTATGGCCGCCAGTCCCAAGTAGTACAATGATTACTCCCTTGCTACTTACATCTAAGCTGTATTATGTTTTGACAACTGTGGTGCTCTTTGTTACCTGTACTCTATTTTTGTTGTTTAATTACTGTTATGCTAAGTTTTGTCTCCCTGTGCTGTCCTTTGTACGGCGCTGCGTAACACTTGTGGCGCCCTATAAATAAAATGTAATAATAATATTCTGTGACAGGGTCCCTTGCCTCTTGTGCTTTCCACAGTTTGGCACTCGGTCAGGCAGATTATGACAGTGCCAGTTGCACCAGGTGTGAGATTCCTTTAATTCACAGACAGCAGTAAATCAGAAAAATTGTGCAGCTGTCTAATTAGAGTCAGTATGTGGCTGTAATTATCAACGCTGATTGGTGGCAGGAGTCCTCTATCAGTCTGGCACACACAAGGTCAGCCCTAAGGTCCGTAAGGCAGTGGAGCCCACCCTGCTCTCTGCACAGGGCCATGCATTTGACATTGCTCAAAATGGTGTGCAGGGGGAGAAGGTAATAACTTAACTCATTGCTGGTCTGAGCAGCAGTGGGCCCCTTAGTCCTCAGGGGCTCTGGTGCAATGCACCTGCAACACCAATGGTAGTTCTGCCTCTGCACATTAATGCATTTATACACATGACACACATATTGCCCCTTACATATATGCTTAACACTACTGCACAACCCACCCGCACACAGCGCTCACACGGCCACTAACAATGTGACCTCTGCCTCTGCTTGGATACAGATGTGTCCTCATACATCCTGCCTCAATACGCCATGCAGCAGGAGATCCCTGTCATGAGTCAACTGGCAACTCTGCTAACGTTGGGCACCTTTTTGGATGAAAATGTGTCTTATTTGCGTTACTATGTAGCTAGGATGCACAAGCAACTTCTGCTGATTAAAATGATATGCGGCATTGCTATATTCTGTGTGTGACTGGGACTATATCTGCATTCGAAATGCTACGTTCGTTTCCAGGAATACACTGTAACGTAGCATTTCATATGCAGATACAGCCACAGTCACACACAGAATATTGTAATGCCGCATATCATTTTAATCAGCAGAAACTACTTGTGCCCCTAGGCATACCAAATGCCCTAAGCATTTGCCTAGTTTGCCTCAGCTCAGCACTGGAGTGGAAAGACATTGGACAGATAGGTCAGCTCAGCAGCACTGGAGTGGTGGCCGAGCAGCAAACACCGGCTCCTACGACTGGTATGTATAAACTTGGAGGGGGGGCTCTTCTGCGGCGCAGGGTTGGTATCGACATGGGGGAGGAACCTGGCAGCAGTAGTGGGCCATGCGCAGCAGGACATCAGTGTATTTTTTTTTACAAAAAATACCCCGATGATGCTGCGGAGAGGCATCGCAGGGGCAGAGTTTGCTGTCCCTACATGCGATAATTTATACATCCAAGCGATGTACTCAATTATCGCAGTGCGAGTCTGATCAAGTTTATCACCTGTCATCCGCGTCATCAGATGCGGATGGTGATAAATAGACCCCTAAATCTCTTTCCAAGGCTTGATATATCTCCTCCTATGTCAACGAACACAAGATGCATCTAATCGGCAGGAATCATGTACAAGAATGGGCCAGGCTGCAGAGTAAAATAACATGCAGGATACACAAAGCAGGCACAGTTCAGGTTTGCAAAGTGGTAGTAGCAATAACACGTATAGTGATTGTGGGAACTAGGAAAGCTGGAAGTAATAATGAGCAAATATACATACCCTCCAACTCAGTGGCGTGCGGTGAGGTCAGTGGCTGGTGAGGCAATACCATAATGTCCGCCGAATCCTGGCGATGACCCCTACTGCCGCCGAGCCAATGCCCGCTACTGCCTCTGAGCCGATGCCTGCTGCCACCGCCAATGGCTTACAAACTCGGCCACCATCAACTGACCCAGCCCTCCGCCACTAATTTGCATCTCAGTCCGATGCCACCAATGCCCGCTGCCTGCCTGCTCATCATAAAAAAATTTAAATTAGTGTTTGGGACTGGGAAGGGAGTGGGAGGAGGACATGAATGCAGTTTTGTTGTCCAGGGCTTCCAGCAACTTGATGTAAAAAAAAAAATGCGTGAGGTCCCCCCTCCTAAGTATAACCAGCCTCGGGCTCTTTGAGCCGGTCCTGGTTGTTTAAATACTGGGGAAAAAATTGGACAGGGGTTCCCCGTATTTAGACAACCAGCACTGAGCTCTTAGTCCGGTCCTGGTTCCAAAAATACGGGGGACAAAAGATGTAGGGGTCCCCCGTATTTTTAAAACCAGCACCGGGCTCCACTAGCCAGGGACATAATGCCACAGCCGGGGGACACATTTATGTAGGTCCCTGCGGCTGTGGCATTACCCCCCAACTAGTCACCTCTAGCCGGGGTTCCCTGGAGGAGTGGGGACCCTTTAAATCAAGGAGGTCCTCCCCTCCAGGCACCCAAGGGCCAGGGGTGAAGCCCGAGGCTGTCCCCAGCACCCCTGGACGGTGGGTGCCGGGCTGATAGCCATGTGTGTAAAAAAAGAATATTGTTTTTTGTTGTGGAACTACAAGGGCCAGCAAGCCTCCCCCGCTTGCTGGTACTTGGAGAACCTCAAGTACCAGCAACCTCAAGTACCAGGGAAATAAAGGGTCCGCTGGTACCTGTAGTTCTACAACAACAAAAATACCCAAATAAAAACACAACACACACACCGTGACAGTAAAATTTTATTATAACACACGTACACACTCACACATACTTACCTACATCCCACGCCGGTCACGTCCACTTGTCCATGTAGAATCCAATAGGGTAGGGGTACCTGTAAAAATGAGAGAGATTACTTACCTACATCCCACGCCGATCACGTCCACTTGTCCAGTAGAATCCATTACCTGGAAAATAAGTAAGTTACACCTAAAAATTTCAACCCACAGGAGGGGGGAAAAGGAGAGAGAGAGAGAGATAACAAATTATGGCAGACAGCTTCCCCTTTTTACACATTACGGCAGACAGCGTGCCCTTTTATACACATTACGGCAGACAACGTCCCTTTTTACACTTAACGGCAGACAGCGTGCCCTTTTTACACATTACGGCAGACAGCGCGCCCTTTTATACACATTACGGCAGACAGCGTCCCCTTTTTACACATAACGGCAGACAGCGTGCCCTTTTTACACATTACGGCAGACAGCGCGCCCTTTTTTACACATTACGGCAGACAGCGCCCCCCTTTTTACACATTACGGCAGACAGCGCTCCCTTTTTTACACATTACGGCAGACAGCACCCCCCTTTTTACACATTACGGTAGACAGCGTCCCCTTTTTACACATTACGGCAGACAGCGCGCACTTTTTTACACATTACGGCAGACAGCGCCCCCCTTTTTACACATTACGACAAACAGCGTCCACTTTTTACACATTACGGCAGCCAGTCCCCCTTTTTACACATTACAGCAGACAGTCCCCCTTTTTACACATTAAGAGAGAGAGAGAGAGAGAGAGGAAAAAAAAAACCAAAACAACCTGCCTGCTGCTGTGTGTGGACAGAACCGCCGGAGAAGGACAGGGGAGAGCCGCACAAGTCAGCGGGAGGGGAGGACGGAGCCGCCGGACACTTCCAGCTGAGAGCAGCCCAGAGGAGAGAGACGTCTGGTGCCTGTGAGCGGGAGGGGGGGGACGGAGCCGGCGGACACTTCCAGGTGGTGAGAGCCGCCCAGAGGAGAGAGACGTCTGGTGCCTGTGAGCGGGAGGGGGGTGGGACGGAGCCGGCGGACACTTCCAGGTGGTAAGAGCCGCCCAGAGGAGAGAGACGTCTGTTGCCTGGGAGGGGGGAGGGACCAGTGGCAAACGCAGGATTTTCATGGGGGGTTTCCGTGCGCGCGCGTGTATGTGTGCTCATAATTGAGTAGCCAGCACACTGCACAAGCTGTGTGTGTGTATGTATGTATATATATATATATATATATATATATTTATTAGTGCTGGGCAAGATAACGCATTATTAACGCGTTAACGCCATAAGGCAATAACGGCGATAATATTGTTAACGCCGTTAATGCTGCTGCGCCGGAAGAAGCCGCCGGAAGCAGTTATTCATCTGACCCCCTTGATGGAGAAGCCGCTGGATGCCGCCGGAGAAGAGGAAGCCACCGGATGCCGCCGGAGAGGAGGAAGCCGCCAGCCGCCATAACCTCTTGATTCTGAACAGGAGGAAGATTCAGTTGAGAACAGTGTGCGTCGATTCAGAGCGGAGCCCACCATCAGTACAGAGTCCTGTCCATTAGAGTGGTGGTCCAAACATGCAGGCTCACACAGCAGGCTGGCCTCCATTGCACAGAAGTACTTGGCCACACCTGCAACATCAGTACCCTGTGAAAGGTTGTTTTCTCTTGCTGGTCATATTGTACAGAAGAAGAGAGTTTCTTTATCATCTGAAAATGTAAATAACCTTGTGTGTCTTAGCAACTGGCTTGGTGCAGAGCAGTAAATAGGTTACACACCTAAAATATATCTGTCCAATCTGGTGGGAAGAAAAATCTGGGTAAGAAAACAGATTTAGATTCTCAGAAAACATATTTTATTTTTTAATTTTAATTTTTAAAGTTTTTTAAATGCTACTGTGTTAAGGGAAAACTGCAAACCAAATGTTTTTGCTGTGTAGTTCATATAGAAGTACTAAAAGTGCGCAATACACTACTTTTGAATTCATTATTGTCTTTAGTCGGCTAACAATACGATTAATCGCATGAAATCCTGTGATTAATTGCGATTAAAAATTTTAATCGATGCCCAGCACTAATATATATATATATATATATATATATATATATATATATATATATATATATATATATGTGGAAAAAAAGGGGGAAATTGGCGCCCAGGGATTAGTGTAACCCGTAGAATGTACAGAACCCTATGGGTTTCACAAATATTACCAATTTTAAAACAAAAGCATGAACTGTTCCTTCATAAAAGTTTATTAAAATTTACAAACGGGTTACACTAATCCCTGGGCGCCAATTTCCCCCTTTTTTTCCACATTTCTATACCTAGTTCAGTCTAACAAGGAACTTAGGGAAACAGGCTGCCCTTCTTAAGAAACTTTCTTATCTCATTCTATCTAATACCTATAAAATAGCGCAGGAGGAGAGTATTTGTTTGATATATATATATATATATATATATATACATACACACACACACACACACACACACACACACACACACACATATACATACATACGTACATACACACATACATATATACACACAGAACATCTGTACATAGACATACACACAGCATACATGTGTACACACACACACACACACACACACACACACACACACACACACACACACACACACACACACACACACTATACATACTAACAGTATACATGCAAACATACAAACATAGTATACATGCACACAGCCACACACGCACAGTATACATGCACACAACACACACACACAGTACACATGCATACAGCATATATACATACACACACACACACACACACACACACACACACACAGCATACATAGTTACACACTATACATGCACACAGCATACTGTACATACACACAGTATACATGCACACACAGTACACATGCATACAGCATATATACATACACATACTATATATGCACACAGCAAACATACATAGTTACACACACGCATACATACATTAATACACACACACTATACATTTTACATAGCAATACACACATCCATTAACATTGAACAGTACCCCCTCCTCACCTTACACTACAGTGGGAGCCGAAAACAGCAGACACTGCCTCACGTAGCTCTGTCTCATGGCCCCTTGAACTGCCTGAAAGGAGATGCGCGCTTCCGCTGCAGCTCCCCCTACAGGCAGCCAGCAGCGGCAGCAGCCAGGTTCACACTGTCACTCGGACAGTGTAAAAAGGAGGGAGCTGCTGCATAAGCTTCTCCTCATTTAAAAAAAAAAAATCGGACGGGAGCACCGATGGATCGCAGACCAGGGGGGGTTTCTAGGTACTCAGAAACCCCCCCTGCGTGAGCGTATGGGGACGGAGCCGGCGGAGCATGACAGGGGAGAGCAGCAGTCACCGCAGACCCACCGCTGGTCCTGTTCCAACTTCCGCCTCCAACTGCGTCTGGGTGATTGGACAAGCGGATCCAGCAGTGGATCCGCAGTCCAATCACAGCTGCCTCGCTGACACGGGGGTGGTGTGCCTGTGATTCTTCAGTGATCGGAATGGAAAAATAGGCGTTGGCCAGATCAATTACCGTGAACCAGGTCCCTGAAGGTGGGATCTGGTTCAGCATAGAGATGAGTGCCTGAAATTTTTCGGGTTTTGTGTTTTGGTTTTGGGTTCGGTTCCGCGGCCGTGTTTTGGGTTCGAACGCGTTTTGGCAAAACCTCACCGAATTTTTTTTGTCGGATTCGGGTGTGTTTTGGATTCGGGTGTTTTTTTCAAAAAACACTAAAAAACAGCTTAAATCATAGAATTTGGGGGTCATTTTGATCCCAAAGTATTATTAACCTCAAAAACCATAATTTACACTCATTTTCAGTCTATTCTGAATACCTCACACCTCACAATATTATTTTTAGTCCTAAAATTTGCACCGAGGTCGCTGTGTGAGTAAGATAAGCGACCCTAGTGGCCGACACAAACACCGGGCCCATCTAGGAGTGGCACTGCAGTGTCACGCAGGATGTCCCTTCCAAAAAACCCTCCCCAAACAGCACATGACGCAAAGAAAAAAAGAGGCGCAATGAGGTAGCTGTGTGAGTAAGATTAGCGACCCTAGTGGCCGACACAAACACCGGGCCCATCTAGGAGTGGCACTGCAGTGTCACGCAGGATGGCCCTTCCAAAAAACCCTCCCCAAACAGCACATGACGCAAAGAAAAAAAGAGGCGCAATGAGGTAGCTGTGTGAGTAAGATTAGCGACCCTAGTGGCCGACACAAACACCGGGCCCATCTAGGAGTGGCACTGCAGTGTCACGCAGGATGTCCCTTCCAAAAAACCCTCCCCAAACAGCACATGACGCAAAGAAAAAAAGAGGCGCAATGAGGTAGCTGTGTGAGTAAGATTAGCGACCCTAGTGGCCGACACAAACACCGGGCCCATCTAGGAGTGGCACTGCAGTGTCACGCAGGATGGCCCTTCCAAAAAACCCTCCCCAAACAGCACATGACGCAAAGAAAAAAAGAGGCGCAATGAGGTAGCTGTGTGAGTAAGATTAGCGACCCTAGTGGCCGACACAAACACCGGGCCCATCTAGGAGTGGCACTGCAGTGTCACGCAGGATGTCCCTTCCAAAAAACCCTCCCCAAACAGCACATGACGCAAAGAAAAAAAGAGGCTTTTTACTGATATTTGGTGTTTTGGATTTGACATGCTCTATACTATGACATTGGGCATCGGCCTTGGCAGACGACGTTGCTGGCATTTCATCGTCTCGGCCATGACTAGTGGCAGCAGCTTCAGCACGAGGTGGAAGTGGATCTTGATCTTTCCCTAATTTTGGAACCTCAACATTTTTGTTCTCCATATTTTAATAGGCACAACTAAAAGGCACCTCAGGTAAACAATGGAGATGGATGGATTGGATACTAGTATACAATTATGGACGGGCTGCCGAGTGCCGACACAGAGGTAGCCACAGCCGTGAACTACCGCACTGTACTGTGTCTGCTGCTAATATATAGACTGGTTGATGATAAAGAGATAGTATACTCGTAACTAGTATGTATGTATAAAGAAAGAAAAAAAAACCACGGTTAGGTGGTATATACAATTATGGACGGGCTGCCGAGTGCCGACACAGAGGTAGCCACAGCCGTGAACTACCGCACTGTACTGTGTCTGCTGCTAATATATAGACTGGTTGATGATAAAGAGATAGTATACTCGTAACTAGTATGTATGTATAAAGAAAGAAAAAAAAACCACGGTTAGGTGGTATATACAATTATGGACGGGCTGCCGAGTGCCGACACAGAGGTAGCCACAGCCGTGAACTACCGCACTGTACTGTGTCTGCTGCTAATATATAGACTGGTTGATGATAAAGAGATAGTATACTCGTAACTAGTATGTATGTATAAAGAAAGAAAAAAAAACCACGGTTAGGTGGTATATACAATTATGGACGGGCTGCCGAGTGCCGACACAGAGGTAGCCACAGCCGTGAACTACCGCACTGTACTGTGTCTGCTGCTAATATATAGACTGGTTGATAAAGAGATAGTATACTCGTAACTAGTATGTATGTATAAAGAAAGAAAAAAAAAACACGGTTAGGTGGTATATACAATTATGGACGGGCTGCCGAGTGCCGACACAGAGGTAGCCACAGCCGTGAACTACCGCACTGTACTGTGTCTGCTGCTAATATATAGACTGGTTGATAAAGAGATAGTATACTAGTAACTAGTATGTATGTATAAAGAAAGAAAAAAAAACCACGGTTAGGTGGTATATACAATTATGGACGGGCTGCCGAGTGCCGACACAGAGGTAGCCACAGCCGTGAACTACCGCACTGTACTGTGTCTGCTGCTAATATATAGACTGGTTGATAAAGAGATAGTATACTCGTAACTAGTATGTATGTATAAAGAAAGAAAAAAAAACCACGGTTAGGTGGTATATACAATTATGGACGGGCTGCCGAGTGCCGACACAGAGGTAGCCACAGCCGTGAACTACCGCACTGTACTGTGTCTGCTGCTAATATATAGACTGGTTGATAAAGAGATAGTATACTCGTAACTAGTATGTATGTATAAAGAAAGAAAAAAAAACCACGGTTAGGTGGTATATACAATTATGGACGGGCTGCCGAGTGCCGACACAGAGGTAGCCACAGCCGTGAACTACCGCACTGTACTGTGTCTGCTGCTAATATAGACTGGTTGATAAAGAGATAGTATACTACTAATATTATATATACTGGTGGTCAGGTCACTGGTCACTAGTCACACTGGCAGTGGCACTCCTGCAGCAAAAGTGTGCACTGTTTAATTTTAATATAATATTATGTACTCCTGGCTCCTGCTATAACCTATAACTGGCACTGCAGTAGTGCTCCCCAGTCTCCCCCACAATTATAAGCTGTGTGAGCTGAGCAGTCAGACAGATATATAATATATATAGATGATGCAGCACACTGGCCTGAGCCTGAGCAGTGCACACAGATATGGTATGTGACTGACTGAGTCACTGTGTGTATCGCTTTTTTCAGGCAGAGAACGGATATATTAAATAAACTGCACTGTGTGTCTGGTGGTCACTCACTAT
Source organism: Pseudophryne corroboree (assembly GCF_028390025.1). Taxonomy (NCBI): domain Eukaryota; kingdom Metazoa; phylum Chordata; class Amphibia; order Anura; family Myobatrachidae; genus Pseudophryne; species Pseudophryne corroboree. The sequence goes on along the minus strand of NC_086451.1, from coordinate 266,897,524 downwards.
ATAATATATTATGTACTCCTGGCTCCTGCTATAACCTATAACTGGCACTGCAGTAGTGCTCCCCAGTCTCCCCCACAATTATAAGCTGTGTGAGCTGAGCAGTCAGACAGATATATATAATATTATATATAGATAATAGATGATGCAGCACACTGGCCTGAGCCTGAGCAGTGCACACAGATATGGTATGTGACTGAGTCACTGTGTGCTGTGTATCGCTTTTTTCAGGCAGAGAACGGATTATAAAGTAAACTGCACTGTCCTCACTAGTAAACTCTCTCCACTCAGTCTCTACACTTCTACAGTAACAGTACTCCTCCTAGTCAGCTCCAGTAAATCTCTCTCAGTCTCTTATAATCTAAATGGAGAGGACGCCAGCCACGTCCTCTCCCTATCAATCTCAATGCACGTGTGAAAATGGCGGCGACGCGCGGCTCCTTATATAGAATCCGAGTCTCGCGATAGAATCCGAGCCTCGCGAGAATCCGACAGCGTCATGATGACGTTCGGGCGCGCTCGGGTTAACCGAGCAAGGCGGGAAGATCCGAGTCGCTCGGACCCGTGAAAAAAAACATGAAGTTCTGGCGGGTTCGGATTCAGAGAAACCGAACCCGCTCATCTCTAGTTCAGCAAGGTATGAGGATTTGGCACAATAGGAGAATTGATCACCAGTCTCTTGTTGACTTCTCTTAGATCATGAACAAGTCTGTATTGTACTTCTTGTGCTCCATCTTGACCTTGACCACCTCTCTTTTTCACAGGAAACAATGGAGTGTTCCATGGGGATCTACACTGGACAATGATCCCATTTTCTTGAAAGGCTTGGATTTGCTTTGTAATAGCTTCAGTTTGTGCTGGGGTGAGAGGATACTGCCTGATTGAGACAGGTATGGTTCCAGGCTTGAGCTGTAGGTGGACAGGTTGAACTCGTAGTAGTCCAGTATCCATCTTTCCTTTTGACCATAGTCTGTCTGGAACTTGAGAAGTAAACCATTCTGGGAGGGTTGGTTCTGAGCTGGACTTGGCAGTTTCTTGTAGTAGGTAAACTTCAATTGCTGCTTCAATGTTGGGCTTCATGATAGCTGGAATATTGCTGGTATACTTGATTCCTTGTGGGGTATACTGAATAGTAGCTTGCATGATGTTAAGGATATCAGCTCCCAACAAATTCACTGGGCATGTAGGTGAAGTCAGAAATTCAATGGGTACAGGTGTAAGTTCATCATTTATAAGGAGAGAAGTTGGCTTACTTCTTTGAAGAGGGAGGGGCTGTCCTCCCAGTCCTGTCCCATCGACATAGTGGTTGGTTAAAAGTTCTTTTGGGACATCAGTATTCTTAAGTACAGTGACTGCTGCTCCAGTGTCCAAAAGGCATTCCAGGGTGTTTCCTGTAGGTAGAGTAAGCATAACAGTACCTTTAATGGGGTCAGTTTAGGTGTTGCTTGAGCAGGTGGACCCCGGAGTAGGATTCTGTCATTCCCGTTGTACCGTGAAAGCTGGAACAGCATCCTTAGATTTCAGCCACGCCAGGTATTTTCTGCATTCCTTCTTCTGATGACCTGAAACCTTGCACCAAAAACATTTACCCGTCAGGTCTTCACCTTGTGCATCCCTTGTAGTGTAGGGCCTGGAGTTATTAACACCTCTACCTTGGTTTTGGACCTTATGTGTCTTGGTGTTAGACTGGGCAGCCTGTACCACATGTATAGTAACAGCTGGTGTTTTGGATGTTTTTCTATCCTGTTTTCCTTTTTCATTATCTTCAATCCCTTCTAGGACTTCTAAAAGTGAGGTAATGTTCATCAAATTTGCTTCTGGTCTGACAGCATACAACTGCTGCCTGTATTCAGGTCTAAGTCCATTAAGGAATCTAGTCTTGAACAGTCTGGCATTATTAGGCTCTGCAATGGGAAAACCTTCATTTTCTTGTTTGACAGACAGTTTGTCATAATATTCCCTTATGCTGAGGTTTTTCTGTATCAGATCAGGCTCAGCTGGTGCAGTGTCTCTGATTTGCTTACATCTGACTTGTACTCTATATAACAGTTGTGAGCCTGAAGCCATAGTATAGCGGTTGGCTTCAAGGGGAGCATCTTCAATTTTTCCTCTATCACCATCTGCCTCCTGGGCAGCTATGGCAAGAAGCATATTATATTCACCGATTCCTATGGAAGCTCTAAGAATCTGTTCTAAATCAACCCAACATGGTCTATACACAAGATACACTTGTTTAATCTTTTTTTCAAATTCTGCTGGGCTTTTTCTGATATTTGGTAACTCATTTACAATACGCATAATGTCTGAGGGGAACCACGGTATGTACTGTTCCTGTTCCACATATTCTGCAATGTAACCATCAGCACCAGGTAACCTGTCAGTTGTATGTCTGGGATTAGCATGACTACTAACTCTAATAGGTATTACATTGTAATTTTTACGAGATATTCCTCTTGGATCTCTATTAGGACTACTAGCAAAATTCCACAACCTCCTAAATATCCCTGGAGTTTTTGGTTTAACATTTCCCCCTTCATTAACATATTGTGATTCACATGGTCCTGAATTCGGCTCTACCCAGTTACCACAAAAGAAAATGTTTTCACTGCCCTCCGGGACACATCTGTTACGATTCCTGTACTCCAGACTGGAGAAGATCTTATGGCAGAGATCTGAGTACAGGAATGAAATACAGGTTGTGGGAGCTGGAGAGCCTAGTAACCCCTGGCGCCCTAACTCCGTTGTCTCGCCCGTGTTATCAGAAATCCCCTGCGAGACTATGGTTGCTTGAGCCCATGGCAGCCGCGTTCGAAGGGCGGATTATGTCTGCCCAACCCCGATGCCCCCGCAGGTCTTAATGGGAGACAAGGGGAAGTCCGAGACAGGGAGATAACAAGGGGCCCTCTGACTAAGCAACCAAGCCAGGGGTTACAAGCTAACTTAACTAAATCAAAAGGTATGTGCGGACTAGCCGCCAGGGAAAAGGACAACCAAGGATCCACGGATCCGACACTCCTATCCGGCACCGCTGGACACCAGAGTGGATCTTGTGGAAGCGGAATCCTCCGCAAAGCACCAGAACTCAAAATAAACACAATAATAAATAGTAGCGGACAAGCCGCAACACACGGCTGCGCCGCGACTCACGAACACCACCAGATGTTAAAGGTGCTCGGTCAGACTCCAGGAACAGATGGTAACTTCCGAGTACTGGATCACTGAGAACAGGAACAAACGAACAGACCGGGACTGGGAACTCTCTCTGCAGCAAAATCAGGCAAACAGGAAGCTATCACCGGCGTCTGTGAGGAGTCCTGGGAGTGCTTTTAACAGAGAGTCTTCCAATCAGCTGTTTGGAGGCTGATTGGATTAAATGCCATGCAGCTGCATGGCCAGGGAAACAGATGAGTGATAATTACAACATGCCGTGCAGCTGCATGCTACACAGCCAGGAAACCAGTGATGATATAAACTTAGACCCAGCAACGGGGAACACGATCCGACAGTGGCGTCCCCGTTGCTAGGCGCCGGCCGCACTGACGAGCGGACCCTCGGCGCCTAACAGTACCCCCCCCTTGAGGAGGGGTCAAGGAACCCCTAAATCCGGGTTTCTGAGGAAATTCTTGAAAAAATGCCCTTTTGAGCCTTGGGGCATGAAGGTCCTTATCTAGGACCCACGACCTTTCCTCAGGACCATAACCTGTCCAATGCACCAAAAAATAAAGCCGACCCCGGGACAGCTTGGAATCGAGAACCTTCTCAACCACGAACTCCTGCTGACCCTGTACATTAACTGGTGATCTCCCCTGAGGTTTTTTACGAGGAAATCTGCTAGATGAAACATACGGTTTGAGCAAAGAGCAATGGAAGGTATTTCCGATTCGTAACGTTTTTGGTAGCTGTAACCGGAAAGCAACTGGATTGACTTTTTTGATAATGAGAAATGGTCCAATAAATCTAGGACCCAATCTGGCTGAGGTTTGTCGAAGTTTGATATTGCGAGTCGACAGCCACACCCTGTCTCCTACTCTAAAAGTGCACGGCCGCCGGAACCTGTCCGAAAAATCTTTTTCCTTGAAAGCTGCTTTTCTGAGAGCTATGTGCACTTTTTTCCAAATAAGTTTAAGATGAGAGGTCAGGGCCAGAGAGGAGACAGAGGAATGTTGGAAAAATGAATTAGCTCTGGGGTGGAAACCAAAAACTGCAAAAAATGGAGACACATTGGTAGAGGAATGACAGGCATTATTATAAGCAAACTCTGCCAATGGAAGAAACTCAGACCAGTCATTTTGGAGTTTGGCCGAGTACAAACGCAAATATTGTTTTAAGGATTGGTTCACTCGCTCAGTCTGTCCATTTGATTGTGGATGATAACCGGAGGTTAATGATAATTTCATTTTTAACGAAGCACAAAAAGACTTCCAAAACTGTGCAATGAATTGTGGACCCCTGTCAGAAACAATATCAGTGGGTAACCCATGGAGTCTGAAAACATGACGGAGGAACAAGACTGCCAATCCCTGGGCAGATGGCAATCGGGGAAGACCAATAAAATGAGCCATCTTACTAAAACGGTCCACTACCACCCATATGACTGTGCATCCAGCTGACAGAGGGAGATCCACCACAAAATCCATGGAGATATGCGACCATGGTCTAAGAGGAACATTCAATGGCATAAGTTGACCAATAGGCAAAGAACGGGGAACTTTATGCTGTGCACAGACCTGACACGAAAAAACAAACTCTTTAATGTCTTTAGAAAGACCAGGCCACCACACTGCGCGGGATACCAATTCAAAAGTTTTAGCGACTCCCAGATGCCCTGCAACTTTGCTATCATGAAATTCCTCCAAAACAGTTGCTCTCAAAAACTCAGGAACAAAAAGACGACCAGCAGGAGTATTTCCCGGAGCTTGATGTTGAATCAGCTTCAATTGAGAAAAAACATCCTGTGTGAGACCTGCCTGAATGACTGAAGGCGGAAGTATGAGAGTAACAGGACTGTTGTCTTGAGCGGGAAGAAAACTGCGTGAGAGGGCATCTGCCTTGGTATTCTTGGAACCAGGTCTGAAGGTGATAATGAATTTGAAACGAGTGAAAAATAAAGCCCAACGAGCCTGTCGGGCATTCAGTCGCTTAGCTGATTCAATGTATTGAAGATTTTTGTGATCTGTCAAAACAGAAATGGTATGGGTCGCTCCTTCAAGCCAATGTCTCCACTCCTCAAAAGCCCATTTAATAGCCAGCAACTCCCGATTACCAACATCGTAGTTGGATTCAGCAGATGAGAATTTCCTGGACATAAAGGCACAAGGATGTAACTCAAGGGAATCTGGATCCTTCTGAGAAAGGATAGCCCCTACACCAACCTCCGAGGCATCTACCTCAACGATGAAAGGCAATTCTGGGTTGGGATGTCTAAGGACAGGGGCTGAGACAAAGGCTTGTTTCAAGGCCTGAAAAGATACTTTAGCTTCACATGACCAATTGGTAGGATCTGCTCCCTTCTTAGTGAGTGCCACAATGGGAGCAACTATGTCAGAGAAAGAGTGAATAAACCTTCTGTAGTAGTTCGCAAACCCTAAAAAGCGCTGAATTGCTTTTAAGTTGGTGGGTTGCGCCCAACTCAGGATGGCTTGGAGCTTCTTAGGTTCCATTCGGAATCCCCGAGGGGAAATAATGTACCCTAAAAAGGATACCTCCGTGACGTGAAATTCACACTTCTCCGGTTTGGCATACAAGTGATTTTCACGTAATTTCTTAAGTACCTGACGCACCTGGGTAACATGTTGTTCTATAGAGTCAGAATAAATCAAAATGTCGTCTAAATAGACCACAACGAATCTTCCCAGAAACTCACGGAGCACATCATTAATGAGATCCTGAAAGACTGCCGGAGCGTTAGATAGGCCGAAAGGCATGACCAGATACTCATAGTGACCTGATTGAGTACTGAATGCCGTTTTCCACTCATCCCCCGATCTGATTCTAATGAGATTATATGCTCCTCTCAGGTCAATCTTGGAAAAAATAACAGCCGAACGTAGCTGATCAAAGAGGACAGAGATCAGAGGCAGAGGGTAAGTATTCTTTACTGAGATTTTATTCAGGGCTCGAAAGTCAATGCAGGGTCTGAGGGAACCATCCTTCTTCTCTACGAAGAAAAAACCTGCACTTAAAGGGGATTTAGATGGCCTGATAAACCCTTTCTCAAGACTTTCTTTCACATACTCATTCATGGCCACAGTTTCAGGACCAGACAATGCATATAACCTTCCTTTAGGCAACGTGGCACCAGGAATTAACTCTATGGTACAATCATAAGGCCTATGGGGAGGCAAAATATCCGCATTGCCCTTGGAAAACACATCCAAAAAATCTTGGTACTCTCCAGGAATATGTGCGGGCCTGGCAGCAGCTACTCGGATAGGAAGTGTAATACATTCTTTATCACAGATGGTACTCCATTGTAGAATCTCCCCAGACTGCCAATCTATGATGGGATTATGAAAGGCCAGCCAAGGGTGACCCAGAACCACAGGAACTGCTGGACAATGGGTAAGAAAAAACTCAATCTTTTCAGAATGTAGAGCTCCCACCGAGAGCAAAACAGGAGGTGTACATAGAGAAATAACCCCATTGGATAAGGGACTCCCATCTAAACCATGCATGGTGATACACCTACTTAAGGTTAACTGAGGAATACCTAAGGCCTTGGCCCATGTTAAGTCCATAAAGTTTCCTGCAGCTCCACTGTCCACAAAAGCAGAGACCGAGGAACAGAGGCTGTCATAAGAAACTTTAGCAGGAACCAATAGTGAATTATTTGAGGAGATGAGCTGTAGACCAAAGTGAACCCCCTCACTATTCACTTGGTCAGGAAGTTTCCCGACTTGTTTGGGCAACTACGGGCAAAATGTCCCTTACCTCCGCAGTACAAACACAGACCAGAATTTTGCCTCCTGGTTCTTTCTTCCGGAGACAATTTGGAGAGACCAATCTGCATAGGCTCCTCCATGTCTATCGGAACGGAAGAAACACAGGGAAAAGAAACTACAGATGCCCCTTTCTCAGTCCTCCGCTCTCTGAGCCGACGATCTATTTTAATAGAGAGCTCCATGAGTTTATCAAGGTTCTCAGGAGCGGGATACTGAAGGAGGCTGTCTTTTATAGATTCAGATAAGCCGAGGCGAAACTGACTGCGCAGGGCAGGATCATTCCAGCCACAGTCGTTCGACCAACGGCGAAACTCCGTACAATAATTCTCTGCAGGATTCCTACCCTGTCTTAGAGCACGCAACTGACTTTCTGCGGATGCCTCTCTATCAGGGTCGTCATACAATAGCCCTAAAGATTTCAAAAAAGCGTCTACAGACGATAAGGCCGGATCGTCTGTCTTTAAACCAAAAGCCCAGGTCTGAGGATCCCCCTGAAGCAGAGAAATTATAATTCCAACCCGCTGAGCCTCCGTACCTGAGGAAACTGGCCTTAAACGAAAATACAGTTTACAAGACTCTTTAAAATTAAAAAACTGTTTTCTATCCCCAAAAAAACGGTCAGGCAGATGCATTTTTGGTTCAGGGATGACCCTCGGGGAAGTCCGTAACAGATCTTCCTGTGAGCTCACCCGGAGGGACAGATCCTGAACCATCTGGGTAAGTTCCTGAATCTGACTAACCAAAAACTGGCCAGGATTTGGCCCAACACCGGTGGGATTCATGAGGCCGACAAAATTCTCCCTACTGGATAAGTGAAAAAATTAACTCCTGTTGAAATTTTTTCTTTTGTCTGGCCGGTGATAATGTTACGATTCCTGTACTCCAGACTGGAGAAGATCTTATGGCAGAGATCTGAGTACAGGAATGAAATACAGGTTGTGGGAGCTGGAGAGCCTAGTAACCCCTGGCGCCCTAACTCCGTTGTCTCGCCCGTGTTATCAGAAATCCCCTGCGAGACTATGGTTGCTTGAGCCCATGGCAGCCGCGTTCGAAGGGCGGATTATGTCTGCCCAACCCCGATGCCCCCGCAGGTCTTAATGGGAGACAAGGGGAAGTCCGAGACAGGGAGATAACAAGGGGCCCTCTGACTAAGCAACCAAGCCAGGGGTTACAAGCTAACTTAACTAAATCAAAAGGTATGTGCGGACTAGCCGCCAGGGAAAAGGACAACCAAGGATCCACGGATCCGACACTCCTATCCGGCACCGCTGGACACCAGAGTGGATCTTGTGGAAGCGGAATCCTCCGCAAAGCACCAGAACTCAAAATAAACACAATAATAAATAGTAGCGGACAAGCCGCAACACACGGCTGCGCCGCGACTCACGAACACCACCAGATGTTAAAGGTGCTCGGTCAGACTCCAGGAACAGATGGTAACTTCCGAGTACTGGATCACTGAGAACAGGAACAAACGAACAGACCGGGACTGGGAACTCTCTCTGCAGCAAAATCAGGCAAACAGGAAGCTATCACCGGCGTCTGTGAGGAGTCCTGGGAGTGCTTTTAACAGAGAGTCTTCCAATCAGCTGTTTGGAGGCTGATTGGATTAAATGCCATGCAGCTGCATGGCCAGGGAAACAGATGAGTGATAATTACAACATGCCGTGCAGCTGCATGCTACACAGCCAGGAAACCAGTGATGATATAAACTTAGACCCAGCAACGGGGAACACGATCCGACAGTGGCGTCCCCGTTGCTAGGCGCCGGCCGCACTGACGAGCGGACCCTCGGCGCCTAACAACATCTCCCACAATAAAGACACTTTCTTTCAGGGTAGTGGATAACATCCCTAAGAACCAGTGTACCTTCTGGATTTTTTTCATAACTTAAAGTATTTACATAACGTTTTTCAGGTGTCATTTGTTCTGCATATGTTGCTGAACGAGTTAAAACTCCTGCTATATCATGTGTCCTTGATTCTGCATGCACTGGTATTAGTGATGGATACAAGCTCCCTATAACAGCTGGTGATTTTAGTTCTGCATGCATTGATACTGCTGAGGGGGCTGACCCCCCTTCCACATTCCCATCATTATAAATAGCATTACGTGTTATAGGAACATAGGGTGGCGGTGTTATATCAGACATACAATCTTCCTGTCTAATCTTTTTCTCATCTTCCAGTTCTTGTGAAACAATCAGCCATATGTTTACAGTGTCCAAATAACCTTTCTTTTGTAACCAGTAACCATCCGTGGCCTGGAACCTTTTCCAAGCCTGTGTATCTAAGATCCCTTCCTTGGGAAAATTAGCTCTTTTAAGAATAGCATTAATACGCTTAATTCCTCTCCTTCCTTCTCTTCCTGCTACAATTTGTATCGGAGAGCTGCTCTTTTTCATCTTACTCCCTTTCCCTCCCATTGGGGTAATTAAGCCCTCTGGGTGTGGCCGAATCCACCTGCGGTGAAGAGGGATATGTCCTTGGGCGAGAAGTATCTGTATATCACTGGCTATAAGCTTTGTTTGGACACAAAACTTTCTCAGCCTATTTTTGTTTCTACTGAAAATTAACTTAACTTGTCTGGCTTTAACCTACCACATCTACAATGCATGTAATCTAAAACACCATATTCAACCTTTACTAATGTCTGAGAACTTGCTGTACACACTGCCAGTATGCTTCAATGATCAATAGGTCAATCATTCAACTATAAAGGATAAGATTCATTTCTATGCACTGACAACAATTGAGCATTTAAATGATATCCCACAATACTAGCAAATTCTGTTAAAACGCTTTTCCTATTCTGAGATGGTTATCTATGTTGCAAAAAACACTGGGTAAATCTTGCATAATAATTAACCTTGGTACGCCTTTGTACCGCACACAATTGTAAACTAGGTACGCCTTTGTACACAATTCCAATTGTTCTGTGGGCGCATGCGCTAATAGGACATAGACAAAGACTTAGTCATTCAACCACTTTAGACTTGTACAACATGTAACAATGATTTTATCAATGGTGCAGGCGAGGTTAGTTTTTTGTCTCATATGACCACCCAGGGGCTTCCATTGACAGGTGACAGGACAAGCCTATAATAACACGTGCCAAGGGCCGTCTTTGATGACCTTATGGACTAACCATCTTTATACACTTTACACCGTTTCTTGTTATCTTAAAAGAGACAGTTTACGTGACACAGACAGGACAGTAAGCTGTTCATTGTAGCGTCAACCGTGGATCGGCATACCACAAATTCCAGCTAGCAATCAGGTCCCGTAAAAGGCTGACCCAAACTTTCATACACATAGAACATACACACATATAATAACAACAGCAATATGCCTTTATCTGCCTTATGCCTTAGCACTACACTGCAGCTGCAACAAACAATGTACTTTTGCTAAGCAATACACGCAATACACCTGTATCTGCCTTAGATTACAACAAGCAATACACTTTAGCTAAGCAAGCAATACAACATAATTCACGTAATCTAGGCTGTGTGACAAGATAATTAGGTTTCTTTATAACGACAGTCAAGGAAGGACATAAATGCACATTGTTTCTATAATGTAGTAGAATTACACTCAAGGAGTCTGATTTTGAGTAAAATATGACTGCAACACAATCGTTTTACTCACCCCCCAAAAAAAAGTGAAATCAGAGTCCGTGAGAACAATTAGCTTCCAACATAGAAAATCTCATTAGATGCCCTTCCTTGCTTTAGTCATCCCGGACGAGCCCCCATTAATTGATAGCGCCGTCTAGGTAGCGCTGGTTCAGTCCTTCAATTATCATGTCACCTCTGGATATCAGGTCGTAATGTATTGCTGAGAGGACTAAATAAGACACACACAGCCGCATGTCTCATAAGTAATCTGATTACTGTATTTTCTTCAGAGCATATATAAGGCACATTGTACACATTGGTCATGGTTGGTCAGCTCACATTACTGTCCCCGAAGGTGGGGGCACAGAAAGAACAACATATGTTCTTTCCATCTTTGGTAACAACAAATGTACAGTGTACAGTTAATTTACAGCACGGTTACATCATACACTTTTTCAGTTCTTCTATTCTCAGCTCGTTCTCCCTATCAACAGTCTATATTCTTAAGTTGTACTATAAGCTGCATGCAGCTGTCCCTTAATTCTTATAGACAAATATGGTACAGACAAGTTTGCTGACTGTCTCTGAAGCTCAATACAGTTTCTTAATACACTTTCATATAGTGAGGCTTGTAATATGTTCAGCCCTTATTTGGAACACAAAACCTCCTATATGTGTATACATCCATTTGATTATTATAACACAGTATGGCAACAAAACATTAATCTAACAAGACAAGGCTGAAAGGCACGACCGTGTGAACTGTGGCTTGAGAGACAAGGCTGAAGGCACGGCCTTGTGAACTGTGGCTTGAGAGACGAGCTGGAAGCACGGGGACAGTCCGTGCCCAGAGGCCCTTACTGGGTCGGGGTTTCCAGGAGCGCTTCCACAGGCGGCAGTAGGTTAGAAACGGCAGGGCTGTGGCAGCAACTAAGAGACAGCAAAGTAGAGCCAGGGAGTAACCAGGACACTGCAAGAATCCTGGGAGCACAGAGCTATAGCACCTACAACTGGGTTGTAACTTGAAGCACTGGCGCCCCTGTCATAAACCAGCCCCCTTTTATAAGGAGAGATCTCCCTGGATTGGCTGGATACGCAGGAAGCCTGCACTATTGCTTCAGAGTTGGTCTCCAACATGGCGGCTCCCAGTAAAGCAGACCTTTCTGCTGGCACCCAGACACTCCCCCGCCCCTGGTTTCCTAGCAACCGCCCTTAGTGAGATCCGCTGCAGCTGCGTTCCCGCCGCCACGAGCGGACCCCCCATCGCCGCCTACCCGCCGCAAGCGGACCCGCCGCAGCAGCCCTCCGTCGCTGCCCACAAGCCACCCGCACAGCAGACCTCGCGGGCCCCGGCGTGCTGGTAAGACCCCGGACGCTGACAGTACCCCCCCTTTGAGGGTAGACTCTGGACACCTATATGGTTTGGCTGGAAACTTGGCATGAAATGCCCAAAGAACTCTTGGAGCATGGACATCTTCTGCTCCCACCCAAGACCTCTCCTCGGGTCCATATCCCTTCCAATCAATAAGGTATTGGAGGCGGTCATACCGTCTGCGGGAGTTGAGGATCTTATGAACCTCAAATTCGTCTCCTTGTGCTGACTGGATCTTGGGAGACTTAGGCAGTGCAGCTCTGAATCGATTAAGTACCAATGGTTTTTAAAGAAAAATGTGAAACGCATTAGGGATTCTCAGATGCGGAGGTAACTTCACCTTGTAAGCCACTGGATTTAATACTTTCTCGATTGGATATGACCCAATAAACTTGGGAGCAAACTTTTTAGTAGGTACCTTCAGCCTCAAGTTACATGTGGAAACCCAGACTCGATCTCCCACTTTAAGGTTTGGTACAGCTTTTCGCTTTAAATCTGCATAGGTCTTATACCTCTTGGATGTCTTAAGCAAAGCCTCGTGAACTTGTTTCCAAGTTTTGGTGAACTGTCGAAGTGCTAATTCTGCGGCAGGAACCTCAAGCGTAGATAGAAGTTGAAATTCAGGAACTCTTGGATGATAACCATAGTTTATGTAGAATGGAGAAGACTTTGTAGCAGAATGGTAGAGATTATTATGGGCAAATTCTGCAAATGGGAGATAGTCCAGCCAGTCGTCCTGAGAGGAAGACATAAATAAACGTAGGAAAGTCTTCAAGTCCTGGTTCACTCTCTCCGTCTGGCCATCTGTTTGGGGATGATACCCTGAGGAGAAGTTCAGCTTCACACCAAGGGCAGAACATAGGGACTTCCAAAACTTGGCCACAAACTGAGGACCCCTATCTGATACAATATCCTGCGGTAGACCATGAAGTCGGAAGATCTCTGCTATAAACAACTTTGCCAACTGGGACGCTGATGGGAGACCAGACAGCCGAACAAAGTGTGTCATCTTAGAGAACCAGTCAACTATGACCCACACGGTATTTTGTCCGCCAGAAACAGGTAAATCGGTAATAAAATCCATAGAGATATGCATCCATGGTCTTTGCGGCACAGGTAATGGGTGGAGTAAACCGGATGGAGGACCCTTAGGACTTTTATGTTGGGCACACTTCGGACAAGCAGCTACGAATTCTTGAACATCAGTCCTGAGATGAGGCCACCAGTAGGAACGCTGAATGAACTTGAACGTTTTATGACCACCTGCATGGCCCATAAAGGAGGAGGAGTGAGCCCATGTAAGAAGTCTCTTGCGAAGATTCAGGGGATGACGAATATTCTTCCGGGAGGAGGAAGCAGAGACATACGAGTTGCTGAGAAAGAGGTGGATTCCAAGATAAACTGTTCCTTTGAATGATCAGTGGGTTCTTCAGAACTAAGGGAACGAGATCTGCTTTTCTATTGAGAAAACCTGGTCGGTAACTGAGTTTAAACTTGAAACGGGTAAAGAAGAGAGCCCATCTTGCTTGGTGTGGGTTCAGACTTCGAGCTGATTGTAAATATAGGAGGTTCTTGTGATCCGTGGTTACCAAGATTGGATGTTGAGTTCCCTCCAACAGATACCTCCACTCCTCAAAGGCTAACTTAATCGCCAGTAATTCTTGTTCTCCAATAGAGTAATTCTGTTCCGTGGGAGAGAATCTTCACGAGAAGAATGCACAGGAATGGACTTTCTTGTCCTCGTAGAGCTGGGACAACACTGCTCCTACTCCTACAGTGGAGGCATCAACCTCAACCAGGAACGGACGACTGAGATCGGGTTGTCGAAGGACAGGAGCGGTTATGAAGGCTTTCTTTAAAGATGAAAAGGCTTCTAAAGCCTCCAGACACCACTTGGCAGAATCTGCTCCTTTTCTAGTTAATGCGGTAATGGGAGCTATGACGGACGAATAATTCTTAATGAATCTCCGGTAGAAGTTGGCGAATCCCAGAAAACGTTGAACCCCCTTAAGGGTAGCAGGAAGCGACCAATCCTGGATCGCCTGGACTTTAGCGGGATCCCTCTGTAACTTCTGTCCCGAGAGGATGTAACCGAGGAATGAAATTGTGGATACTTCAAAGGTACACTTCTCTAATTTGCAGAATAACTGATTCCTTCTTAAACTGGTTAGAACCTCTTTGACTTGTTCTCGATGGGTCTTCAGATCCCTAGAAAAAATGAGGATGTCATCCAAATACTGTATATTACCAAGCAGTCATAGAGGAGGTCTCTGAAAATTTTGTTGACGAATTCCTGAAAGACAGCTAGGGCATTACACAGGCCAAAGGGCATTAACAGATATTCGTAATGCCCATCGCGGGTATTAAACGCTGTCTTCCATTCGTCTCCTGGGCGAATACGTATTAGATTGTCGGCCCCCCGTAAGTCCAATTTGGAAAAAACAGTAGCTCCTTTAACTCGGTCGAGTAGTTCTGGAATCAGAGGCAATGGATATCTGTTCTTAATTGTTATCTCGTTGAGACCTCTATAGTCAATACAAGACCGCAGACCCCCGTCCTTCTTCTTGACAAAAAAAAACCCTGCCCCGGCAAGAGAGGTGGAAGACCGGATGAAACCTCTATCCAAATTCTCCCGGATATACTTCGACATTGCCTGTGTCTCAGGGAGTGAGAGAGGGTAAGTTCGACCCCGGGAAGGAGTTTTGCCTGGTACCAGATCAATGGGGCAGTCCCAAAATCGATGCAGAGGTAAGGTGTCCGCCCCATGTTTACTGAAGACATCTTGAAAGGCTGGAGGGGCTGGAGGAACAGAGGGATCTTACTGTGAGCAAACAATTCTGGAAGCAGCTTCTCCCCCAAGAGAGAACATCCATGATTTGCCAATCTATGTGGGGATTGTGTTTAATCAACCACGGGAATCCTAGGATCAGTTCGTGACAGGCTTTAGGAATTACAAGGAAAGAGATGTTTTCCGAATGAAAAACTCCAACCTTCATCTTGAGTGGAATAGTACGAAAGGACATAATCCCCTCAGGAATATGACTTCCATCAACCGCAGTAATAGAAATAGTATGATCCAAATGGACCGTTTGTATTCCAGATCGTTTAACCAGAGCTGAGGTAATGAAGCTTTTGGTGGCTCCGGAATCGAGTAGTGCAGGAATGAGAAGGGAGGAAGAAGGTGAGTTAACAAAACAGACTCTTTCTTGGCAAGTAATTCTGGGGATTCTCCTAACTTAACCTCTGCGGCACAAGCTAGGAGCGGGCGTTTCCCGGACGTTGACTGCAGGATTTAACAAAATGATCGGATGCACCGCAATACATGCATAAGTTCCCTTGTCGCCGTCTCTGGCGTTCTACGTTGGAGAGACGGGAACGATTGATCTGCATGGGTTCTTCGGTAGTTGGGGATGGCGGTCTTGGTGGCGGGATGACTCGAGGCTTGGGACGATCTGACCGCAATCTCTCCAGACAGCATTCTCTGTACCTCAGGTCTAATTTATTACACAAGGAAATTAGCTTATCCAACTTGTCAGGTACGTCCTGAGTTGCTAGGTCGTCTTTGATCTTTTCGGAGAGACCGTTCCAGAAAGCTGCAATGAGAGCTTCTTCATTCCAGTTCAGTTCTGAGGAGAGGGTACGGAATTGGATTACGTACTGACTGACTGTACGTGTGCCCTGACGCAGGTGCAGGATCTCCAGTGAGGGGGCAGAGGTTCTGCCCGATTCGTCGAAGATTCTTCGAAAGGTGGCTACGAACTCCGAGTAGTTAGAAAGGATGGGATCCGTTCTCTCCCACAAAGGTGAAGCCCATTCCAACGCTTGCCCAGAAAGCAGAGAAATTATGTAGGCTATCTTGGTTCGTGCTGATGGGAAATTGGCGGACTGTAGCTCGAACTGAATTTCGCACTGGTTAAGAAACCCACGGCATTGTTTTGGATTCCCATCGAACTTACTGGCTGACGGCAAATGCAACCATGGAAGTGGTACTGGCACAGGAGGAAGCGGAGCCGGAGGTGCTATTGTGGGAGCAGCCGTAGATACTTGGGGTGCCGTCATGGCAACACAGAGAGAGTCGAGGTGGTCAGACATATTCTGCACGAATTGCACAATTTGAGATTGTGTGGCCTCCTGCTTACTCAAGCGGGACCAAATATCCGCGGTGGAACCACCTCCTGAGGCCTGATAACCTGTCGGATCCATAGGGCCAGTGCTTCCTGTCACGCTTGGCTGGGTTTGAGGACCCGGGTACTGAGGTTTGCCCAAGGAAGTAATTGTCTGCGGATGAAGAAGATGAGGAGGCTGGATGTAGTTCCTTCTCATGAGACACGAGACAGATGGAGAACGTAGGCAGGGCTAGAAGGCAGGAATTCGTAGCTTGAGCGAAACTGAAGACAAGGGTCTGCGGGCTAGCAGGTGGTGGCTTGGAATGACGAGGCTGAACTGTGGCCTTGTGAACTGCGGCTTGAATGGTGAAACTGAAAGGCACGGCCTTGTGAACTGCAGCTTGAGAGACGAGGCTGAAGGGCACGGCCTTGTGAACTGTGGCTTGAGAGACGAAGCTGAAAAGCACGGCCTTGTGAACTGTGGCTTGAGAGACACGGCTGAAAGGCACGGGCTTGTGAACTGTGGCTTGAGAGACGAGGCTGAAAGGCACGGCCTTGTGAACTGTGGCTTGAGAGACAAGGCTGAAAGGCACGGCCTTGTGAACTGTGGCTTGAGAGACGAGCTGGAAGCATGGGGACAGTCCGTGCCCAGAGGCCCTTACTGGGTCGGGGTTTCCAGGAGCGCTTCCACAGGCGGCAGTAGGTTAGAAACGGCAGGGCTCGGCAGCAACTAAGAGACGGCAAAGCAGAGCCAGGGAGTAACCAGGACACGGCAAGAATCCTGGGAGCACAGAGCTATAGCACCTACAACTGGGTTGTAACTTGAAGCACTGGTGCCCCTGTCATAAACCAGCCCCCTTTTATAAGGAGAGATCTCCCTGGATTGGCTGGATATGCAGGAAGCCTGCACTATTGCTTCAGAATTAGTCTCCAACATGGCGGCTCCCAGTAAAGCAGACCTTTTTGCTGGCACCCAGACACTCCCCCGCCCCTGGTCTCCTAGCAACCGCCCTTGAGTGAGATCCGCTGCAGCGGCGTCCCGCCGCCACGAGCGGACCCCCCACCGCCGCCTACCCGCCGCAGCAGCCCTCCTCCGCCGCTGCCCACAAGCCACCAGCACAGCAGACCTCGCGGGCCTCGGCGTGCCGGTAAGACCCCGGACGCTGACAGTTTCTCATTGCTTTACCCTCTGCCTCTACCCTGCGTCAATATCTTCTCATCACCCTCTCTCTTCTATCACCCTCTGTCTCTCCAAGGCATCACTCTCTCCCCGTCGTATGGATACAGCATTCATTTTGAGGTCATGCTCCTTGTAGGGAAACCATGCCCACTTTTCCAGAAGAGCAGAAAATAATCCATTCCCCTGTCATAGTGCTCCCCTCTATCATTTTATTCAGGATCCGCCCCTGCCATTGGTGGTTAACCATTGATAAAAACCTCCCAACATGACCCTCTTCAGGAGGGACACAATGCTCTGCTTTTGGACTTTTCTCTTAATTTGAGATTGCCGGCACCTGTTTTGAACAGGTTAATGTATAAGAAAGGTGTTTCAGCATAGGTGATGGCAATCCATAAATTAATAGGGAAGTCCAAGAGAACAGCATTGTGTCCCTCTTGGAGAGGGTCATGTTGGGAGGTATGTTGATAGTTGTTAACCATCAATGGTTAATGGCCATACCTAACCTGGGTTATATAAGCAAGCAAGTAAGCATCAGTCTCCTGTTTCTAAATATCAAAAAATTCTGAGGTCTGGTGGTGCTATGTAAACTATACTTACAAACCTACGTATTGCCAGTCGTCGTCTGTCGATGTGTAGCTATGTGGATTTGGAATAGAAATCAAGTGTAATTTTACATCTACCAATAACTTCAAGTAATACCCTTTTCAGACAGCAAATGCCCAGGTCTTAGCTCCATCACCCTGGTCGGGAGCAGGCTCTGGGACCCGGTATTTACTCCCGGGTTGTGTCCTTTCTCACACGCAGTAATCCTGGGTTGATGGGCCTAATTCTGAGTTGATCGCAGCAGCAATTTTGTTAGCAATTGGCCAAAACCATGGGGGTCATTCCGAGTTGTTCGCTCTGTAAATTTTTTCGCATCGCAGCGATTTTCCGCTTAGTGCGCATGCGCAATGTCCGCAGTGCGACTGCGCCAAGTAAATTTGCTATGCAGTTAGGAATTTTACTCACGGCTTTTTCATCGTTCTGTTGATCGTAGTGTGATTGACAGGAAGTGGGTGTTTCTGGGCGGAAACTCGCCGTTTTATGGGTGTGTGTGAAAAAACGCTACCGTTTCTGGGAAAAACGCGGGAGTGGCTGGAGAAACGGGGGAGTGTCTGGGCGAACGCTGGGTGTGTTTATGACGTCAAACCAGGAACGACAAGCACTGAACTGATCGCAGATGCCTAGTAAGTCTGGAGCTACTCAGAAACTGCTAAGAGAGGTGTAATCGCAATATTGCAAATACGTCGTTCGCAATTTTAAGAAGCTAAGATTCACTCCCAGTAGGCGGCGGCTTAGCGTGAGTAAATCTGCTAAAAGCAGCTTGCGAGCGAACAACTCGGAATGAGGGCCCATGTGCACTGCAGGAGGGGCAGATATTACATGTGCAGAGAGATTTAGATTTGGGTGGGGTGTATTCAAAATGAAATCTAAATTGCAGCGTAAAAATAAAGCAGCCAGTATTTACCCTGCACATAAACAAAATAACCCACACAAATCTAACTCTCTCTGCATACCTCCCAACCTGACCTTTGCCCAATTGCTAACAAATTTGCTGCTGCGATCAACTCAGAATTACCCCCGATGTGCGTTCACGTGTTTAAACTAGTGATGAGCGGATTCGGTTTTACTCGGTTTTACTCGGTTTTACTCGGTTCTCAAAACGGCATCTTATTGGCTCACGGATAAACCCGGGATTTAGCTGCGGTTGATGCTAGATCCAAGTGGCCTAAAGGACCTAAGACGGCAGGGGGAGGAGCCACGTCACCCGGGGGAGGAGCTAGGCCAGCGGGATAGTTCCTCTACTATCCATGCCACCAACTACTTTTAGTAATCCAGTGGCGAGGGTACATTTCGGGTACCCTGTCCGTTCGTAGTTCCTCCCCCTGGTGACGTGGCTCCTCCCCTGGTGACATCAGAGGTCCCTTACCCAATTTGGATTTAGAACCAACCATTTAGCTGCATGTCTGTAGGGGTATTACTGATTTCATTAATAAAACATAGAATGTAGCTTCACACTACAGGAATAAGAATTTAGTTTCTATGACTTATATCATGATAATGTGGGACCTTAATGCTCTGCTCCTGGAATTCCATATTAATTTATGATTATCATCACCTGTGTCGAACGTTACATGATAAAAAAAAGGTGCTTCACCTCCACAGGCCATCATACAGAGGGAAGTCCAAGAACAGAGCATTTTGTCCCTCCTGTAATGGAGGTATGTAAATAGCTAGTTAGGTACATTTTGGGTTTATGCGAAATATTTCTCCTTAAAAGAATTAGGACTGGAGAGCAATGAGTTAAAGCACAGCAGCAAGTAGGAACCTGATGTCTTCATGCGTTGTTCCTTGTCGGCGGTGTTAGAAGTTACACTGTACCAAAACAAAGGCGTTCGCTGATTGGCGGAAGCGGCTGAGCTGTGCCGTTGCTAGAGATGGCGGGTAACCGGCTGGTGGTGGCTTGGGTCAGCAAAGCGGAGTGGGAGCAGGTGCTGGAGTATCTGTATAGCCGGGACTGCAAGCTGCAGCGGGACGCTGTGCACCAGATCTCTGCCTGGAAGAGCAGGTAATAGAAACAGTGAGAGATAGCTGTGATATGGCTTTCAAGTGATGGGTCCTAACTATGATGCGGGTCTGGCTCTCACGTGCCAGGACTATGGGGGCATATGACTCTCGTGTGGTGGGGCAGTGGGTGCGTATGGCTGTCACGAAGTGGGGAGGTGGGGGCATATGGCTCTCACATGGTGGGGCAGTGGGTGCATGACTGTCACATGGTGCTGTGGGGCAGTGGGTGCATATGGTTGTCAGGGAGGTGGGGGTATATCTATGGCTCTCAAATGGTGGGGCAGTGGGTGCATATGGCTGTCATTTAGGGGCATATGGCTGTCACGTGGCGGGGAGGTGGGGGCGTATGGCTGTCACATGGCGGGGAGGTGGGGGCGTATGGCTGTCACGTGGCGGGGAGGTGGGGGCGTATGGCTGTCACGTGGCGGGGAGGTGGGGGCGTATGGCTGTCACGTGGTGGGGGCGTATGGGGTTGTGTCTGTTACCTTCGTGATCAGGACCTGGAAGTGACAGCACGAGAGGGCAGGAGAGAACTTCCGCCCTTACGTCACCTAAATGTTTTCTCTGTTCTCCGTTCGTTTGAGGTTTTTTTTTTTCTATGCACCATTGGACTCTCGCGGGCTCGCCACGCTTCAGGCTCGGTGTCTCGCTCCGCTCGCCACAGATTACTATTCCAAATAGTTTGTGACATGGACCCAGGGGGTTATGGGAAAGGTCCTCTACACGAAGGTAAACTAGATGCTACCGGGCGTATGGCTGTCACGTGGCGGGGAGGTGGGGGCGTATGGCTGTCACGTGGTGGGGGTGTATGGTTGCCGGGATCCGGTCTCTAGGTCTAAAGGTCGACGTGTGTTTTTCACACTTTTTTAAAAATCTTTTTTTGAACCTTTTCATACAGAACGATCCGCGTGGACTACAATTAGGAACGGTAACCTGTGCCGAACGCAGCGGTAGTGGAGCGAGGCACCTTCGCTCACCATGCGAGGGGACACAGTGCACTAATTGGGGTTCCCGGTCACTCTAAGAAGAAAACGACATAAAAAACTCATGTCGACCTAGCATCCCTGCCGACCTACTTACTGTCAGCCAATAGTGGTCGACCTAGTTACCATCTACCTTCCATACCACACCCATGGCTATCATGTGGTGTGTTCATTCTAGCACCTTTCAAATCCTGTGCAGTTCATCTTTTCTGCCTGGGGTGTCGCTCTCTGCTCACACAGAGCTGTATCACTGCACTGAGTAACAGATCAGAGTGTGCTGAGAAGCACCACAGCAGAGGGCGACACCCCAGGCAGGAAAGAGGAACTGCACGGATTTTGAAAGGAGCAGGGTGCTAGAAAGAACACTATGGTGGGGAGGTGGGGGCGTATGGCTGTCGCGTGGTGGGGAGGTGGGCGCGTATGGCTGTCACGTGGTGGGGAGGTGGGCGCGTATGGCTGTCACGTGGTGGGGAGGTAGGCGCGTATGGCTGTCACGTGGTGGGGAGGTGGGCGCGTATGGCTGTCACGTGGTGGGGAGGTGGGTGCGTATGGCTGTCACGTGGTGGGGAGGTGGGCGCGTATGGCTGTCACGTGGTGGGGAGGTGGGCGCGTATGGCTGTCACGTGGTGGGGAGGTGGGCGCGTATGGCTGTCACGTGGTGGGGAGGTGGGCGCGTATGGCTGTCACGTGGTGGGGAGGTGGGCGCGTATGGCTGTCACGTGGTGGGGAGGTGGGCGCGTATGGCTGTCACGTGGTGGGGAGGTGGGGGTGTTTGGCTGTCACGTGGTGGGGAGGTGGGGGCGTATGGCTGTCACGTGGGGGTGTATGGCTGTCACGTGGTGGGGAGTTGGGGGTGTATGGCTGTCACGTGGTGGGGAGTTGGGGGCGTATGGCTGTCGCGTGGCGGGGAGTTGGGGGCGTATGGCTGTCGCGTGGCGGGGAGTTGGGGGCGTATGGCTGTCGCGTGGTGGGGAGGTGGGGGCGTATGGCTGTAACGTGGTGGGGAGGTAGGCGCGTATGGCTGTCACGTGGTGGGGAGTTGGGGGCGTATGGCTGTCACGTGGTGGGGAGTTGGGGGCGTATGGCTGTCACGTGGTGGGGAGTTGGGGGCGTATGGCTGTCACGTGGTGGGGAGTTGGGGGCGTATGGCTGTCACGTGGTAGGGAGTTGGGGGCGTATGGCTGTCACGTGGTGGGGAGTTGGGGGCGTATGGCTGTCACGTGGTGGGGAGTTGGGGGCGTATGGCTGTCACGTGGTGGGGAGTTGGGGGCGTATGGCTGTCACGTGGTGGGGAGTTGGGGGCGTATGGCTGTCACGTGGTGGGGAGTTGGGGGCGTATGGCTGTCACGTGGTGGGGAGTTGGGGGCGTATGGCTGTCACGTGGTGGGGAGTTGGGGGCGTATGGCTGTCACGTGGTGGGGAGTTGGGGGCGTATGGCTGTCACGTGGTGGGGAGTTGGGGGCGTATGGCTGTCACGTGGTGGGGGCGTATGGCTGTCATGACGTGGGGGCGTATGGCTGTCACGTGGTGGGGAGGTGGGCGCGTATGGCTGTCGCGTGGCGGGGAGGTGGGCGCGTATGGCTGTCGCGTGGCGGGGAGGTGGGGGCGTATGGCTGTCGCGTGGCGGGGAGGTGGGGACGTATGGCTGTCGCGTGGCGGGGAGCTGGGGGCGTATGGCTGTCGCGTGGCGGGGAGCGTATGGCTGTCACGTGGCGGGGAGCGTATGGCTGTCACGTGGCGGGGAGCGTATGGCTGTCACTTGGCGGGGAGGTGGGGGCGTATGGCTGTCACTTGGCGGGGAGGTGGGGGCGTATGGCTGTCACGTGGCGGGGAGGTGGGGGCGTATGGCTGTCACGTGGCGGGGAGGTGGGGGCGTATGGCTGTCACGTGGCGGGGAGGTGGGGCGTATGGCTGTCACGTGGCGGGGAGGTGGGGGCGTATGGCTGTCACGTGGCGGGGAGGTGGGGCGTATGGCTGTCACGTGGCGGGGAGGTGGGGGCGTATGGCTGTCACGTGGCGGGGAGGTGGGGCGTATGGCTGTCACGTGGCGGGGAGGTGGGGGCGTATGGCTGTCACGTGGCGGGGAGGTGGGGGCGTATGGCTGTCACGTGGCGGGGAGCGTATGGCTGTCACGTGGCGGGGAGGTGGGGGCGTATGGCTGTCGCGGGGAGGTGGGGGCGTATGGCTGTCGCGGGGAGGTGGGGGCGTATGGCTGTCGCGGGGAGGTGGGGGCGTATGGCTGTCGCGGGGAGGTGGGGGCGTATGGCTGTCGCGGGGAGGTGGGGGCGTATGGCTGTCACGTGGCGGGGAGGTGGGGGCGTATGGCTGTCACGTGGCGGGGAGGTGGGGGCGTATGGCTGTGGCGGGGAGGTGGGGGCGTATGGCTGTGGCGGGGAGGTGGGGGCGTATGGCTGTGGCGGGGAGGTGGGGGCGTATGGCTGTCACGTGGCGGGGAGGAGGGGGCGTATGTTTGTGTTTGGCAGGGCTGCATTTGCTGCGCTTATTGATTTCTATATACCCAATATTTGTTGAAAGACACCAGGCTAGTATAACATTTGGGGGCTTATCCATTAATAACTGCAGTCTGCCCCTGAACTTTATTGCTCAATTCATGGATATAAGGAACCTTTTTAATCATGGGACTGTATCATCTCTGGGGCTCCAATGGAAATTTGTCCTGTCAGTCATACAGTGATTGTAATCACTGTACTAATGGTTCAGACCCCACTATGCTGCTGCGTTTGCGATGACACCTGACAGCACCAGGGAGGGAACTGAATCACAAAAAAATGTGTGTAATGCATCCCATAGGCTTCAGTGGCTTACGCGTTAGCTGCTGGATTGGTAAAGCCAACACTTTACCTATGTGGTTGGAAATCAAGGGACCCCTTACCGATATTGGAGCTATCTGCTGCGGTTCCTACTTGTTACTTTCAGGTGATTCTTATTTGTTGGTATCCCCCCCTCCCAAACCCCCCCCCCCACAAAAACAACCCCCCCCTCCCCCCTGCAAATATTATTTAATAAATATTGCTGTTAAACTTCAGTATTATAGAGGGTAATATGGAGTGCAGACACAGTGCAAATGGCTATAAATCTACAGCATCCATGTTACTCATATAATTTAAAAAAGGCTTATTTACAGTTGTACTTAAGTTATCCACCAATTGTCTGGAGCATTGGTCACTTATGTGAGAAAATAGTCCTATAACACACTGTTCTCATGTCTGTAGAATGTGCGATCGCTGTTCAGAATTACATCTATTCTACTTGTACAACAGAGAATTATGTTGACTATGAAATGAAAAGGCGGTAGAATTATGAGCTTACATGTGTATATATTTAAAGAAAAAACCCTGAAGCTCTCCTGCCCTTTACTTTGATAAGGGACGCCTGTAGTGCCCTCAGTCGTGGTCATTGGAATTGATACTTTGCAGAATTTTCAACCAGTTCATCAAAATGCAGTCATGCCAAGAAAGCTGGCAGTGCTCTTGTTCTTTCATTTTGATTTGGGGTCTCAGTGGCCCACTGTTTGCTAGTCTTGTTGGTGACTTTAAAAATAGTTTTTTGTTTTCTTTTACGCAGCGACTTCTGTCACTCACTATAAGTGAATGATTGGGTTATAGTGTACCCACATTTGTTCCAAGCTATAACTTGGTGGCACAGTAGTTACCACTGTAGCCTCGCAATGCTGGGGTCACTGGTTTAAATTCTGACGAGGTTTTATCCCACTTTCCAAATAAATACAGCTTATGCTTCTCTATGTTGGTGGTCACTTATTTTCCATGCTTCATTATTATGTTGCTAGTATGAGTCTCCTGGCTCCATTATAACTAATTTGCAGTGGTCTGAAATTTGTCTTAAAATAGCTCTATTCTTCAAATTAAATACATGTTTTGTGTTTCCTATGTGTTACAGGTATGGGAACAGCATGCCACTTGCTGTAGAATGCACGGCTGACCTTGTGCGATGCAAAATCCTGGACATGAGTGGTGGGATGGGAGAACAAGAGCTTGCCTTGCTGTATGGATTAGCACTTGTCAGGTTAGTAATGCTCTTGCCATGCGTTATTGTTAGCTGTTACATTTTATTTATGTGTTTTGTTTTGTTTTTTAACATGTTTAGACCGTACTTATCCTACTGTTTATTTATCCATTAACCTTTTTATTTGTGCTTTCCCTTACAAACTATATTGCCATTTAAATATATGTATTGCCCAGCTGTTTGCTGCTAGGCATTTGTAATCAAGTGAAGTATCGTCGGGGAAAATGGCGTAAGGCATCACATATACCACTTTTATTTCATTATTGGTTAAGTAGAAAACTTGAAAACAAAGAGTGGAAAAGTATCGGTTAGTGTATTTACCTTACCACTAGAACTTTATGGTCTAAAGCGCTGTTTCCCAAATCCATATTAGTCCGGGTTTTAAGGATATCCATGCTCGAATACAGATTTAATTAGTACCTCAGTCAATCTGATTTAACAGTCATGGATGTCTTTAAAATCTGGACTGTAATGGCTAAGCTTGGGAAACTCTGGTCTAAAGACACTTCAGGGGTATTGGAAGTTATCTTAAACTATTACTTGTGCAGTTTGATTCAGTGATGCGTGTTTACGTATTGGCGACTGTAATATTCAAAGTACACTTATAGCTGCATTAACACACACTTTAACACTCACACTACAAATGAGCCACCTCTCCCTGGCCTGGAACTTGTGGGGCTTTACAAGTTCTGTTACAAATTATAAGTGAACAATTTTTGTGGCTAAAGAAGGGTGTTGTGCACAAAAGGGGGAATCCTTGGGGAAAATGACTACATTGAGCATCCTCCAGGGCTATGGCTAGGTGAAGTGGACTTGTTAATGCCATATTTTTGTTGACTGTTTAGCAGCTTTAAAGAAAATAGTGTCCTGTAGGTCCATAATCACCTGCTATACATTTTGCTTATTGACTCCTTTTCTTCGAGAAAGATAGAACATAAAGTCCATTTCATTTTGCTTCCATATACAGTAACTGACATGAAAGATGGATTGTCAAATTAAAAACTACAAGATTAGTTTCACTTTTCTGGTTGCATATGATGCTGAAACACAGGAGCCCTAGTATTGACAGCACAAAAGCAGGCTTTTAACTCATAGCAGCACATTATTCTTATCGTGCTCCCTAAACCGGCAACCCTGGGAGTGCAGTACACCGTTTTAAGGCAGTAAGGCAGGTTTGTTTCTGCAGGCAAAGGGAATAGGAAGCATATCCAATGCAACAGAAGATAATTCAGACCAAAGCCAAATAAACATAAGCTGAGAGATGAACATAGCTTGAAACAGGAAAAGCACGAACAGCTCTAAAAGCTATGTGTGCAAATGCTAGGAGCTTAGGAAATAAAATCCCAGAACTAATTGCAGTAATGACAAGGGATGACCCCACACAGTACATGTTTTGCAGGTAACCCAGCAGGTGTATTAATTACTCACTGACACATTCTAAAAGGTCCACAGGTGGAGCTAATTATTTCACTTGCGATTCTGTGAGGAGACCTGCAAAACATGCACTGTGTGGGGTCCTGAGGACCGAGTTTGAGAACCTATGATCTAGATATTGTGGCTATTACAGAGTAATGATGCAATGAAACCATGACTGGGACATAGCTATACCAGGATATACTTTATTTAAGGAAGACAGAATGGGTGGAGGGGTAGCAATGTATGTAAAAAGCATAAATACTACTTTCGTACAAAGTATTGAAGAAAAAACTGAGTCCCTTTGGGTGACCATAGAAACGGGATAACTCAATTCTTCGTATTAGGTTGATATATAGGCCACCAGGTGAGGAAGAGGAACTTGTCAAGAACAGGATATCACCAAAATGGCATTAAAAGGAGAGGTAATAATCATGGGAGACTAATTTTCCTGATGTAAACTGGAGGGTGTCTGTTGCTAGTTCCACTAAGAAGTAGGGACATTTGAATTCCTTGCAGGGAGCATTCCTCCACCAATATGGTATCTGGTCTATAGCTCTATGCTCAAATACTCGACAGGGTCACATTTTTGTATTTTATTTTATTTTTTACAACTTTTGCTGCATTTGCTATACATGTCACAAACTATCACCATTAGTAGCTTTGCGGTAAGCGAATGCGTTTCAGCAAATTGGGGTAAAAAATGTTTAAAAAAACATGCAACACCCAAAATTGTAGTTGTGTGTCGACCTTTTGACCCTGTCTAACCTAATGACTGTCTATCTTGTTAATGTCTATCGTCTGTATCAGACCCACCAATAGGTGAGGAAGGACACAATATTAGACTTAATACTTACAAATGGAGAAAGAATATCGGACGTAAAAGTGGGTGACATATACGTTATGGTAAGAACTTACCGTTGATAACGACGGTATTTCTCCTAAAGCCACAGGGTAACAATGGGATATGATGAAGCAACAGCGGATTTGCACCAATCGGTCAAAGTTTTTCCGGCCTCCCAGCATGCAACAGGCCCGTCCATATATCCCCGCATCCTTGCTCGGGCAAAGCTCAAGGCAGGAGCATCATAGATAGCCCTAATCAGGTGATAAGAACACACATGCACACCCTTCCGTACAAGAAAGAGGTTAGTGAGTAAAAGGATCCTCAAATCAGGTGCGTCATGGTGGGATCCCTGTGGATCCTGTGGACTTAGGAGAAATACTGTTATCAACGGTAAGTTCTTACCATAACGTATATTTCTCCGGCAGGGTCCACAGGTTATCCACAGGATAACAATGGAATTTCCCAAAGCAATTTTAGTGGTGGGGACGCTCCTGATTGGACAGGAGAATCATTCGCCCGAATTCAGCGTCCTGAGAAGCAAAGGTATCCAAGGCATAATGTCTAATGAATTTTAATGGAAGACCGTGTGGCTGCCTTACATATCTGTTCTGCTGAAGCACCACGTTGTGCTGCCCATGATGGGACCTACCTTACGAGTAGAGTGAGCAGAGACATTTGCCGGAACCGGAAGATCAGCCTGAGAATATGCTTCTGAAATCGTCATCCAAAGCCATCTTGCCAGTGTCTGCTTATCAGCAGGCCATCCTCTCTTGTGAAATCCGTAGAGAATGAAGAGAGAATCTGTCTTTTTGATGGCACTGGTACGATCCACCTAGATCCTTAATGCACGGGCCACGTCCAGCGATGCATTGCCTGCAGAAAGGCCCGGTAGCTGGAAAGCCGGGACTACAATTTCTTCATTAAGGTGGACTTTAGACACCACCTTTGGAAGATACCCAGATCTAGTTCTGAGAACTGCTTTATATGGATAAGAAATCAGAAATAGGGAATAACATGGCAATGCCTCTATATCTGATACTCTTCTAGCTGACGCCATAGCCAGTAGAAAGAGAACTTTAGCTGTCAACCATTTAAGATCCACTTTATTAAGTGGTTCAAACGGGGCAACTTGAAGAGCTTTCAGGACTAGACTGGAGTCCCAAGGCACTGTATGAGGAACAAAAGGAGGTTGAATGTGCAGCATTCCCTGGAAAAAAATATGCTGTAAATTAGCAATTTTCTTTTGGAACCATACAGTCAATGCTGATACTTGCACTCTCAAGGAAGCCACCTTCAAACCTTTATCCATTCCTGCCTGAAGGAATGCTAAGACCCTGGAATCTCTGAAAGATTTTTTTAATAGAGTATTTTTATTCATCAAAATGGAAGAATTACAGACATTTCAGTGTATACCGGGATATCCGGGTAACATTATATTACATATACAACTGTACTTAGCCACGCCATACCATATACACATAGGGTTAAACTTGACCGGCATACATATGGCTATTGCAATAACGACCCACAAAAAACAGTTTTTCCTGAAGTATGAAGGTAAATATCTACACATTCGTTAAACGTTTTCAAATTTCTCCCCATTCTAACTCAATTAACCCCCCAACTATAAGGCCAAACATGGCCTAGCACACCGACCAAGGGTGCCTAAAAAATATCAGTAATTAACAAAAAAAATAAAAATAAAAACAAACTAAATAATAATAATAATAACAACAACAAAAACATAAGCAGAATAAACAAATCAATTCCATCAAGCCTATAGTCTCATAGTCACGCGGGGCGAGGTACATAATCCGCATAATGTACATATCAATACGAGGGGAGGGGGCCCAGGCCATTTACACATGTCCCACATAGCCAGGCCCTCATGAAGGTACACAGAGTCTCAAAGCTTGAGAGCAGGGGAGGAGTATATAGAGTTGATCCAGAAGGACCATATTTTCCCGTATTTAGAGAGCGCATTATTTTTCATATAGACATACTGATCTTTCAGTACGGTGTCATTCACCAAGACTTTAAATGCAGACATCGTAGGAGAATGTGGGGCCATCCATGTCAGCGCTATGCATACCTTAGCAAGGGCGCAAATGCTACGAGCATACAGTCCCTCCCACCGAAGCCCAGAATCATGCCCTCCCACCCCCAAAATGCAGAATCCCGGAGTCAGCATGACTCTCGGTACCCCTGTATGTTCCAGAATCGACCCGACCCCAGCCCAAAACACCTGTAAGGATGGACACTCCCACACTAGATGCAAGAATGATCCGCCAGAAGTCCCACATTTAGGACAGGCGGCAGCGCCACCGGCCCCGAACCTGGCCAACCTGCTCTGTCATATACGATCTGTGTGTAGTACAAAGAGTTGAATTTGTTGGAACCGCAGCGATTTGGTGACCTGGCTCGAGTTTCCTAGCGCAACCCCCCACTCCTCTACATCTATAGGGCCTAAGTCAGGCTCCCAGCGCTCCCGAAGAATCGAGAGCGGGTCTGCATGTATTGTTGCAAGAAGGTACGAGTAGGTGAAGGAGATCACCTTGACCCGACCCAATGCACGTAAAAAGGTTTTGATGGGGAAGGGGAGGAGCGCTGGGGGTGAATCCCCGAACTGTGATTGTAAGGCGTGCCGGAGCTGTAGATATCTGTAAAAGTAAGAGTTCGGGAGACCAAACTCCTCTTTCAAGTGCTGAAAGGATTTCAGAGCCCCGCCGCTATACAGCTGGGATATGGAAGTCACCGAGTATGGGGCCCACACCACCGTACCCTCCAAGGACCCCAGCTCACGAAGCGATGTGGAGTGCCAGAGAGGAGTATCCGGGTCCATACCATCATATCCAAACATACCTGACAAGGCCAGCCAAATCTTCATGGCCTGATAAATAATAGGAGGGGGACAGCCGTGAAGCGCTCCCTCCCACAAGAATCTGCGCCGGGGAAAGGTCCGGGTAATAACACCTTAAAAACGCCCGACATAAATCAGCCTCCTCTCCACCCCGCAACCAACTGCCAATGTGAGCGAGCTGGGCCGCATAGTAGTACAGCTGGAAGTGAGGCAAGGCCAATCCCCCGTCAGCCTTTTGTCTAGTAAGGGTAGTCAGCTTTATTCTAGGCCTTTTATTGGCCCATATTAGTGATGTCAATATACTGTTCAATTTCTTAAAGAAGGCTGGAAAGACGTACACAGGGGATTGTGAAAAAACATATACAGGTTGAGTCTCCCTTATCCAAAATGCTTGGGACCAGAGGAATTTTGGATATGGATTTTTCCGTATTTTGGAATAATTGCATACCATAATGAGATATCATGGTGATGGGACCTAAATCTAAGCACAGAATGCATTTATGTTACATATACACCTTATACACACAGCCTTAAGGTCATTTTAGCCAATATGTTTTATAACTTTGTGCATTAAACAAAGTGTGTCTACATACACACAAATCATTTATGTTTCATATACACCTTATACACACAGCCTGAAGGTCATATAATACAATATTTTTAATAACTTTGTGTATTAAACAAAGTTTGTGTACATTGAGCCATCAAAAAACAAAGGTTTCACTATCTCACTCTCACTCAAAAAGTCCGTATTTCGGAATATTCCGTATTTCGGAATATTTGGATATGGGATACTCAACCTGTAGTAGCTTGGGCAAAACTATCATTTTAATAAGGCTAACCCTACCCGTCATTGTCAGTAGGAGTTTACACCAGGCCCTCGACTTACGTACAGGGTCGTTAGTAACCTGGATCCCCAGGTATTTAAACTGGCCCGTCCAGCACAGCGGCAGGGGTATCTTCGGCACCTGGGGAGGAGAACCCATGATGGGCATTATAAATGATTTGGACCAGTTAATACGGAGACCTGAGAAGCCGCCAAAGGTCTCTATGACCTGCAGCACCACAGGCATATCCACGGCATAGTCATGTAAGAACAGCAACAGGTCATCCGCATAAAGGGCTATTTTATCAGTGCAGGGGCCCGTAACGACTCCCCCAATGTCCGAGTGCGACCTTACCAGACAAGCCAAGGGTTCGATGGCTATGGCAAACAAGGCGGGGGAGAGGGGGCATCCCTGTCTGGTGCCCCTAGTCAAGGTGAAGGAGGAGGATATATAGCCGTTGACCGAGATCCTGGCACGTGGATTCTGATAGAGTAGTTTGATCCATTGTATGAAATTAGGGCCAAAGCCCATATATTTCATGACTCCCCACAGGTAGGACCATTCAACACTGTCGAAGGCCTTAGCCGCATCCAGCGAAACCACAACCGCGTCCGAGGTGAAATCATGTGGATCCTGTAATACTGTATAAAGCCTGCGCAGATTGATGGACGTGGATTTCCCCGGCATGAAGCCAGATTGATCCCGATGTATTACCGTTTGGATTACCAGGTTGAGCCGAACCGTGAGGATTTTTGCCAGGATCTTGGCATCGGTAGGGATAAGGGAGATTGGTCTATAAGACTCCATCAGTTCTGGGTCCTTGCCGGGCTTTGGCAACACTATAATAACGGCCTCTGACATTGAGGGAGGAAGTCGGTTGGAGGCAAATATATCCGTGTACATCTCAAGCAGTTTTGAGCCGAAGAACTGCACATACTGTTTGTACAGCTCGGTGGGAATACCATCACTTCCCGGAGACTTACCACCAGGGCACATTCCTATCGCCGCAGTCACTTCTTCTAAAGTCAAGGGCGCGTCCAGAGAGTCCCTAGCCTCAGGGGGAAGCTTTGAAAGGGGTATATTAGACAAATATAGATCTAAGTCCCCCTCGGAGCACGACATCTGGGAGCCGTAGATCTCCCTAAGGTACGATAGGAACAGCTGTATCATATCAGGGGTATTGCTCACAATGGAGCCATCGGGGCCAGACATCTGCACTATCGTATTCCCAGGGCGGTCATAGTGCACCAAATGAGCTAATAGACTACCTGGCCTGTCCGCCTGCATGTATATATTGGTTGCCCTGAACAAAAGGGATCGTGCATTTTTGTCTGCGAGGCAAGCCTGCCAAGCCTCCTTAGCTAACAACCACCGTACTTTTAGTGCAGAGGTACCCTCCGCCAAATATCTAGTTTCTAAATCCCTATAGTCATACTCTAGTCGTACTCTTACCGATCAGCGTACCGCGCATATATGCCTTAAATGTGTCCCATACAACATGTACCGGGGCTGAGCCCATATTATCCGCAAAAAAGCCCTCCCACCTGGACTGTAACTTCGGGCATTCTCCTAACTGAATCAACCAGGATGGATACAACCTCCAGTAAGACTGTCCCCTCCGGCACTCCACATCAAGAGACAACAGGGGCGAGTGATCAGACACCCCCCGCGCCTCATAATGTACATCCGTTACACTAGGTAGAAGCTCGGGCGTCGATTCTGGAAAATGTACCATGCGTTCCAGAGAAGCATGAGTACTGTCTAAGTGTAGGGTGCCGAACCCTCCAAGCATCCACCCACTGCATACTATCTATAACATCCGCGAACTTAGAGGGAGAAGTCGACTGGCCACCTCCCGCCCCCATATCTCGAGTGGACCTCCATCTATCCAGGGAGACATCCAGCACGTTGTTAAAATCCCCATGACATATAACAGGAGTTTGGGGGGACGAAGCAATAAACGATGCAGCTTTCTGCAGGACATCAAATGAAAATGGGGGGGGGATGTAGACAGACAAAATGAACAAAGCACTGGAGTTCAGCTTACATTCCATAAACACAAACCTGCCATATGGATCAGTATTTACCGTGATTAATTCAAACTGTACGGTTCTCCGTATCATTACCGACACTCCCCTGGAAGAGGAGGAGTGCGAGGAATGATACGCCCAGCCCACCCAAGGCCTACGGAGTGACAATAGCCTATTTCCTTCCAAATGAGTTTCACTCAAACAGATGACGTCCGGTCCATATTTCTTAATCATTTTGAATACCAGGGACCGCTTTACTTTGTTATTAATGCCCCGGACGTTCCAAGCCAAAATCTTTAAAGCAGACATGTGACACTATGGGGTATATGCAATTCACAGCGAATCGCGGCAAATTATCGCCGTTTTTTAATTCGACACAATTCGACAGGTGAATTCCGGCAGGTGGCTGCCGGAATTCACCATATTCAATGAAAAACGGATTCGACATTCCCGCGGGCGAAAAACTGCCGATTTGCCGGATTTTGCTGCGAATTAAAAAAACGGGAAAAACCCGGAAAAAAATGGCGTGGGGTCCCCACTCCAAAGCATAACCAGTTTCGGGCTCTTCGAGCTGGTCCTGGTTCTAAAAATGCGGGGACAAAATTGACATGGGATCCCCCGTATTTTTAAAACCAGCACCGGGCTCTGCGCCTGATGCTGGTGCAAAAAATACGGGGGACAAAACGAGTAGGGGTCCCCCGTATTTTTTACACCAGCATCGGGCTCCACTAGCTGGACAGATAATGCCACAGCCGGGGGTCACTTTTATACAGTGCCCTGCGGCCGTGGCATTAAATATCCAACTAGTCACCCCTGGCCGGGGTACCCTGGGGGAGTGGGGACCCCTTCAATCAAGGGGTCCCCCCCCCCCCCAGCCACCCAAGGGCCAGGGGTGAAGCCCGAGGCTGTCCCCCCCCCCCCCCCCCCCCCCCCCCCCCCCCCATCCAAGGGCTGCGGATGGGAGGCTGATGGCCTTGAGTAAAATGACAGAATATTGTTTTTTCCAGTAGTACTACAAGTCCCAGCAAGCCTCCCCCGCAAGCTGGTACTTGGAGAACCACAAGTACCAGCATGCGGGAGAAAAACGGGCCCGCTGGTACCTGTAGTACTACTGGAAAAAAAATACCCAAATAAAAACAGGAGACACACACCGTGACAAGTACAACTTTATTACACACCGCCGACACACACATACTTACCTATGTTGACACGCCGACTGGCACAGTCTCCGACGATCCGAGGGTACCTGTGAAAAAAATTATACTCACCTGCCAGTGTCCAGAGATAAATCCACGTCCAGAGATCAAATCCTCGTACTTGGCAAAATAAAAACACGCACACCCGTACCAACGGACTGAAAGGGGTCCCATGTTGACACATGAGACCCCTTTCCACGAATGCCGGGACACCACGTGACTCCGGTCACTGAGGTCCCTTCAGCCAATCAGGAAGCGCTACTTCCGTGGCGCTCACCCTGATTGGCTGTGCGCGTGTGACCTCAGACAGCGCATCGCAAAGCCTCCCATTACTTTCAATGGTGGGAACTTTGCCATCAGTGGTGGGGTTACCCGCGGTCAGCCGCTGACCGGCGGGTGACCCCATCGCTAGCCGCAAAGTTCCCACCATTGAATATAATGGAGAGGCTTTGCGATGCGCTGTCAGCTCAGACGCGCACAGAGCCAATCAGCAGAGTGCAAGGACGTTGCGCTCGCTGATGTTACGAGACCTTTCAGTGACAGCTGTCACGGGGGGGGTTTCTCTGCATTCGTGGAAAGGGGTCCCATGTGTCAACATGGGACCCCTTTCAGTCCGTGTGGTACGGGTGTCCGGTTTGTTTTTTTGACAAGTTCGTGGATTTACCTCTGGACCATGGATGAGGTGAGTGTATTTATCTTTTCTTTTCAGGTACCCCTGGATTCTACTTGGAGAAGAGGACCGATGTCGGCGTGTGAACATAGGTAAGTTTTTTACTTTCACGGTGTCGGTCTCTTGTTTTTATTTGGGTATTTTTTTTCCAGTAGAACTACAGGTACCAGCGGGCCCGTTTTTCTCCCGCATGCTGGTACTTGTGGTTCTCCAAGTACCAGCTTGCGGGGGAGGCTTGCTGGGACTTGTAGTACTACTGGAAAAAACAATATTCTGACCTTTTTCTCAAGGCTATCAGCCTCCCATCCGCAGCCCTTGGTTGGGGGGGACAGCCTCGGGCTTCACCCCTGGCCCTTGGGTGGCTGGGGGGGGGACCCCTTGATTGAAGGGGTCCCCACTCCCCCAGGGTACCCCGGCCAGGGGTGACTAGTTGGATATTTAATGCCACGGCCGCAGG
This sequence comes from Pseudophryne corroboree, assembly GCF_028390025.1. Classification (NCBI taxonomy): domain Eukaryota; kingdom Metazoa; phylum Chordata; class Amphibia; order Anura; family Myobatrachidae; genus Pseudophryne; species Pseudophryne corroboree. Next base: position 266,862,375 of record NC_086451.1, on the reverse strand, counting down.
GCGCTGTATAAAAGTCACCCCCGGCTGTGGCATTATCTGTCCAGCTAGTGGAGCCCGATGCTGGTGTATAAAATACGGGGGACCCCTACTCTTTTTGTCCCCCATATTTTTTGCACCAGTATCGGGCGCAGAGCCCGGTGCTGGTTTTAAAAATACGGGGGAACCCCTGTCAATTTTCCCCCCGCATTTTTAGAACCAGGACCAGCTCGAAGAGCCCGAGGCTGGTTATGCTTTGGAGGGGGGACCCCACGCCATTTTTTTCAGGGATTTTACCATTCCATACAAAAAAAAAAAATATATATATATATATTTTAAAAAATATATAAATAATACTTGTGCCTCCAAAAAAGACAAACCAAGTACCTAATCCCTTCTAATATAAATAGATATGATATTACCAAGAAAAAAAAACACCAAAAAAACATGTTTTAAAATTTTTATATTAGTTTCACCCTCCAAAGTGTTGCGGATTGAAAATGACGAATTTACTGTCTAAAAGCACTGTTGTCGAATTTCCAAACTTCCATTGAATAGACTGGTCGAATTGCAGCATGTGTATCATTGCAAAAAAGTCGAATTTGTCAAAAGTCGAATTTCAAAAAGTCGAATTTTGAAAGTCCGTTTTTTTGTCGGAAAGTACTGAATTGCATTGTCGAATTTTTTTTTTTTTTTGGCAAAAAATTCCCAAAATTCGACAATTTCGGGAATTCGACCGCAATTGCATATACCCCTATGTATATTCCGAGACGCAGCGCTCTGTTAAAGCCCAAGCAACAGCATAGTCTGGGCCCCCGCCCGCCCCTGCAAAGTGCTAGCCCGCAACCCACAACCCCTGAAATAGCACAACCTCATCTCGCATAAGAATAGGCCACCATATGGGAAACAGAAACCAATACAAAACAGAAATAAAAACATGCCAGAAAAATAAACCGCATCCCCACAACATCCCCCCTCCCCGTATACCTCCCCGAACTGTGGCATACACATATCCCTAACAAACCACCACCCTGGTATCCCAAAAAAGCCTACGACAGTGCTATACGCAGCGAACAGACCCAAAGGGAAAGAAACCCTTAATACTGCATGTAAAGTCACTGCTCAACAATGTCCAGAACAACCATGACCAGGGGAGACTCCCCAGACGTATACTTGCGTATAGATGGCCCATGGAGAAAGGTAGCTGGGCGTCAGTCGGGAGCCAGCTGGCGGGCACCCGGAGCGTATCTGTCCAGCCAGGCCGCTGCCTCCCTCGGAGTGTTGAAGAACTTGGTTTCCCCGTCCGCCACCACACGCAGCCGGGAAGGGAACAGCATTGAATAGGGGAGATTCAAGTCGCGAAGTCGCCGCTTGACAGGCAGAAACTGGGCCCGATCTTTTTGGATATCCGCAGCGAAATCTGGAAATGCTGACACCCGGACACCATTTCGAATCAAAGGGCCCTTCGTGCGACCCAGGCGCAGAACAGAGTCTCGGTCTTTGTAATGTAAGAACTTGGCTATAAATGTCCGCGGCGGGGCACCCGGGGGCAGAGGCCGGAACGGTACCCGATGCGCCCGCTCCACTGCAAACTGGGATGTAAAGGATTCAGCGCCATATGCTTCTGTCAACCAGGATTCCAGGAAGTCCTCAGGATGTGCCCCTTCCTCCTTCTCAGGTAAGCCCACGAATCTTACGTTGTTTCTGCGAAGTCGTCCCTCCATATCCAGGAGTTTAGTTTGCAGTGTAGAGACTTGCTGTGTGACCGCAGAAACAGACCGCTGGAGGGGGCCGCTGAGGTCTTCCAAATTAGAGACTCGCGTCTCCGTTTCTCCCACACTCTCTCTCGTACCCGCTGAACATCCTGGCGCAACAGGGATAGGTCACACTGCACCTTCTCCATTTTGTCCGATAGACGCTGTTCACTGGCCGCTATGGCCTCCAGGACCTGCTGAATGGAAGGAGGAGGTGGCTGCGCGTCCGCGCCCGGGTCGGCCTCAGCCGGGGGAGTCGGCTGAGCAGCCGGTTGACGGGCATAATTCTCAAATTTAGCTGCCGCACTCTGGCCACCCTTCACCATGATAGCAAGGCTTAGGGAGCGCTTAGGGTCCCTGTATTCAGTGTCAGAAAGCACAGCAGAGGAGAGGAGGTACAATGTCAGCAGCACTTCAGGGCATCCAGCAGGAGAGCACAATGGAGGTGGGGGCCTGGGGCAATATGATATTGTATGCTGTGTAGTGTTCCACGGGGACAGGACAGTCCGTGTCCAGAGCAGCTCCCCCAGCCCCGCAGTTCCCACAGATGCAGAGAGTCACACAGGCAGGATATACAGCAAAGCTGCAGCCAAGATGGCCGCCGGATCATGCAGTCTCTCCCCTCCCTGCACAAGGAGCTCGGTTCCAGGCTCCAGGAGGCAGAGGTAGTCGGGAGAATCAGCCAGGGGACACAGGTGAGGGGGCACCGCTCACTCCAGGCACCGGGTAAGCCAAATCCCGGCGATCGCCGCGGGTCCGTGCGCGCGCCCGCGGCTATGTGTTATAAATTTAGTCCGGGGATCCTCTGGCGGCCTAGGCCCAGGAGTCGGGAGGCCGCTGGTACAGGCTGGGAGCTCCGGAATACGGCCGCAAACGATGCCCGCAGCCGCCCCACAGACAGCGCTCTATACTGGCCAGGTCTGAGCTGCAGAAGGGGCCCCAGGATGGATGCAGGATTTATCCGTCCGGGGAGCTCCACCAGTCTGCTTCCTACCCGCTCAGCGCCGTGGCCACGCCCCCATCTCTGAAAGATTTAGGGTCCATTTTCCGTTCACTGCACCAATGAATATAGGTTTGCCATATTCAGTGATAAATGCGAGCTGAGGAAGGTTTCTCACAACAGGTTTGAATTGCCTGTTAGAATCCTTTTGACTTCAGGATAGAGGTTTCAAGAGCCACGCCGTCAAAGACAGTCGATCCAGATGTCTGTGATAACAAGGACCCTGCATCATTAGATCTGGACGTTGAGGGAGCAGAAGTGGAACATCCATCGACATCCTCTGCAGATCTGTGTACCAATGTCTTCTGGGCCAAGCCGGAACTGTTAGTATCATGGCACCTTTTCCTTGCTTTATCTTTCTCACCACCCTGGGTGATTGGAGGAAACGCATAAGCCAGATGAAAATCCCATCTCACTGACAGGGCATCCACAAAGATTGCTCCGGGATCCTATGTTCTTGACCCGTGTGCGAGCACTTTGTTGTTCAGACGGGACACTATGAGATCTATCTCTGGCAACCCCCACTTGTCTACTAGAGTCTGGAAGAGCTCCGGGTGTAGAGCCCATTCGCTTGCCTAAATGGCGTGTCGACTGAGAGAGTCCGCTTCCTAGTTTAGGACTCCTGGAACGAACACTGCGGACAAGGCTGGATGATGAAGTTCTGCCCACTTTAGAATGGGACTTACCTCCTTCATCGCTTTTCGGCTGCGAGTTTCTCCCTGATGGTTGAGGTACGCTACTGTCGTCGCATTGTCCGAGCGGATCTGGACTGGTTTTCCGTGAAGAATGTCCTTTACCTGAATCAGTGCCTTGTATATGGCCCATAGTTCCAATATATTTTATTGGCAGGCAACTTTCTTCCTTGGTCCATTGCCCCTGAAAACACAACCTTCCTGACACTGCTCTCCAGCCCTGGAGTCTGGCGTCTATCGTCAGAATTTCCCAATCTGATATCCAAAAGGGTCTCCCCTTGTCCAGATGGGTTGTCTGTAGCCACCAGGATGATGACCTTCTTACTTCTATTGTAAGAACCATAGTCTGTTTTTATCGTCTGATGCAGCCCATTCCATTTGGCAAGAATCAGACGCTGCAGAGGCCTTGAGTGGAATTGTGCATACTCCACCATGTCGAATGTTGACACCATCAAACCCATCACGCGCATTGCTGCGTGAATGGATACTTTTTGACTGTGTAACAAGTCCTGAATCCTTGACTGGACCTTGGATATCTTGTTCAGAGATAAAATTACTCTCTGAAGACTTGAATCCAGTACAGCCCCCAAGTGAGTCATCTGTTGTGACGGAACCAGAGACGATTTTGCCCAATTTATGAGCCACCTGTGGTTCTGCAGACATGATGTTGTCTGTTGCAGATGACATAAGAGCAATTCCTGCGTCTGTGCCAGGATTAAAAGGTCGTCGAGGTATGGAAATATTCTTATCCCCTGCTGGTGGCGATAGGCTGCCATTACCACCATAATCTTGGTAAATACTCTGGGAGCTGTGGCTAACCCAAAAGGTAGGGCCTGGAAGTGAAAATGCTGTTAGCACCGATGGGACAGTGCTATAGGAACATGTAGGTAAGCATCCTGTATATCCAGGGATACCATATAATGCCCTGGCTCCATGGCCAAAATTATGGAACTGAACGTAACGTCTGTGTGAAACCGAGGGACCCAAATGTATTTGTTCAGTACTTTGAGATTGAGAATGGGCCGAAATCACCCATTTGGCTTCTGAACTAAAAACAGGTTGGAGTAAAAACCCTGTCCTTGTTGTGCAGGAGGAACTGGAATGACTACTCCTGACTGAAGCAATTTCTGAACTGCCTCTAACAAAGCCCTGGCCTTCGTCTCTACCCGAGACGGGCTGGTACAAAACAAACCTTTGAGGAGAATGCTTCTTGAAGGCAAAAGCATAACCTAGAGATACCACTTCCTGCATCCAGTCCTTTGTTGTAGACTGCTGCCAGATCTTGGCAAACTGAAGAAGTCGGCCCCGCACGCCCGCACCATCAGGCTGATGGCTTATTATCTGTTTTCCCAACCGGTCCTCTGGTAGCCCAATGCTTTTTAGTTTTACCAGACTTCTTGTATTGGGGCTGCTCGCCATCACTTCTTCCTTTTTTAACTTTTCCTTGAGACCGAAAGGGTCGAATATCTCCATAAAAGAGCAACGATTCCAAAACCTTAGATTCTGAATCTGCTTTCCACGTACGTAGCCAAACTGCTCTGCGAGCAGCTATTGTTGAAGCTGATGCCCTGGATGCAATAGTTCCCATATCCAATGCTGCTTCTTCCAAGAACATTGCAGCCTGTTTTATATGAGCTATATGGGATTTTTGCTCTCTAGAAGCTATAGAAAAATCCTCCTCCAATGCATAAGCCCTGGCAGCCACTGCCTTTGCCATCCAAGCTGAAGCCATGGCTGGCATTATGACTGCCCCAGACAGGGAAAAAAATGGTTTTAGAAAACCATCCCCTCTCCTGTACGTGACATCATTTAATGATGTTTAAGACAAAAGTAATGTAGATTTTTGCACTAATCGAATTACATGCGTATTTACTTTAGGAGCCACCTCCCTTTTTAAACAATCCCCAGCTGGAAGAGGATAATTGGAATTCCATTTCTTAGGAATTCTAAACTTATTAGGTGTAGCCCAAGCCTCTTCCATGATTTCCATCAGCTGATCTGACCCTGGAAACTCAGGGGCAGATTTATTAACCTGGAGAAGGCATAAGGAAGTGATAAACCAGTGATATGTGCAAGGTGATAAAGGCACCAGCCAATCAGATCCTAACTGTTCATTTACATATTGGAGCTGATTGGCTGGTACCTTTTATCACCTTGCACATGTCACTGGTTTATCACTTCCTTATGCCTTCTCCAGGTTAATACATCTGCCCCTGTGTCTTAACTAGTGTTCACTCTAGGCTGTTTTAGCAGGGCGCCGCGCCCTGCCCGTTTTTTAGCAGGCAAAACCCGCCCTGCCCCTTTTGCGGCGCCCTGCTAGAACAGCCGCCCGCTTCCTGCCCTCCCGGCGTGTATAGATGCCGTGCGCATGCTTGCGGCATCCATTCACGCATTGGGAGAGGGCTGGGGGAAGCCCAGCACCGACGGAGGTGCTGGGCACGCCCCCAACAGTGACGTCGCCGGCCACAGACGCTCTCTATAGTAGCGTCTGTGGGCCGCACCGCCCCCTAAAATGACGTAGGCGTGGCCACGCCCCCTGATTTGCGTGGCCGCGCGCACATGTGCCCTTGGAGTCCGGCGCCCTGCCCCTTTTCACTCCTAGAGTGAACACTATTAACTGTTTTGAGACGTTTAAACACAGGTGCCTTGGTTATTTTAACACAGGCTCTGCAGAATCCTCAGAATGGGATTCATTGCTTTAACTCTGCTATATCCACTGAGCTGAGACCTTCCTCCTGCTCTTTGCATGCCGAAGTAGAATTAATTGAGCTTTCATCTTCCAATGAATCCTCATCTGAATCATGTGTAGCCTGTGAGGGTGAAGATTTACTTACCACTGGTTTATCAGCTTGTTTCTTTTGAGAAGCTGCTGCAGGAAGTGATGCACCATAGGTGGGGAGCTGCATTTAAGTGTTAATAGTGTTACCTATCCCTGGTACAGGAGTTTGAGGAATTATCCGTTCAGTTATACTGGATAAAGTCTGTGCAAACATAGCCCATGGATTTGCACCTGAATCTGCCTTGTATTTTCCATTAACCCCTGGTGGAAGCTAAAACAATTTGCACACAAACCATCCTGAGAGGATAACATGGCTTTGCAAGATAAACATGATATGAGTGTTGGTGTTGCTGTGAGTGTACCTTCCTTACCTTTGCCGCTCTTAGACATGATAAATAATCAACCCTTCCACAGTGTACTACACAATTTGTGACTGTAATCACCACCTTAAGCTTCTAAAAGGGACATACAATCCGACCCTACCCATGCACCGGCTTTGAGGATTGGAATAAACAAAACTGACAGAAATATAGTAGTCAGCAACTACACTAGCAGTCAATCACATGTTATACATCAGTATAATAAGCAATATGAGCACATCATCAACTTACAACTACATTTTAAGTATGTAGGAGAACATATTACTGCATCATGTTTAAACAGATATAACGTGTTCAGGATGCATTGCAAATGAAACTGAATGTATACTCATATGCAATAGGCACTTATCTAACTATTCGTGCTCAAAAGGGTTGAGACTTAGTGCTATATTACCCGTACTCAGTAGAGTGGGATACAGGGAGACTCGCCTCGCTTCCAGAACCGATCAATACGTTAGCGAACGGTGAGTGGATCCAGGCACTATTAGTGTACACTGCCGCTCCATGAATCTATAGTGAACACGGACGCACCAGTCACACAGCTGCCTATGCTGCGACAGGGTCCTCTACGTGTACAGCATCTGAGACGGAAGCAGGAAACAATTTATGGCGGGAGACTCTGAGGAAACTGGTGATGAACTGGGGGGGAGGGGCAACCAGGAGAGCGTCTGACTCCCCATTGGTGACATCAACCCTAGGGATCGCGGCCTCATATTCCTGGAGCCTCTGATCCCTAAGGCCTAGTGCTGGTGCACCCAAAGTCAGCGACTGTTTGGTAGTCTCCTCCCAAAACAGTGCGGCTGTGTCCGTATTCCCCTTCTAAGCCGAACCGATGCCTTACCTTCTCCCCGTGCTCCGGCCACAGCCTGGTAACGTCTGCTGGACCTGCTAGTATATCCGACACGCCCGCCAAAACAGCACTGTACTCGTGGGTAAGCGTCGTCACCCGGCGGAGAGTTGTTGGAGCGACTCTTTCTTAGGTACGTATAAGACGCTGTTTAGAAAGATCACTCAGAAAAATGGTAAGCCTATAAAAATAAAATAAGAAAGCTTAGGGCTGCTAAAAACCAGCAGCCCTCTGACCATGGTCCGGCTCCTGCCGCACAAACAAAAAACTGATTTGCCTGAGCCAGGAGGCGGGGGATATATGGATGGGCCCCTTGCATGCTGGGAGGCCGGAAAAGCTTTGACCGATTGGTGCAAATCCGCTGTCGCTTCATCATATCCCATTGTTATCCTGTGGATAACCTGTGGACCCTGCCAGAGAAAACCTGGGTTCCAGTGATCATCAAGCAGTATGGTTCAGCATAAAGACAGACCGGCTTATCCCATGCAAAAACAAAACTGTTAGATTTTAGGAAGGCTGACTTTGTAGGGATGGGAAAAATGTGTAAGCGATTCTTTGGCAGAGTGGATGAACTTAGGAGTACAGGAGAAGTGGGAAACATTAAAGTGCAAAGAGAAAAACAGCGGAATAAAAAGGCTAAAGACAGACTAGGAGTCTTGTCGATGGAGACAATGTAATAGCAAATCTTAATTATTTTTGCTCAGTATTCACTACTCAAAGAGAGGGGAAGGGGCCACAGTTAAGGTGCAGAGATATTCAGAAAAATAAAACCAGTACATTTACAGAGAAGGTTCTAACTGAACTGAAAGTAGATAAATCAGTGAGGCCAGATTGGATGCATCCAAGGAAACTAAAAGAGCTTAAAGGGGTGCTTGTAGCACCATTAACAGAATTATTCAACCAGTCACTAGCTACAGGAGTAATTCCAGAAGACTGGAAAAGAGTGAACATAGTCTCACCGCACAAAGTTGAAGCAAGGAAGAGGCAAGCAACTACCGACCAACTAGCCTTACATCAGTAGTGGGGAAATTGTTGGGAACACTTTTAAAAGAAAGAGTTGTAGATTGTTTCAAATCCAGCAATTTACAGGATCCCAAACAGCATGGATTCACTCCCCCAGTCACCCGGCTCCATAGAAGTGCAGGCAAATATGGACGAGATCGTTCATATTGGCCTGCATGCACAGCCGACGGAGCACCAGCGATGAACGAGCGCGGGGCCGCGCATCATTCATCGCTGGTGCCTCCACACTCAAAGATATGAACGGTATCTCGTTCATTAATGAATGAGATCGTTCATATCTTTGACTATTATCGCCCAGTGTGTAGGGCCTATTATACTCCTTTCAGACATACTTCAAAATCCCGGGTTTTTGCACATGAACGAGCATCAACGCCGGATTTTTGTATGTCTAAAAGGCATTGAACCTGGGTCGCCACCTCTGCAATTTACCAGGGTTTTTACTGGGGAATTTTGTCCCGGGTAAATAACCCGGGTTAAGTGTGAATGGTGCGACGTGGTATTTTTACTCCTGGGTCGCACTTCAAAGCCTCTGATAGGCTGTTTGGTACCGGCAGGAGGGTGCTGCGCATCGTGCTGGTGGGAGAAGCAACTGGTTTTAGAAAAGGTGTTTGTGATTGCTTGAGTGTGAGTGACCTATATATGTGTGTGTGTGTGTGTATGACAGCAGCCTGCTAGCCCTGGCTTGTAGAATGCCAGGGTAGACCAGGCTTATGTCTGAAAGGGGACAACCTAGGTCTCAGGTGTAGTGTAAAAGAAGGTCTTGCGCAAAAACCTAGGATTTTTCGCTAGCATCCATAAGGGATGTTGGGGAATCTAGTACGATGGGGTATAGATGGGGTCCAAAGGAGCCAGTGCACTTTAAATTTCTTCAACTGGGTGTGCTGGCTCCTCCCCTTTATGCTCCGTCCCACAGACAGTTTAGAAAAAGTGCCCTCAGGAGAGGATGCACATCTCTGAGCTCCAGAGAGTTTTCTTCTATTTTTTTCTTTTCTTTTTTTCTGTTTGTTATTTTCGGTATGCTGTTTGGGCAACACCATACCTGCACCGTGGGAGTTAGGGTTGGGGGGGGACGGTCAACGGCCTTACGAGGTGCAGAGCTGCTTCCCCGTAGGGGGGTTGATTTTCAGCGGGGCACTGCACCTTGGCTGTCACAGCCGCAGAACGCTGCACACCCCTAAGGCTGCCTGAAGGTGACATCGGTGGTGAGTACACACCGGGGGCCCCGCTAGACTTCACGGGCAGCCGCCCAGGAAGAACCCACTGATCTCGTAGAGTGGGCTTTCAGAGACTTAGGAACAGGTAAGGCTGCCGACACATAGGCTTGTTGAATAGTAAGCCTAATCCAACGAGCAATGGACTGCTTTGAAGTAGGACAACCCTTTTTCTATTCATCATAGAGCACGAACAAAGAATCCGTCTTTCTGATCCGAGCCGATCTCTTGACCTAGATCTTCAAGGCTCGCGCAGCATCTAATGCCTCTGGAGGAGCAGAAGCACCAGAACTGGATGGAACCACAATAGGCTGATTCAAGTGAAGCGCAGAGACAACCTTAGTCGGGAACTGCTGCCTAGTCCAGAGCTCTGCTCTGTCCTTGTAAAAGACCAACTTCTACACGACAAGGCCCCCAATTTCTGACACGTCGAGCAGAAGCCAGGGCCAGTAACATCACGTTTTCTGCGTGAGGTACTTGTCTTCTACCGTCATCAGAGGTTCAAACCAGGAGGACTGTAAAAAATCCAACACTACATTCAGATCCCAGGGTGCCGCAGGCAGCACAAAATGAGGTTGGGTGTGGAGTACCCCTTGCAAGAATGTCTGAACTTCTGGCAACACTGCCAATTTCTTCTGGAAGAAAATGGAGAGGGCTGTAATCTGGACCTTAATGGAACCCAGATGTAAGCCTTTATCCACACCAGTCTGCAGGAAACATAAGAAACATCCCAAGTGAAACTCAGCAGGCGGATACGTGCGCTCCTCGCACAAAGAGACCTATCTCCTCCAGATATGATGATGGTGTTTTGACGTCGTCGGTTTTCTTGCCTGAATCATGGTAGCAATAACCTTTTTGGAAAGGCCCTTGTGAGCTAAGATGTTCCGCTCAACCTCCATGCCGTCAAACGAAGACGCCGTAAGTCCGGGTAGACGAACGGTACTTGTTGAAGATCGCTTCTTTGTGGCAGAGGCCAAGGGTCTTCGACGGACATGTCCAGATGATCCGCGTACCACACCCTCCGAGGCCAATCCGGGGCAATCCGAATTGCCTGGACACTCTTTGAATCCTGATTCGCTTTAGCACCCTTGGGAGCAATTGAATTGTAGGAAACAGGTAGACTAGCCGCTAAGGCCAAGGTGACACCATTGCATCCACTGCCCTCGAGGCGAGAAACCCGGGTCTGAACAGGGAAATTCCCGCATTGTATGTCCGAAAGTGGTATTAAAGGCAGGTAAGCAATGTAGCAAAGCAACGAGGAAGGCTAGTGAGATGCTTGGTTGCATAGGAAGAGTGATCAGCAGCAGAAAGAAGTAATAATGCCACGGTATAGGTCATTGGTAGGACCTCATCTAGACTACTGTGATCATTTCTGGAGGCCATATCTTCAGAAGGATATTAATACATAGAAGAGCAACTAAAATGGTGCATGACCTACATCACAAAACATACCCAGAAAGACTAAAAAAAATCTCATTATGTTTAGTTTGCAGCGGAGAAGGGAAAGGGGGGACATGATAGAAACTTTCAAATATATCAATAAGTCCAGGAGGGAAATATTCTTTAGGTGAAGAGACGTATTAGAACATGAGGACATGCACTGAAACTTTAGGGAGGTAGGTTTAGGGGAAATTTGTGAAAAATGACTTCATAGAAAGAGTAGTGGAAAAGCGGAATAGCTTCCCATTAGAGATGGTAGAGGCTAAGACAGAGCAAATTAAACATGCATGGGATAGACTTAATGCTAGCTTTACAAAGAAATAAGGCTCAAATGAGGTTTGAGGTAGAAATATGGTAAAAAAGGGTCAGTCTAGATGGGCTAAATGGTTCTTTTCTGCCGTCAAATTCTAAGTATTGTAGTACAAATTTCTGAAATCGATACTTGCATAATCACTGCACCTGATACTGGTGGGGAATGCCTAAGCTAGTAGCAGTACGCAGGGGCAGACTTCCAACCATATATTAACTAGGTAATTACCTGGAAACGTGCCCCCACCCTTTCAAGTGCTGTCATGTGACCATAATTTAAGCCTTCCCTAGAAGCCAGTGGTAGCAGAAAGGAGATGAGGTGCGCCTTCCACTTATAATAAATCTTTCTGCACCTGTTATCTGTCAGACGTTAGCTTCCTTGTCCTAGGATACAACCAAAACTGTGAAACACTCTGCACAGGGAAACAAAATTTCTCTTACGTCCTAGAGGATACTGGCGTCCAAATTAGTACCATGGGGTATAGACTGGTCCCTTGGGAGCCATGGGCACTTTAAGAGTTTAAAAGTGTGGGCTGGCTCCTCAATGCCCCTCCTAGCAGACCCAGTTTAGAAAATGTGCCCGGAGGAGCCGGTCACAGCTAGGAGGGCTCCTAGGAGTTTTTCTAGTTTTATTATTATTTAAAAATTAGGTACAGGGAGGTTGCTGGCAACCACCTCCCTGCTTCGTGGGACTTAGGGGGGAGTAGGATCCAACCCTAGAGGTTAATGGCTCCTATGTCCGCTGACAGCACACTGAGCTCCTGAGGGTGATGATCGCAATCCCACGAGGTGACCGCTCACTCCCGCAGCATGGCCGCCACCCCCTAACAGAGCCAGAAGATAGAGTGGTGAGTATGACGCCGGTGCCCCGGTAAGCTGGTCACTGGAAGGAAATGGTGGCACAAGGGTAGGAGCACAGCTCTGACAGGCTGCGCTCTGGAGGGCTCAGCGGTACTTGTAGTGCGGCGCTGTGAGGGGTGCCCAGGGCCAGCGCAATACCCTACACTAGTCAAGCATAGCTTACAAGGCCTAACCCACTGTTTGCTGCAGACTTACCTCAGGCCAGTATAATCTCTTAAGTACGGGAAGACGCGCCATTACATGGGGCAGAGCTTCTTCCTCAGAGCGGATCCAGCACTCGCAAGCGCCTTTTCTCTGACGTCCTAAGTGGATGCTGGGGACTCCGTCAGGACCATGGGGATTAGCGGCTCCGCAGGAGACAGGGCACAAAAGTAAAAGCTTTAGGACTAGGTGGTGTGCACTGGCTCCTCCCCCTATGACCCTCCTCCAAGCCTCGGTTAGGTTTTTGTGCCCGGCCGAGAAGGGTGCAATCTAGGTAGCTCTCCTGAGCTGCTTAGAATAAAAGTATAGACTTAGGTTTTTTTATTTTCAGTGAGTCCTGCTGGCAACAGGCTCACTGCATCGAGGGACTAAGGGGAGAAGAAGCGAACTCACCTGCGTGCAGAGTGGATTGGGCTTCTTGGCTACTGGACATTAGCTCCAGAGGGACGATCACAGGCCCAGCCATGGATGGGTCCCGGAGCCGCGCCGCCGGCCCCCTTACAGAGCCAGAAGAGTGAAGAGGTCCAGAAATCGGCGGCAGAAGGCATCTTGTCTTCAAGAAAGGTAGCGCACAGCACTGCAGCTGTGCGCCATTGCTCTCAGCACACTTCACACTCCGGTCACTGAGGGTGCAGGGCGCTGGGGGGGGGGCGCCCTGAGACGCAATGAAAACACTATTTATGGTAAAAAATACATCACATATAGCTCCTGGGCTATATGGATGTATTTAACCCCTGCCATTTTACCTCATAAAAAGCGGGAGAAAGGCTCCGCCCCCTTCACGGCGGCCTATCTCCTCAGCACACAAGCGCCATTTTCCCTCACAGCTCCGCTGGAAGGACGTCTCCCTGACTCTCCCCTGCAGTCCTACACTACAGAAACAGGGTAAAAAAGAGAGGGGGGGGGGGGGGGGGGGCACTAATTTGGCATATAAAAACATATATAGCAGCTATAAGGGAGAAACACTTATTTATAAGGTTGTCCCTATACATATATAGCGCTCTGGTGTGTGCTGGCAAACTATCCCTCTGTCTCCCCAAAGGGCTAGTGGGGTCCTGTCCTCTATCAGAGCATTCCCTGTGTGTGTGCTGTGTGTCGGTACGCGTGTGTCGACATGTATGAGGAGGAAAATGGTGTGGAGGCGGAGCAATTGCCTGTATTAGTGATGTCACCCCCTAGGGAGTCGACACCTGACTGGATGGTCTTATTTAAGGAATTACGTGATAGTGTCAGCACTTTACAAAAAACTGTTGACGACATGAGACAGCCGGCAAGTCAGTTAGTGCCTGTCCAGGCGTCTCAAACACCGTCAGGGGCTCTAAAGCGCCCATTACCTCAGTCGGTCGACACAGACACGGACACTGACTCCAGTGTCGACGGTGAAGAAACAAACGTATTTTCCAGTAGGGCCACACGTTACATGATCACGGCAATGAAGGAGGCTTTGCATATTTCTGATACTACAAGTACCACAAAAAAGGGTATTATGTGGGGTGTGAAAAAACTACCCGTAGTTTTTCCTGGATCAGAAGAATTAAATGAAGTGTGTGATGATGCGTGGGTCTCCCCCGATAAAAAAAATTGCTGATATCTAAGAAATGATTGGCATTATACCCTTTCCCGCCAGAAGTTAGGGCGCGTTGGGAAACACCCCCTAGGGTGGATAAGGCACTCACACGCTTATCAAAACAAGTGGCGTTACCGTCTCCTGATACGGCCGCCCTCAAGGAGCCACTTGATAGGAAGCTGGAAAATGTCCTAAAAAGTATATACACACATACTGGTGTTATACTGCGACCAGCGATTGCCTCAGCCTGGATGTGCAGCGCTGGGGTGGCGTGGTCGGAGTCCCTGACTGAAAATATTGATACCCTTGACAGGGACAGTATTTTATTGACTATAGAGCGTTTAAAAGATGCGTTTCTATATATGCGTGATGCACAGAGGGATATTTGCACCCTGGCATCAAGAGTAAGTGCGATGTCCATTTCTGCCAGAAGATGTTTATGGACACGACAGTGGTCAGGTGATGCGGATTCCAAACGGCACATGGAAGTATTGCCGTATAAAGGGGAGGAGTTATTTGGGGTCGGTCTTTCGGACCTGGTGGCCACGGCAACAGCTGGAAAATCCACCTTTTTACCCCAACTCACCTCTCAGCAGAAAAAGACACCGTCTTTTCAGCCTCAGTCCTTTCGTCCCCATAAGGGCAAGCGGGCAAAAGGCCAGTCATATCTGCCCCGGGGTAGAGGAAAGGGAAAAAGACTGCAGCAGACAGCCTCTTCCCAGGAACAGAAGCCCTCCACCGCTTCTGCCAAGTCCTCAGCATGACGCTGGGGCCTTACAAGCGGACTCAGGTGCGGTGGGGGGTCGTCTCAAGAGTTTCAGCGCGCAGTGGGCTCACTCGCAAGTGGACCCCTGGATCCTACAGGTAGTATCCCAGGGGTACAGATTGGAATTCGAGACGTCTCCCCCTCGCAGGTTCCTGAAGTCTGCTTTACCAACGTCTCCCTCCGACAGGGAGGCAGTATTGGAAGCAATTCACAAGCTGTATTCCCAGCAGGTGATAATCAAAGTACCCCTCCTACAACAGGGAAAGGGGTATTATTCCACACTATTTGTGGTACCGAAGCCAGACGGCTCGGTGAGACCTATTCTAAATCTGAAATCTTTGAACACTTACATACAAAGGTTCAAATTCAAGATGGAGTCACTCAGAGCAGTGATGGCGAACCTGGAAGAAGGGGACTATATGGTGTCCCTGGACATCAAGGATGCTTACCTTCATGTCCCAATTTGCCCTTCTCACCAAGGGTACCTCAGGTTCGTAGTACAGAACTGTCATTATCAGTTTCAGACGCTGCCGTTTGGATTGTCCACGGCACCCCGGGTCTTTACCAAGGTAATGGCCGAAATGATGATTCTTCTTCGAAGAAAAGGCGTCTTAATTATCCCTTACTTGGACGATCTCCTGATAAGGGCAAAGTCCAGGGAACAGTTGGAGGTCGGAGTAGCACTATCTCGGGTACTGCTACAACAGCACGGGTGGATTCTAAATATTCCAAAATCGCAGCTGATCCCGACGACACGTCTGCTGTTCCTAGGGATGATTCTGGACACAGTCCAGAAAAAGGTGTTTCTCCCGGAGGAGAAAGCCAGGGAGTTATCCGAGCTAGTCAGGAACCTCCTAAAACCAGGAAAAGTGTCAGTGCATCATTGCACAAGGGTCCTGGGAAAAATGGTGGCTTCTTACGAAGCGATTCCATTTGGCAGATTTCACGCAAGAACTTTTCAGTGGTATCTGCTGGACAAATGGTCCGGATCGCATCTTCAGATGCATCAGCGGATAACCCTGTCTCCGAGGACAAGGGTGTCTCTTCTGTGGTGGCTGCAGAGTGCTCATCTACTAGAGGGCCGCAGATTCGGCATTCAGGATTGGATCCTGGTGACCACGGATGCCAGCCTGAGAGGCTGGGGAGCAGTCACACAGGGAAGAAATTTCCAGGGAACGTGGTCAAGTCTAGAGACTTCTCTCCACATAAATTTACTGGAGCTAAGGGCAATTTACAATGCTCTATGCCTAGCAAGACCTCTGTTTCAAGGTCAGCCGGTGCTGATCCAGTCGGACAACATCACGGCAGTCGCCCACGTAAACAGACAGGGCGGCACAAGAAGCAGGAGGGCAATGGCAGAAGCTGCAAGGATTCTTCGCTGGGCGGAAAATCATGTGATAGCACTGTCAGCAGTGTTCATTCCGGGAGTGGACAACTGGGAAGCAGACTTCCTCAGCAGGCACGACCTCCACCCGGGAGAGTGGGGACTTCACACGGAAGTCTTCCACATGATTGTGAACCATTGGGAAAAACCAAAGGTGGACATGATGGCGTCCCGCCTCAACAAAAAACTGGACAGATATTGCGCCAGGTCAAGGGACCCTCAGGCAATAGCTGTGGACGCTCTGGTAACACCGTGGGTGTACCAGTCAGTGTATGTGTTCCCTCCTCTTCCTCTCATACCCAAGGTACTGAGAATTATAAGACGGAGAGGAGTAAGAACTATACTCGTGGCTCCGGATTGGCCAAGGAGGACTTGGTACCCGGAACTTCAAGAGATGCTCACAGAGGACCCATGGCCTCTGCCGTTAAGAAGGGACTTGCTTCAGCAAGGACCTTGTCTGTTCCAAGACTTACCGCGGCAGCGTTTGACGGCATGGCGGTTGAACGCCGGATCCTAAGGGAAAAAGGCATTCCGGAAGAGGTCATACCTACCCTGGTCAAAGCCAGGAAGGAGGTGACCGCACAACATTATCACCGCATTTGGCGAAAATATGTTGCGTGGTGTGAGGCCAGGAAGGCCCCCACGGAGGAATTTCAACTCGGTCGATTCCTGCATTTCCTGCAAACAGGAGTGTCTATGGGCCTCAAATTGGGGTCCATTAAGGTTCAAATTTCGGCCCTGTCGATTTTCTTCCAGAAAGAATTGGCTTCAGTTCCTGAAGTCCAGACATTCGTCAAGGGAGTACTGCATATACAACCCCCTTTTGTGCCTCCTGTGGCACCGTGGGATCTCAACGTAGTTCTGGGATTCCTCAAATCACATTGGTTTGAACCGCTCAAATCTGTGGATTTGAAATATCTCACATGGAAAGTGACCATGCTGTTGGCCCTGGCCTCGGCCAGGCGAGTGTCAGAATTGGCGGCTTTGTCTCACAAAAGCCCATATCTGATTTTCCATTCGGACAGGGCAGAACTGCGGACTCGTCCCCAGTTTCTCCCTAAGGTGGTGTCAGCGTTTCACCTGAACCAACCTATTGTGGTGCCTGCGGCTACTAGGGACTTGGAGGACTCCAAGTTGCTAGACGTTGTCAGGGCCCTGAAAATATATATTTCCAGGATGGCTGGAGTCAGGAAAACTGACTCGCTGTTTATCCTGTATGCACCCAACAAGCTGGGTGCTCCTGCTTCTAAGCAGACTATTGCTCGTTGGATTTGTAGTACAATTCAGCTTGCACATTCTGTGGCAGGCCTGCCACAGCCAAAATCTGTAAATGCCCATTCCACAAGGAAGGTGGGCTCATCTTGGGCGGCTGCCCGAGGGTTCTCTGCTTTACAACTTTGGCGAGCTGCTACTTGGTCAGGGGCAAACACGTTTGCAAAATTCTACAAATTTGATACCCTGGCTGAGGAGGACCTGGAGTTCTCTCATTCGGTGCTGCAGAGTCATCCGCACTCTCCCGCCTGTTTGGGAGCTTTGGTATAATCCCCATGGTCCTGACGGAGTCCCCAGCATCCACTTAGGACATTAGAGAAAATAAGAATTTACTTACCGATAATTCTATTTCTCGTAGTCCGTAGTGGATGCTGGGCGCCCATCCCAAGTGCGGATTGTCTGCAATACTTGTACATAGTTATTGTTACAAAAATCGGGTTATTATTGTTGTGAGCCATCTTTTCAGAGGCTCCTCTGTTATCATGCTGTTAACTGGGTTCAGATCACAAGTTGTACAGTGTGATTGCTGTGGCTGGTATGAGTCTTACCCGGGATTCAAAATCTTTCCTTATTGTGTACGCTCGTCCGGGCACAGTATCCTAACTGAGGCTTGGAGGAGGGTCATAGGGGGAGGAGCCAGTGCACACCACCTAGTCCTAAAGCTTTTACTTTTGTGCCCTGTCTCCTGCGGAGCCGCTAATCCCCATGGTCCTGACGGAGTCCCCAGCATCCACTACGGACTACGAGAAATAGAATTATCGGTAAGTAAATTCTTATTTTTTTCTCCCTGCAGATCACACTGAAGACGCTGACAGGGAGCGCTGCCCTCCACATTAATCCAGCATACCTCTGCGGTACCAGGGTGTTGTGGGGGGGGAGTGAGATATTAACTGTTTAATCTATTAAGGTTATTCAGTCAGTGCTAGCAGTTTACTATATAAACTGCCTACTGGGGCGCTGTGTGGCTGGCTCCTTATACTCTGTGTCTCTCTGAAGGTACTCTGGGGGAAACTGTGACATTTTCCTGTGTGTATTTGTATAGCTCACATAAACATGTCTAAGAACTCTGTATCCTGTGCTGCAGAGTGTGTATCTTCTCCAAAAGAGTCTATTCCTTTTACTCAGGACTGTAATATTCTGTCTCAGCCTTCTGAATCCATACCCCCATGGGTGGATTCCATTAGGGGTATGATATCCCAGATTTCATCTCGGATAGCTCATAATGAGACTGAAACACATGTTTTGAAAAAGTCTGAGGTTTTGTCGTATTCAGTTCCCACTACCTCTTCAAAGACCCCAATTAATTACCCTAAGAAGCGTGCTCTTGCCCCAATAATGCAGACACGGATACCGACTCTGATACTGGGGGCGGTGATGGGGATATGCAGGGGGGAGATGCATCCCTTGCTAAAGGGGTGCAGCTTATAATTTAGGCTATTAGGGACGTTTTACACATTACTGATAAGGTACCTGAGCCTGCAGAGGAGACTTACTTTACTGATACTAAGAAATCCTCTGTTACATTCCCTGCGTCTAAGGAATTAAACGCATTATTTGAAAAATTCCGGATACCAAAAAGGGTTCTCATTGCTTTTCCTTTCTCTGAAGAGGACAGGAAAAACTGGGAAATCCCACCTGTAGTAGATGCTTCTGTGTCTAGGTTGTCTAAAAAAGTGGTTTTACTTGTCCCAGCGTCCACTGCTTTTAAAAGAGTCGGCTGACTGTAAGATTGGGACTACACTCAAATCTTTATACACAGCTACTGGCGTAGCTTTAAGGCCTACTATTGCTTGTGCGTTGATTTCTAAAGCCATAGTAAAGTGGTCAGGCACGTTACTAGAGGAATTAGACTCTCTATGGATAGAAGTGACATTGAATTGTTCTTATGTCATATACAGGACTCTGCAGGTTTCATGGTGGAGGCCATGAAGGACCTTGGCCATCTCAATGCGAGGGCATTTTCCATGGCTGTCTCGGCACGCAGGGGACTTTGGCTGCGCCAATGGTCTGCGGATGCGGAATCCAAGAAGAGTGTGGCGAACCTACCCTTCACAGGTCAGGCTCTGTTTGGTGAAGCGTTAGATGCGTGGATCTTCACGGCAACTGCGGTTAAGTCAACATTCCTTCCCTCAGCTACACCACCTGCTAGGAAATCTTATCCTACGTTTACCATGCAGTCCTTTTGGTCCGCGAAAGCTTAGAAGTCCAAACCCCCTTTCTCTTTCTTTAGAGGAGGTCTGGGGAAATACAGAAAACCTGCACCAACAGGTTCACAGGAACAGAAACCTGGTTCTGCATCCTCAAAATCCTCGGCATGACGGTGGACCTCCCAGCCTGGAGATCGGGCAGGTGGGAGCAAGATTAAGAAATTTCAGTCATGTCTGAGCGTCATCAGGTCTAGAACCCCTGGGCACAAGATCTCCCACCTCACAGATTCTTTAAATCAGGCTTACCAGTTTTGCTGACAGAAAGTGCTATCCTACAGGAAGCCATTCAAAAATTGCTAAGGTCAAATGTTATTATTCCACCTCCACTTAACAAACAAGGGTTATTACTCAAACCTGTTTGTGGTACCAAAACCGGACCGTTCGGTCAGGCAAATATTGAATCTAAAGTAATTGAACTCTTATTTGAGGGAATTCAAATTCAAGATGTAGTCTCTGAGAGCGGTGATCTCAGGTCTGGAGGAGGGGGAATTTTCTAGTATCACTGGATATCAAGGATGCGTACCTTCACATTCCGATCTGGCCGCCTCACCAGGCTTATCTAAGGTTTGCGCTGCTGGACTGTCACTATCTGTTCCAGATACTGCCGTTTGGCCTCTCCACGGCACCGAGGGTGTTCACCAAGGTCATGGCGGAGATGATCCTACTCCTCCGCAAGCAGGGGGTGAACATAATTCTTTATCTGGACGATCTGCTGATAAAAGCGTCTTCCAGGGAGAAGCTGATACAGAGCATTGCTCTCTCAACTACTCCAGGATCACTGGTGGATCCTAAATCTTCCAAAGTCGCATTTGGAGCCGACAAGGAGACTGTCCTTCCTGGGGATGATCCTTGACATGGAAGTACAGAGGGTGTTTCTGCCGGAGGAGAAAGCGTTGGTGATACAGGCAATGGTCCGGGATGTCCTGAAGCCAGACCGGGTATCGGTTCATCAGTGCATCCGCCTTATGGGAAAGATGGTTGCCTCCTACGAGGCTCTACAGTACGGAGATTTCTCTAACGTCCTAGTGGATGCTGGGACTCCGTCAGGACCATGGGGAATAGCGGGCTCCGCAGGAGACAGGGCACATCTAAATAAAGCTTTTAGGATCACATGGTGCGTACTGGCTCCTCCCCCTATGACCCTCCTCCAAGCCTCAGTTAGGTTTTTGTGCCCGTCCGAGAAGGGTGCAATCTAGGTGGCTCTCCTAAAGAGCTGCTTAGACAAAGTTTTTTTTTTAGGTTTAAATCTCAGTGAGTCCTGCTGGCAACAGGATCACTGCATCGAGGGACTTAGGGGAGAGATTTCCAACTCACCTGCGTGCAGGATGGATTGGAGTCTTAGGCTACTGGACACTTAGCTCCAGAGGGAGTCGGAACACAGGTCCTC
Organism: Pseudophryne corroboree; assembly: GCF_028390025.1. Classification (NCBI taxonomy): domain Eukaryota; kingdom Metazoa; phylum Chordata; class Amphibia; order Anura; family Myobatrachidae; genus Pseudophryne; species Pseudophryne corroboree. Next base: position 266,841,319 of record NC_086451.1, on the reverse strand, counting down.
CTGGGGTTCGTCCCGGAGCCGCGCCGCCGATCCCCCTTACAGACGCTGAAGACGGAGGTCCGGAAAGCAGGCGGCAGAAGACTCCTCAGTCTTCATGAAGGTAGCGCACAGCACTGCAGCTGTGCGCCATTGTTGCTACACGTCTCACTGATTCAGTCACGGAGGGTGCAGGGCGCTGCTGGGGGCGCCCTGGGCAGCAATATTAAATACCTTTAGTGGCAAAATAAATACATCACATATAGCCATTAAGGCTATATGTATGTATTTAACCCAGGCCAGTTTTCTTAAAACCCGGGAGAAAAGCCCGCCGGAAAAGGGGCGGGGCTTATTCTCCTCAGCACTCAGCGCCATTTTCCTGCTCAGCTCCGCTGGTGAGGAAGGCTCCCAGGACTCTCCCCTGCACTGCACTACAGAAACAGGGTAACAAAGAGAAGGGGGGCATAATTTGGCGATATTGATATATTAAAAGCGCTTATATCAAAAACAACACCTTCTAGGGTTGTTTATATATATTTATAGCGTTTTTGGTGTGTGCTGGCAAACTCTCCCTCTGTCTCCCCAAAGGGCTAAGAGGGTCCTGTCTTCGATTAGAGCATTCCCTGTGTGGCTGCTGTGTGTCGGTACGTGTGTCGACATGTATGAGGACGATGTTGGTGTGGAGGCAGAGCAATTGCCGGTAATGGTGATGTCACCCCCTAGGGAGTAGACACCGGAATGGATGGCTTTAGTTATGGAATTACGTGATAATGTTAGCACATTACAAAAGTCAGTTGACGAAATGAGACGGCCGGAAAACCAGTTAGTACCGGCTCAGGCGTCTCAGACACCGTCAGGGGCTGTAAAACGTCCCTTACCTCAGTCAGTCGACACGGGTACCGACACAGATGAATCTAGTGTCGACGGTGAAGAAACAAACGTATTTTCCGATAGGGCCACACGTTATATGATCACGGCAATGAAGGAGGCTTTGCAGATCTCTGATACTGCTGGTACCTCAAAAAGGGGTATTATGTGGGGGGTGAAAAAACTACCTGTAGCTTTTC